>NW_020945437.1:9254588-9330117 GCF_900497805.2 Vombatus ursinus | reverse complement strand
TTACATATGAAGAAACTGAGGCAAACAGGCTAAAGTGACTTGCCCTTCTTACTTCTTACAGTGTCTAAGGCCAGATTTGAACCCAAGAAGAGGAGTCCCCCTGAACTCCATGACCAGCACTCTATCCGCTGAGCCACCTAGCTGCCCAAAAAACAAAAGGCATCAATAAAACTCATAAAAAAGAAATATGTTTAAAAGTATAGTAGGAACTTCAGATGCCATCAAGGAGAAGAACATCCATCAATCAAGCAATCAACAAGCATTTATTAAATACTTACTATGAGCTCGATGGCACAGTGGATAGAGCGCCAGGCCTGGAGTCAGCAAGACCTGGGTTCAAATTTGGCCTCAGATACTCACTAGCTGTGTGATCCTGGCCAGGTCACTTAACCCTGGTTGCCTCAGTTTCCTCATCTGTAAAATGAACTGGAGAAGGAAACAGAAAACCGCTCCTGTATCTTTGCCAAGAAAACCCCAAACAGGGTCACAAAGAGCTGGATGTGACTGAAATGACCCAACAACATAAGCCAAGCATTGTGCTTAGCATTTCTAAAAAGAATTCAAGTCTCCAGGCTCAAATTGGGGTAGAAAGGATTTGCAGGAAGTGATGGCAATCTTGAAGAATTTTACCAGGTTACTGAAAGGCTCCTCCATGTTAAATGACTGAAATGCTCTTTTAGCATTTTCCATATCTCTGTTGCTCTCTTCTAGGTGCCCTTCAGTTTTTCCATTGGCAGACCCTTCAGGAGAGACTGCAGCCCACTAACCATGATGAGAAGTCTGACAACCTTTGTTCCTGTAGATAAAGATCAGGTTCATTTTCAGGGTCCCACACTTGTTGGGCAATTGTGCAGAAAGTACTACAATTTTTCACAGACACACCGTGAAGGTATTTTTCTGTTCGTAGCTTCTATCCACTCTTCAGCCTTTCTCTTTATTCAGAAGAAGCCATCATTTTAATTGGCCATGGACTTTAATGGGAGTTATACTCAGTGAAGGATGAGGGAATCAAGCCAAATACAGACAGAAAAGCTACAGAATAGCTATATTAAGGTCATTGCAGCTGACCCCATGTAAATTATCTTCCTGTCATTTTCCTTTCTTATTTCTTTTTACCAGCCCAAATTTTATTATATACACATTTGAATGTGTCAGGATGTTTGCCAAATTCACTAGATATTCCAAAAAGAATGTACTTTAAAGGGAGAACTGCATCTTCTTTTTCAGAGACTCTGACAATTTTGAAAAAGTTATTTTCCAGAGAAAAGTTGAGAAATAAAGCAGTGCATTTAAAATCTGTAAAAATAATCATTTCCTGGGCAGTCACATAACCATAGAGCCTTGCTATCCTGATAGCACTGAGGTTCATGGCACAGGGCTATGTTAGAGGTCTTTGGGCAGGAAACACAATATCTTTTTTTGCATTCAATTCTGTGTTCTCACTTCTGAGGGAACATGTCTCCCTTCTCTTCCCATTTTCTTTCCTTTTCCCTCATCTCCTCTTCAACTGAAACCCTGAAGCAGCTTTTGGGGCACATGGGTCATGTCAGGATTGAGTAGAGAAGGCAACTATTACAAGGTAAGGGAAGAGCCATTTCATTTCCAAGAAAAGAGTATGATATAGTGGGCAACAGAACAGGACTTCCAGTCAGACAAGGCCTGTGTCAGAATCCTACCTCTGACACTTACTAGCTGTGTAACCCTGGAGAAATCATTTAAGTGCTCTGAGCCTCAGTTTCCCCATTTATAAAATGGACATAATAATACCTATAGTGAGGACCACACAGGATTGCTGTGAGGATTCAATGAGATAATGTATGCAAAGCACTTTGCAAACCTTAAAGCACTATATAAATGTTAGCTACTGTTAAGATTAACCCACTGTGTACCAAATTTTATGCTATTCTTAATCATGAAGAGTCACTAAAAAGAATATACAGTCTAAGTGTCCTATAGGACTTACCTTAGGCATATTCCTTTCTTATGGTACCAAAACATTTAGCTAAATCCTCACAACATCATAGATTTAAAGTTGGAAGGGACTTTATAAGTTCCCCTCCATTTTATATAAAGGAAACTGAGGCACAGAGCAGATGAGTGATTTGTCTAAGATCCCACAGCTAAAAAGTGATAGAGCCAAGATGTGAACCAATGTCCTCTGATTCCAAATCCAAAACATTTTGTATTGTGCCACACTTTCTCTCAAGACCTTCCTTCTGACTTCTGACCTTGCCACTGAGAGATTAAGTGATTAGCACAATCAGTACATGTCAGAGGTCAAACTTGAACCCATGTCTTCATTACTCTCTAAATAGCCATCTCCACTATGCCAAGATGTCTCTCAAGGCAGTATTTGCTAAGTGTCAAACGAGTAGAAGGAAAGTATTGAAGGCTGAGGCAGCTAATAAAGGCTGCATAGAGGAATTGGGAGCTGAGCTGTGAAAGGTTGATAAAATTTGGAGAGGGGGGAAGAGAGTGAAAGGAATCTCAGACTGGGGAAATACAGTAAGCAGAAGTGCAGAAATATATGGGCAACAGTGAGTGGAAGGGTCTAGCTATGGCAGGAGGTAGTGCAGGGGAGTGGTAGGCACTATCAGTTGGTAAGATCCAGGGCCAACTCAAAGTATCTAAATGTCTAATATCAACTCTTTATACAGATTATTTCACCAAGAGAGGGAGGTTCAAGGCTAAGAACCAAATCTAGCCAGATTCTATAATACTCCTAGGACATTTTGGTTAATTAGAAAGCTAAGGTTGTAAAGTATTCCTGGGGATTCATTTAGACACTTAAAGTGTATTAAGTCCTTCAGGCCACAAGAGTGCTATTTAGAATATTAGTACTGGAAAGAAAGTAAATTACTATTTCTGAATCCTGGATGCCTGAATGAGTCAATGCCTAAGTGTATAAGAGAGCCAGAGAACTATAGAATTGGAAAGGTCTTAGAAATAGTCTAATTCCACTCCCTCATTTTGTAGAGAAGGAAACCACTGCACAGGAAGCTTAAATTATTTTTCCAAGATCACTCAGCAAGTTAGTAGAGGACATGACTCTCAGGATTGTCTCAGCTCCCAGAATAAACATCTCTCTTTTCTCCCCTTCTTTTCTTTTTTCCTTCCTTTTTACTTTTTTTTGGGGTGGGGGGAAGAGGATGTCTGAGCAAAATCACCTTTTATGCAATGGTAGAGGGGGAAAAATCATCAGGCTTATTAGCTGATATATTGCTTCTTGTTTGTCCTTCATTTTCAGAGAGGATCAATAACATTACAGCGTGGTGTCTTGACTTGTATGTGAATTGGATTTAAGTGAGGTAGAATTGCAAAAGGTCATCAATCTCACACTCTCTTTCACTATCATCAAAGTCTAGTAGCAAGACAAAAGTCAGGATGACTGGTGATGACCCACGATGCAGTGGGTGACCTTGGTATCTTCAATGTCTGCCCAAGCTCTAAGTGCTCTATAGCACTTACTTCAGCTGCCTTCATGGCCAACGGAACGAATTATTCTCATCTGCCCATTCCAGCAGTAGAAGTGTTCCCTTGCTGGGGCAGACAACCCCCAGCTCATCAACCAGTTTGTGACCCATCAGTTACCCTCAACCTGTTCTGGCCTGTCTACTGAGATGGGTTACTAGAGTGTGGCCTCTGTGCATGCTACAGTTTTTTGGAGGCACAGGTGAGAGTTGAATGCCAAGTAGACACCAAAAGGCTCAGCAAGCCCTCACATCAGAGGTGCTGCTCCTCCCTGAACACCCACACACCCCTGATATGTACATTACAGTGTTATTTACATAATGTATGTTCAGAGAATAATTGATGAATTCCCTTCAAGGCCTATTACTATAATCTGAATGTTACTGACCTTTTTAGTCTCATCTTCCAGGACTGTCTTATGCAAACTCTGCACTCTAACTATCTGGTCTACTCACTCTTCCTTGAACACATCTTGTATTTTGCCTGTTCCATACCTTTTCTCATGCCATGTCTTCTCCCTTCCCAGTCCTAATCCCCAGAATGCTCCCTCCCTTCATCTCTGCCTAACCAACCCTACTCATCTTTTACAATCCAGCTCAAGTCCTTCTGTTCCTCTATGAAGCCTTCCCAAGCCGCTCTAACACACAGAGTTCATTCCACTCCAAGCTCTTGGCCATTATTGCCTATATGACTCATGTGTCAATAAATTACTCCAAGTACAACTTAGTAGATATATTAGCATATTGTTAATTTCATACTATGGTCTTGAATTAACATAGTGTTATATATGTACATGTATTTGTATATGTATTCCTTTTATCCCCAACTAGACTATAGGACCTCTGAAACTGTGTCTTTGTATCCCCAGTAGTATCTAACATAGAGCCTTGTATACAGCAGGTGATAAATATGCATTTCAGGAACACCCCAGCCAAGATTCATTTCACTCACTCCTCTCTGATCACTTCTTTCATAGCCTCTTCACCAACTACTTTGCAGTCTGTCCCAGTACTCTTTCTTTTCCCCTTCTCCTCCAATTCTAGACCAGAGAACCATGATTAAATCAATTCTGTTATTGTTCCTTAATGAGATATGTAAATCCATTCTTCGATGGCCCCAGTCACCATCCCAGTAACTTTCCAATGCCCATTTCTGGCCACCATTCCCTTGTGTTTGTTGTTTCTTCCATTAGAATATAAGCTCTTTGAAGACACGGGCCATCTTTGCTTTTGTATTTATATCTCCAGTGCTTAGCACAATGTTCAGAATGGAGTATATACTTAATAAATGCTGTTTTCTTCCTTCCTTCCTTCTTTCCTTCATCCATTTGGTTTCTGGGGTGAAGACAAAGGTCACCAGTGTCTTTTGGTCTTTTCTACCTAACCCATAATTTGCATATATTACAACTAGCAACATGGTAACATAAAGATTTTGAAAGTAATTTTCTTACTCTAAGACAAGTAAGAGTTTAGACTATGCAACTCTAAGTGGCAGCAAGAAGTTCAAGAGATAGACTTAAAATGTCTAAGGGCATCTCTAATGAGCTAGCTAGGTGCAACTCATGAAGTATGCATCACAAAAGAACAGCAAGAGCCCCATGGGGCGATAAGCTAAATTGTTGGTAGACCCTTCTACTTTATGAGAGAAGATGCCACAACAAAGGTAAAGAATGGCAGATATAACAGAAAGCAGCAGCTGCTCAACAAAGATGCCAAACTAAAAATAGAAATATCAGCAAATCACAATTATATCCCTAGAAGACATCAGTGGCTATGCAATACTGGAGACATGAGGTGAATAGCCATGCAAGTTCCCATTCATATTCCCCTGTATACAAGTGCCTTAACCACATATGTTTCTTCACCATGATTGTTCCTACATTTACGCCTTTCCATGCATGTTCTCTGGCTAAGCATGTTCTTTATGTATATCCCTTCTCACATTGATGGTAACTTGTAGGAGAATGTACAGCTTCATAGGTGGGGGGAGGGGGTTCTTTTCACTTATTTTGCTTTATTGTTTAGTTAAATGTCTTTTGCTTTGAACTAATATGTTCCCTGACTGGTCTAGTAAAAGAAAGATATTGGTGAGGACTGGTGAGCTCTGTGTTTGAGTGGATGCTGGTCCACAAAGTGCCTGCAACCTAGGAAGGCTTTCAAGGACCCAGGTGTGAAGAAGGGCCTCCATTGCTATAGATAAATATTAATGGATTGATTGAAATGACAGGCTTCCCTCAGGCAATGAATTGTTTGTTTGGAGCAGTTTGATTCCTGTGTTAAATTCAACAGCCGCTGGTTATATTAATTTAATAGATAATTTGGTCCTGTGGCAAGTGCTGAATTTTGCATCAGTAAACTTGACTTATGAAGTAAGAACACTTACTACCTGTATAACCTTGAGCAAGACATGTAACCTTTCTGGGCCTCAGTTTCTTCATCTGTAAAAATAGTTAGAATTAGAGTGTTTAATCTTTTTCGTGTCATGAACCCCTTCGGCAGTGTATTAAAGCCAATGGAGCTTCTCTGAAAATAATGTTTTAAAATTAATTTTTAAAAATACATAGGATTACAAAAGAAACCAATTATATTGAAATAGCTAATTTTTTTTAAGTTCACAGATCCCAAATTAAGAAACCCTAAATCCAGTGCTTCTGAGAAACCTGCCATCTTTACATCTTTGAGTCTATAACATCATGGATACAAGTTAAGGATAAGTGAGAAAGGTAATAAGTCATAATTTAAATTTAATTTCTTTAACAACTTATTTTCTCATGACAAATTTAAGATTCATCTGGCTAACAAGCAGTTATCTCTTGTTAAAAAAAATTTAAAGGGGGGAAGAGAAGCATGCTTATTTTAATATTAAAAAAATACAGCTACGGCATAAGCCTTGCTATTCAGACCATGTGATTATAACTAATGTAGCCTTTGCCATATGGCTTGTAGGCAGATTCATAAAAAGAAGAAAAATTCTCTTGGGTATTGAATTAAACAACTTAAAAGCTTACATTTAGTGAAGTGACATCAAATATCACAGAAATGCACTAAAGCATAAATGTAAATGTTAAGGGAATGATCAGTGACAAGAAAAGTTAGTTAAGAAAGGCTTATTAAGATTCCTTAGTGACCAGGAACCTTGAAGGAAATGATGAATTTGGCGGTAAGGAGGTGAGAATGTAATTTCAGGCAGGAGAAGGTACATGGGTAGAAATTTTTTAAAGTGCACAATGAAGAGTAAGGAAATGGGTCTGGTAGGACCTGAGCTGGAATATAATGTCAGTTTGAACCCTAGCTCCCCCACTTAATACCTGTGAGATCTGGAGCAAATCACTTAACATCTCTCTACCTCAGCCTCAGTTTCCTTATCTGTAAAAGATAGCAGTAAACTAGGTAACCCCAGGTGCCTCCCAATCTGTAATTCTGTGATCTTATGAAATTAGATAGCTCCATCAGGGTCTTAATGAAGAATTTTGAGTGCTAGACTGATGTAACTGGGTTTGCTCTTAAAAGCAATGAGGAACAATATAGGGTCACCAAGATTTAGGAGAAGAGGAATGATATGACATTTGAGAAAGAACTTGCTGACAGCAAGCTGGAGATTGAACGGGAGGCAGCCTGGTGTCATGGAAAGTACTCTGCCTTTGAATCCTGGCTCTGGCACTTAGTACCAGTAAGACTTTGAGCAAATAACTCTTTCTGCCCCTTTTTGCCAATCTGTAAAATCAGCGGCTGGAATCTTTGAGATGCCCCCAAGCTCTAAATACCAAGACTAAAGACCACAGTATGAAGGAACTAGAGGTCTGAGCCACAGAGGAGAGAGGATGACCAGAGAAGAAGAGGGAAGAAGATATATTCAAAAAGATGAGAGCATACACACTTGAAAATGTTTTCTCGGATGGGTCCTGCCCCTTCTCTACCCCACCATCCAAGCAACAGGGTGGTTTATAACTTTTAGCAGGTCCCTGGCCTCTCTCTCACCTCCCTATTCTCAAACCTGCTTCTTCCCCTCATTAGCCTGGAATACAGACATAAGAAAAACAATGAGCAATTCAGCTCAGTCATTCCATTCTATCACCTGTTGCACAGAACTACCTCTGCAAAGATAAGTTTGATAACCTGAGGATGTTTCCTAAGGTTTGCTGTGCATGGCCAACAAAAGCCATGTATGATCAATCAAGGACAAGTACTTATTAAGTGCTTCCTACGTTCCCAGTAGTATGCTAGACCTAGAGATATGACTGACAAAAATGAAACTCTCTGTCCTCACAAGGAGCCTAAACTGTAATAAGGGAAACAAGTACATTATAAAATACATACAGAATAAATATAAAGTGAATAAATACAAATATAGACAAAGATTAAACTTTGTACCTATTTTCTGTTATAGATATGCACCTTTTAGAGGGGACAATAGCTTTGAACTTTTCAAAGAAAAGGTGCTACATAAATATATCATCATCTTTCTATATTCAATTCCTGAAAACGGTAGAAATTTACTTTAAAAGTTCATAAATAAATGGGA
Organism: Vombatus ursinus; assembly: GCF_900497805.2. Taxonomy (NCBI): domain Eukaryota; kingdom Metazoa; phylum Chordata; class Mammalia; order Diprotodontia; family Vombatidae; genus Vombatus; species Vombatus ursinus. The sequence continues at coordinate 9,322,125 of NW_020945437.1, read as the reverse complement.
GTAATGGAATAAATATGCACTCAGATTGGCTGCTAGCTACAAAATGCAAACAGACTTTCATATGTCACTTATGTGCTTGGAATCTTCTGGAAGTCATATTGCATTAGTAATCATTGCACTGACACATTTCTCTTTTGTTTTGAACTTAAGAAATAAAACAAGCATTTCCATAACATAGTAGAATAGAATAAAGAGATAATTACACGTAAAACTGCAAATCTATTATATAAAACTTGGTATTCCTTTAAAATATATATTTAAACTATCATGTAACTTTCTTTTTTTTCTTTTTTCCCCCTCCCTGCCCTAAAGATGGCTACCATTAGACACAAATACATATATGTTTATATATATATATATGTACACGTATACATATATATACACGTACATACACAACCATTATACACACTTCTATTTATCAGTTCTTTCTCTGGATGCAGATAATTCCAATATATATACATACAGATATACATATATATTAATGGGCAAATAAGGGGTCCTATCAAACACTGACACATTTCAATAAACTGAAAAGTAGTTAGTTCATAGAATCATAAATTTAGGGACCCTAGAGATTATCTCACCCAACCCACTCATTTTAGAGTCACCCACTGCCCACAGAACTTCCAGGTACATAGATCCTGCATGGCAGAACTGGGATTTGATTCCTGGATTCCAGATCTAACATGCATTCCATCATATGCAGTGCTTCCAGTTAAATTATTCTTTTAAAAACTTCAGCACCTTGAATGTAAATAGTAAACATTTTCTTTTTAAATTTTGAAGTTTTTTAGAATTATTTATGAAATCTGCCTCTGTGTATTTGAATTAGATTCTAATAGAATCAGAAGGATTGGAAGAGAGGTCACTGAATTGAGCCTTCCACCCGAGGCAGAAATGTTTTCTACAACATCCCTTACAGATTGCTTCTTTCAGGCCAACTTGAATGCCTCCAGCAATAAAGAGATCACTCTCTCATAACCTAGGCCATTTCATGGTTGGACAGTTATGATTGCTAGAATGTTCTTTCTTAGGTTGAAGCAAACATACCTTGTTGTAATTTTCCCAGTTATTCTGTGTTAACCAGAAACCCAGAGAAAGTTGACTTCATCTTCTAAGTGATTGCTCAGTTCTTAATGTTTCCCTCTCTTAACTCCCTTAGGATTTCCTTCTTTAGACTCAACACAATTAGTTCTTTCAATTGTTTCATGTGTTACATGAGGTCCTCTGAGAAATTATGGTTATCCCTTCCTGGCCACTCTTAATTTGTCCATGGCTGATTCCTCTCAAAAATAAGTAATTCCTGTTTATGTAGTGCTAAGAGACAAAGTGGTGCAGTGGATAGAGTGCTGGGCCTGCAGTCAGGAAGGCTTGAATTCGTCTGGTCTCAGATACCTACTAGCTGTATGAACCTGGACAAGTCAGTTAACCCTGTTTGCCTCAGTTTCCTCATTTATAAAAGAATGAACTAGAGAAGGAAACGGCAAAACACTCCAATATCTTTGCCCAGGAAACCCTAAATGAGGTCACAAAGGGTTGGACACAACTGAAATGTCTCAAGAACAACAATGAAGAGACAAAGACAGAGATGTAGTAGCTATAGGGCTGACCTTAGAAGGAAAGAAGTCTGGAAAACAAGGATTCAAGTACTAAACCTGAGAAGTCCTAGCTATGTGACCATGGGCAGAACATTTTTCCTTTCATTACCTCAGGCGACTGTCTAAGGCCATAAGTTAGGAGGAATGGCTTATTTGTATTGCCAGAAGGAAGAAAGGAAACAAGTATTTATTAACTACCTACTATGTTCCAGGCACTGTGCTAAGGACTTTACAAACAGTATCTTATTTGATCCTCACAACCTTGGGAGGTAGATGTTATTATTTTCCCCATTTCAGAATTGAGGAAACTGAGGCAGACAGAAGTTAAAGGGTCTGAGACAGAATTTAAACTCAGATCCTCCTGACTCCAGTCAGAAAGTAACTAGTATTCTATCCACTGTACCACCCAGCTTCCAGAAGTTACCCCTACTAATGACATATCAGGACCAGACATCTCCAAAAGGAGGGATTTTAATGTTTACAAAGCACATTATAAGAACCCTGCTAGGCAGGCAAGCTCAGAGTGATTAGGTGACTTGGCCAGAGTCACAAGGCTAGTCAGTGACAGCCAATATTAAAATCCAGGTCTTCTGATGCCAACTCCAGCACCCTTTCTTTCCAGGTTACCTCTTAAAATGTGAGGCCCATAATTCAACACAATACTCCTGGTATGTAAGAATATTTTCAAGTTTGAGAAATTCCTGTTGGAATGGAAAGTGACTTTTGTGAGCCCTGAAGAGCCCTCTAGGGTATGACATCTTAAACTTGAAAGCTTTGTTTACCTTGATAGGTCAATTTGTATATAGGTTCTCCTTCACCAAAAGTAGCTTTTGGCTCCAAGCAGGCTTCTGGCTTACTGGGACATAGGTGCAAATTGGAATTGGGTTCTATGAGCCACAAATAAGTAATACTTATCCCTGGGAATACTCAAAATGCTACAGATCTTTTTGTCCAAATGAAACCATGAGCCGGGATTCATGAAGCATTTTTACACGATAATACATAGTAAAATCCTTTTCATATTCCTAAAGTCTACAAATAGAAGAAATATTACATTGAGGGAAATGAATATATTAATGGTGATTTTTGTCTCTCAGGAAAGGTAGCCTGACAGTGACTAGTAGAGATCTGGACTTTGAATAAGAAAAACCCAAGTTCACCACCTCTCACTCATATGCTGCCTGTCACCCTAAACACGTCAGAGAAGCCTTTGTGTCCCAACTCTCAAAGACTGAAAGTTGTAATACAGTTGCTGATTTATATTGGTAAGAGCTTAGGTCTAGAGGGAGGCAGAGAGAGAGAGAGAGAGAGAGAGAGAGAGAGAGAGAGAGAGAGAGAGCTTGGCATAAAGGAACCAAGCTTGGAGTCAGGAAGACCTGGGTTCAAGACCTACTTGGGTGCATATTATTTTGTGTGGCCCCAGACAAGTCATTTAAACTTTCAGTGCCCTCAGGCATCTCAATAGGCATATAAATTATAGACATTTGGGGATCTGTATTGTCAAACAAAATTTTCCAACAAGTTAGGACAACCTTTGGGAAGGGGGCAGGGAGAAGGAGGGGAGGAGAGAATGAAGGGAGGGAGATAAGGTAGAGGAGAAGGTAAAATAGAGAGGAAGAAAAGAGAAGAGAGAAAGGAAAAGGGAGAAGGGAAGAGAGGAAAAGGGGAGGGGGAGAATAGAGGGAGAAGAGGAAAGGGAAGAGAGAGGAAAGGGAGTGGAAGAAGGGTAGAGGAGAGGGGGAAGGGAAAGGGAGAAAGAGGAGAGAAAAGGAAGAGGGAAAAGGGAAAAAGAGAGAGTGAAAAGGGGAAAGGGAAAGGGAGAAGAAGAGGAAAGGGGGAAAGGAAGAGGGAACTTGAAGGGGGAGGGAAGGGGAAGGGGAGAAGAGGGTTGGAAAAATGGTTATTCACAGAGACAAGAATCCCATAATCACAGAATGACAAAATTTAAAAGCTAGAAGAGGGGTGGCTAGGTGGCGCAGTGGATAGAGCTGTGGCTCTGCAGTCTGGAAGACCTGAGTTCAAAACCAGCCTCAGACACTTGACATTTACTATATGTGTGACCCTGGGAAAGTCATTTAACCCCATTGCTTAGCCAAAAAAAAAAAAAAAAAAGCTAGAAGAGACCTTATCCAGTTGCTCACATATGAAAGGAATCGCCACCTCTCAAGATGTCCCATTCCTCTTTAGTATAGCTGCAACAGTTGGAAAGTTTTTCCTGACATCAAGCCTAAATTTGTCTCTGCATCTTCTACTCCCTTCTGGTTCTTCCAACTGAGATCAAACAGAACAAGGCTAATGCCTTTTCCACTAACAACCCTTCAAATTTTTGTATCCAAATTATATCTGTATCTTCTCCTCTCAAGGGGAAACATCCATCCTTCCTTGAAACCAGTCCTTATATAACAGGGACTCAAGGCCCTTCACCATCAAGATTGCCCTCTGGCAACTGTCCAGCTTATAAGTATCTTCTTAAACTTTGGTACTACAAGCAGAACACAGTACTAGAGATGAAGCATAAAAAAAAGCATTTATAAAGGATTTTAAGGTTTGCACAGCACTTTACAAACATATCATTTTATCCTTACAACTCTGGGAAATAGGTGCTATTATTATCCTCATTTTACAGATGAGGAAACTGAGGCAGACAGAGGTTAAGTTACTTTCCCAGGGTCACACAGTTAGTGAGTGTCAGAGGCCAAACTTGAACTCAAGTCCTCCTCATATCAGGTCCAGCACTCTAGCTGCTATACCATCTAGCTGCCTCTAATAAGGTAGACGAAAACAGGATAAGAATGCATTAGCTTTTCTGGATGTCACGTCACACTGCTGATTTATATTGAGCTTGCAGTCCACTGAAACCTCCAGGTCTTTATTTATGAAATTGCTTTGTTTTTTACCCAAGTATGAGACTTTACACTGCTCTCTGTTGAACTCATCCTATTAGATTTAGCCCAGTGCTCCAGCCTGTCAAGATCTTTCGGGATCCTGAATCCTTCATCCAGTTTATCAGTTATTCCTCCCAGCTTGATGTCATCTAAAAATCTGCCTCGCACATCATCCATTCCTTTTAAGTCACTGATAAAACTTTTTAGGCAGTACAGGGAAAAAGCATGTAAGTCTAGAATTAGGACTTTCTCATGCTGGAAAATCCAACTCTCCCTGAGGCCTTCTCAACATGGAACATCCCACTGGGAGGTCCATGTCCCTCTCCCATTAGTGAGTTGCTCCCAGAGCCTCCATTTTGTGGAGAGCCCCAGGTTGCCTTCATTGCCCTCCTGGCTTCTGGGTGTAATTGGCTGTTGCTGTTACTGGCTTCTGGATTTCAAAACCACAGCCTCCCAACACCATCACCCTTCTCACTTCTCAACTCTCTTTTGTGTATTGTCTTCTGTTACTAGAATGGAAGCTCCCCAGCACTTGGCACATAGTAAGCACTTAATACATGCTTGTTTCCTTTCTTCCTATCCACTGAAGGCCTCCTGCCACAACGACATTGAATCAAAAAGGTGTCTACCACTTCTGAATCCAATTAAGTGAATTTTCTTCAAGCCCACATTTCTCCACAAGAATACAGCAAGTCTCAGAATGGTTACCCTGCCCATCTGTCCAGCTTAACTGTAAATGTTAAAGAAGAACACTTCCTGATTGAATCAATTAGAACTAGATATGAATAAAACCTGCACAACTTAAATCAATCAAACACATTTCAATTAAATGCAACAGGAAGTCTGTTTCAGTTGAGTAAGGGACATGACCACACTTTGTGATATAAACCCAGGCACTGTATCAGAACCAGAGAGAGATGTTGAAGGTCTGGCCATGTAGAGGAAGGAGGAGCATCAAGAACCTGAGATGAAAAGAACTGATAGCACAGGGATAACTAGAGAAAGAAGAAAAAGAAAATGAAATTGAGCTCTAGCAAAGAAGGGGGAGATTGAGGACGCCCATTGACATACAGGCATCTTGGGGTGGAAAACCTGGGCTAACATCACCAGTTATATTCACCTCCCCAAGGACTGAGGGAAGTTCAATAAAAGGTCTGCTCTTTTTCCAACTTCTAGTCCCTGTGCCTGTTTATTAGCAGACAATGTAATATACTTAACTTGCTTCTATACCCAAATGTTTACACTAACCTGGATTTTGCCTCAATCTGGTCAAAATGGTAACAGATTATCAAGCGATAAATATAAATGTAAATTAAGGCAAAGAGTCAAACTTCTGCCTAAATTTTAGAAATTTTTCCAAGTAGGGGCTCAGAAAGATTGTGATGGTATTCCTAACTTATCATTTAATAAAAAAAAAAATCTCTAAAGCAGGAGAGGAGGGAATTATGCATATAGGAGAGAGGCCATTACATTGCCCCAAGACTTAAAGTTAGCTAATTCTTGTAATAGGGTGTTACATTAATATACTTAACTAAAAGCTTTTCTAAAATCTAGGTATTTGCTGAAATCTCACAGCATTCTCTCCATCTACTAGTTTAATAGCACCAAAAAAAGTAAAATAATAATAATAATAATAGCTAGCATTTATATAGTGCTTTAAAGGGTTTGCAAAGCACTTTAAGAATGTTATAACATTTCATCTTCACAACTGGGAGTTAGGTGCTATTATTCTTATTTTATAGATGAGGAAACTGAGGCACAGAAAGGTTAAGTAACTTTATCCAAGGTCATACAGTTAGTGACTGCATGAGGCTATAATTTGAACTCAGAACTCCCTGACTCCAAATCAGCATTCTATGCACTGTACCCTCTAGTGGCCTCTAGGTTGGCCAATGAAGGGACTTTCAGCTAAATGACTTTCTGAACAGGAGGCAGACTACCTGCCTTGCAGTTTAAAAGCTTGAAGTTCCCACCAGACCAAATAATGATCAAGAAATCTAATGAGAAGCTATAATAATTGAATTATTGAATAATTGAATAATTTTTGAATTCTACCACCCCTGAACTATACAAAAAGTAAGCCAGAAGCCCACGAGCAAAGCCAATGCTAGCTTAACCACAGACAGGACACACGTAGCCTACAGGGATTTGTTTCTGGAGACAGCAAGAGTGAAGGACTTGTCTGAGAACCTCAAGCCCTAGAGTGGGGACCTTGGAAGCCCTGGAGAATGTCAGTGGTCAACAACCAAGCTCAATTAGCACAGAGTTACAGTTTCACACTTGGATAGCCCAGGCCTATAGGTTCTGAGGTCCCTAACATTTTGTCCTGAAATGCCAGAAAGGGACCTGAGGTTTCAATGCTCTGAACCTTGAAGATACAGGGGACCTTAATATGGAAGGTGGAAGTCAGTTCAGGAACCCAGAGGACCTAGAATGAAGCAAAGCAGAGTCAACTACTCCACCCAAAAGCCTAGCAGAAGACAGAGCCTGGCCCTGGCATAAAGTCCCAAGCTGAAGAGATGAGTACATTAAAGAAAAGACCAACCAGGGTAGAAAAAAAGTATTGCAAATCTAGAGATCCTCATTGAGCAGGAATGAGTAATTCCCTGCAAGCAAAGCCTTGAAAGGGGAGAAAAAATTATTTTCCGCACAGACTACATGAAAACCTGGAAGAAATTAAGCAAGTTGTTTAAAAAATGAGATAAAAAATTAAAAAGTAGTATAGTCCAATAAGAAAATTTCATGTTTCTCCCTCCATTGACCATCACCTACATGTTCTCTACCATGCACTCCTCCGTTAATTCCTAGATTTCTTTACATGAATATGTCTGCCTTTTTATTGTCTTTTTTTTAATATACAAATACTACTCTACTTTCCCTATCCCTGCCTCTTACCTGGGCTACCCCATCTACCTATCCTGGTCATTATTTATAACACAGATAAATCCACACATTGTCCATGTCCAAAAATGTATATCTTTTTCTTCATCTTGAGTCCCTTAATCCTCTTTCAGAAGGCAAGTATTTGTTGTTGTTGAATAAAATATACCCATCCAAAACCATATTCCAGTCAAGAGTTTCAAGTCTTAGTGTTACCTATGAGGCCAAAATTGCATCCTTGTATTAGGACCTCTAGTTTCTCATGTGTATTACCTAAACTTTGGACATTTGTATATTGACATTTCAGGCTGGAAACATATATATAATATATGTGTGTGTGTGTATGTATATCTATGTGTATATGTACACATATGTATGTGTACATATATATGTATATATACACATATGTATGTGTACATATATGTGTATATATATATCATTGGCTCTTCTTTAAAATTTTTTTCTTATATGAACTTCTAGATGTCTCAATAGCTATTATTCTTCCTTTATCTTAAGAGTTTTCTATGGTATCTAGTATGGGAGATATAAATAGTCATTATCTTCCTCCCTTCTCCCATTCTTTTTAGTTTAAAATCCTTTTGATACCATTTACAAGATACCCAGCAATTCTTACTGGTCTTTGTTAGGTTCATTCCACCTCTAGCCAAGAATCTGTCATCTCTATATTTTAAACAATGATCTAGCAGTCCAAATCTCACTATCAGACACCATCTTCTTAGCCAGATTTTTACTTTCCAAATCATTTTTTTCTCTTTTATATCCCTTGCCTTCAATGGGAAAGTGAGGAAAATACATCCTATGCTCCACAGTCTTTAGCTTCTTGCTGAAGACTTTATAATTATTGACATACTTTTTAGATTCCTTCTGACAATATCATTTGTACACATACAAATCACCAGAAGTAGGTCATTGGTGGAAGAAACTGACTGACCAACCTCCCTCCTCACCAAAAGTCTCAAGGAATGAGTGAAAAGTAGAAGGTACAATATCTGTCCATGGTAACCAAGATTAGTTGTCTTCTTTTTTCTTTTCACTACTCTAAAGATATGGACTTCCATGGGAAAGCAAGTCAATAAGTATTTACTAAGCACTTACTACGTGCCAGGCATTGTGGTAAATTTTGAGCATACAAATACAGGCAGAAAGAAAGGCAGTCCTGGGTGGAGAACAAGGTGGGAAAGAGAAGGAAGCCATGAAGGAGGACAGTGGAGAAAGTCCTCAGAGTCAAGAGTAGAGTCCAGAAAGGAATGAAGACATGGCTGCCCGAGGCACTTCCCTTAAAATGGAAGTTCTAGAAAGAAATAGCCAGTTGGAGAAGAGAAAGAGAGTGTAGAGGTGGAGTGTGTTTCCATTGCCAGAAGTCCAGGAACAGAATGGACTTCCAGACACAATAGAGAAGTCCAGAGAATCAGGAATGCAATAGTCTAAGTGTCAATCAATCAACATTTACTAAGTGTCAGGCACTGTGCAAAGCTGGGGATGCAAAAAGAGGCAAAAGATAATCCCTACCCTCAGGGAGCTTACAATTTAATGAGAGAGACAAGATGCAAATATATGCAAAGCAAGGTCAAGATGTAGAGGAAATAATTAACAAAGTGAGGATGAATGAGGATACCATCCCCTTTTAGGAAAGCAATTCCACCCATGACCCAGAAAGACTTTGAAACAGGGAAACTGGGCTGATGGTTAAAGTTGAGCTCTACCTCGTGTGCTATTGAGATACTGCACTCCCTCACTGGGTAATTAATACAGTGGCATCGAGGGTTTGTAGACGTAACAAAAAGAAAAATAGTCTACAAGTTGATTTGGGCTGACTACTAGTGCCACAAGAAAACTGGATGTTACAGACTTTTTTTTTCCTCTCACTTTATCATTAGATTCCTTTGAAGTACAAAAAGAGAGGCCTAGGCAAAGACCCTTGTTGCAGTCATTGGAGTATCATGTCTTTTAAAGTGTTATACAATTATTAATACCACATCAAAAGACTCGATGGCTCCAATCAAATCCAAAAAGCATTTTTAAGCGCTTAATCTTCATAAGATACTATGATAGCCTCTGGGCAGACAAAGACAAACAAAAAAATGGTCCCTGCTCCCTACAAGCTTGCTCCCTACAAGCTTACACCCTACAAGGATACAACATGCAAACAATTTAGTACTAAGCACAGTGTACATAATAAGTGCTTAAAGATGCTTGTTGACTGACAAACAAGTTTATACACCATTGTTTGAGGAGGAAGATAGAGCACTAGCAGCTAAAGAAAGGATCATTAATCTTTTTTGAGTCAAAGGCCCCTTGGCAGTCTGGGAAAGCCTATGGACTCCTCAGAACCACATTTTTTAAATAATTGAAGGAAATGCTAAGTTACAGGTAGAGTTTGGTGAAAATAAAGATAGAATTTTCTTCCCTTCAATGTTCTTGGAACCCCTGAAATCCATCCATGGACCCCTCCATGGATCTCAGATTAAGAAACTCTGAATTAGAAGAATCATGAAAGACTTTCTATAAGATATGGCCCATGAGGTCAGCCTTGAAGGAAGCAGAGATTCTAAAAGGCAGGAAGGAATATATATATATATATGCATGTGTGTGTATACACACGCACACACACACACACACACACACACACACACAAAGTATGGGGAATAGAAAGCAGGCCAATTGACTATAAAGTAGTGGATAAAGGCAAGAAATGTAGGGTAAGGCTGGAAAGGTAGGTTGGAGCCAGATTGTGGAAGGCTGATAATGCAGATCTAAGGAATTTATTTTAGAAGCAGCAGGGATCACTCTAGAAGAGCCCAGCTTTATTTACAAAGAAGGTGCTAAGCTCCTGTAAGCAAATGGCTTATGAACCTAAGTTGAGCTCTCTAGGCTGGTTTCACAGAACAAAATAGCAATAATTAGTGCATGTTTCTAAGAAAGGGTTGCAAAATTCAGAAACTCAGTACACTAGTAAAATGGGAAACAACAATGCAACTTTCAAACAAAAATGGAGGCTACCACTCTTGAAATGAATGAAAAGCCCAAGAGACAAAATTTCTGGACAATTAATAATCAATGTATTAATTAGGCTAGCAAATAATAAATTGATGGTCAGTGCTCTCTCTGGGTAACTAAAGAAAAAACCATGGAGATCCATGAATGCTTAAATACCTTTGGAAAAGGAGGTGCTCCTGGCAGGTGAAAATCAACCCTGACAGGTTAACAATTAATGAATGGGCAGACTTTTTCTGATGAGGAGGTGGGCTAAAAGTCTTCAGCTCTTCTTGCTGAGAATGTGACTTGATCATGAGACCCAGCCGCCTCCAGCTATCTGGACAAAGGAATCCGTCTCCACCCAGACCACTCAAGTTGAACAATGGAAGGGTTTCAAGGGCATAAACCTAATACTTTTAGGGCCAGAATTCACCTAGATTAGATTCTATTTACACTTTAATCAGAAGTAAATTCTCCTAGTTGGGTGGCATGCCAGGAAAGATTAGGAGAATATTTCTGGAGGATTAGGCCAATGTCATCATCAGCCTTGTCCTTCAGAGACTGGCTGACCTACAAAGACTAGTCCCCGAATGAGGAAATAGAAAGGAAAAAACTTCGATCCTAATTTGTTTATTAATAATAGAAAAATGATCATTTTTCTCACTGTTATTCTTAACATTAACTCAAGTAAACACAAAACTTCCTTTCTACAAAAATTGAGGGCTAATTGAAATCCTTTCCATCAGAGCAAAATTCTCTAGACTGATTTTTCTATGTTCTGTGGAATAAACCAGTTGATTACTACTGAATGCCCAATCACATCCAGGAAGCAAACCCTGCTCATCTATAGAATTTACTATGCAATTCTACAAAGTCTCCTTGGGACAGAAGGTTTGGTACAATAGAAATTATACTTGTGGTCCTGGTAATTAGAGGACTTATAAAGCCCTAATATTTCTTTACTCTAATTCTTTGATGGTTTATCTTGCAAATGTACTTTCGAAGCGCTTAATTTATCATTTTTATGAGACTCATTAATCTTCCAACTCTCCAAAGATCAAATATGTTTGAAACATTTTCTAGGAATATTTTACAAGCTTATGTAATGGAAAATAAGTATGTCAGCAGCCATAGTTAGGACACTCATCTCTCATTCTTAAGATGACAAAAATGAAATTCTTTTGTTTGTCAGTTTTTTTTTAAATTATGCTTTTCATTTTAAAATGAGGATCATGGCAGCAGAATTTTTCCCAAATGTCCACCACTAACATGATACTAAGCCAAAAGTTTATAATATGATTTATAGGACCAAACTTAACAAAGTTATTTTTCTGGAGCTAGAAATTTTCCAGCAAGATTAATTTGTCTAAAAATAACACCGTTAAATGAACTTGGGCACTCCTATAAACTCTACAGCCCTAAATTGCAGGGGGGAGGAGAATGGAAAGAGAAATGAGATGAGGGAAGAAAATCACCTTCTAGTTAAGGTGTATTTCTGTTAGTATGTTATTCTGATTCTATCACACTCCCTGTTTTCATCCATCTGCTCTATGGTCCCTACTATTTAAGGCTAAACAGGCTAAGAAATGAGCCAGGGAAGAACTTTAGAATCCTTTTTCTTGTACTTTTGATGGGGTTGGGATCTGGGCCCCAGAAAGGAAAAACCCTGGACTTTCCCACATGGCCAAATAGGTTATAATCCCATCAACTGGCCTTTCATTGTGGACCTCCCTGTGGCCCCAGGCCATTTCTCCATTCTCTCTTGGCCTTGTGGTCCAGGTCCCTGGAATTCTATTACCTCATAGACTACTTGGCCACTACTAGATCCCTCCCATAGTCTTTCTGTATATAAGGTCCATCTTGTCTCCATTAAGAGGCTTAGATTCTTATAATCTAGCCAACAGCTTACTAATGTTCAGACTCCTTAAAGAGTCTGCCCAATATGACGGATGTTCTAATAAACCTTGTCTTTGGCTGAAAGAAGGCTTGGGTCGAATTCTTTTGGGCAGGACCTGCATATTGTGATATTGGGGTCCCAGCACCCCTGAACCCCTAAACCGCATCACTTTCTCTGAATACCTAGATCTTGCTCTCTAGCACCAGAGTTCCTTTCCCTGAGAATGCAGGGTAAGAGTGAGGTGATGGGTTTAAGTCGCAGAAGAGAGATTTCTGTCAGATATGAGGAAGAACTTTGGCATTCAGACCCAAGGCTATAGTGAAGTTGCATGAAGCATCATGGGCAAGCACTGCCAGAAACACCTCAGATTCAATACGAGTTTGATTCTGAATTAATTTTTGGTCATTACGTGTTCAGAAACCTTTCACTTTTGCCAAATTTTTCACGGCCTCATATAAGGTCATGACCCACAATTTAAGAAACAATGAAAATTACCAGTGGAGAATGAAGAACCTTTTTCTCAGCAAATTTACAAAAGATATTTTTAAAGTTGTTTTTCCCAAATGGTCATAACTCCATGACTCTAGGATCAATGGTCTTTCCTCCAGGGGCTGTTGGACAGATTTATATTTTTGAAACAATTTTATAACATTTTGTAAAATGATGCAAAAAGAGAGTAATAATATAAACACATCCAGAAAGGCAAAGTGATGAGCTATATCACAGCACTTAAGATGCAGCTTTCAGTTGACTTACACTCACTCATTAAGCATCTGTTAAGCATCTATTCTGCCTAAAGTACTGTGCTAGGCTCTGGGAAGGAGGCAAAATTTAGAAATCTCTGCCCTCATGAAATTTACTTTTATGTAGGGAGATAATAATTACAACTCATGTTTATAGGGCAGCACAAAATGTCTTCTTCACAACACCTTTGTGAAGCAGAAAGTATCACATACATACATACAAAGAGCTTAGCACTGTGCCTAGTGCATAGTAGCCATTTACATGTTTAACTATTGACTGTATATGCATGTGTGCATGTATGTGTAAATGTGTGTGCATGTATGTGTATATGTGTATGTATGTGTATTTTGTTACTGAGTCCCTGCAGTTCTGTCCAACTCTTCAGGACAGCATGTGGGGTTTTCTTGTCAAAGGTACCAGAGTGGTTTGCATACCCACACATATATGCATGTGTATCTATATTTATATACACATACATATAAACACAATACAAAGATAATATATATGTGCATGTACATACATGTATGTGTATATTATTTATGTACTGTGTATGTATATATGCTTGTGCACATATCTGTATACATGTAAAAACATAAATATATGTGGTATATGTATATATATGCATATACACATGTGTTCATGTATTTATATACACATATATCTTACAGATAGCCAATATAGTATCCACTGATAGAGAGTTGCCCTTGAAACCAAGAAGACCTGGGTTCAAGTCCTACCTCTGACATATACTATATGATGCTGGGCAAGTCACTTAACCCCTCCCCTCTCTAGGCAGGGAAGGTATTCACTTCTACATTGGTAGAAGAAGGTCCCTCTATCCGTGGAATCAGAGATTCAGCCCCTACTCCTATCCTATCTTACAGATAAAGAAGTTGAGTTTGAGAGATGTGACATTCTCAAAGCCAGTAAATGTTAGATCCAAGACTCAAGCTCGGATCTCTCCTGATGCCAAATCCAGAGCTCCTTCCATGACATCACATGACTTCTCAATATAAGACAAATACAGATACCATAGTGAACAATATTATATGACCAGTGCATTAGAAGAGAACAAAACAAAGTGCCCTGTGGGATCTGAAAAGGAAGGTTGCTATTGAACCAAGGAATTAGGGGAAAACACAGAAAAACAGTTCTGGACAAAACCTTATAGATCATCTCCTCTCTTTATTTTACAGATAAAGAAATAGAAGCCAAGAGAAGCTAGTTGACTTGCCCAAGGCCACAGAATACTTTAATGTCAGAGCTTGGACTAGGACCCAGGTTCCCTAATTTTGAGCCTGGAGTGCTTTCCACTAAAGCAGCATGACACCTAATGTCTGAGAAAACATTTCATAAATTGTAAATTGCTATAGAGATGTAAAATGTTATTGTAATATAGAGAATATATTATACGTATTAAAGTCTGACACCAATGCCTTGCCACTGTTTGATGATAACCTTGGGATCTTGAAAGCAATGCCAACAGATCTCAAATTCTGCCAGGTCCTACCAAGAAGGAAAAACTTGAATGTGTGACCAGAGACAGGCTGTCTGCCATTTGATGACCACCCTGCTGATATCAAGTGATAAATATTTGGGGTCATAGTAACTCATTCAAGCAGTTAGTAAGTCCTGAAGGGGCTACAAAAGAGCCACAACTAGAAATTTTAAAAAGTAGAACAAAGTGAAGGTTCTGGAAAAAATGGGAAGGGGAGAAGGATATCTTGCCTTAAGTGCAATGGTCAGGATCTTAGAAGTCACCTCTCTGCCCCCTTAATCTTACAGAGAAGGAAACTGAGGTCCAGAGATGGAAACTTAATTGTCCAAAGCCACACAGCTGTTAGGACCAGAAATCCAATCCAAGGCTCTTTATACTATTCTTGCCTTAGTTTTCTAGAGTGTCAGGCTCACAGTGAGACTGTGTCTGCAAAGCCACAGTAGATTCCAAGGATGGGATGAGCAGCAAACTTTCCCTGGCAGTTGGAGTTAGAGGACGAGGTGATCTATAAGGTTTTGTCCATAACTGTTTTTCTGTATTTTCCCCTAATTCCCTTGGTTCCCTTAGTAAAGTCTCCCCAGAACCAGCCCATATGGTTGTGCCAAAGCTAGGAGCCATGGGCCACCAGGTATATGCTTTCTCCCTGCCCAGGGAATCCCAGAGCAGCCCTGAAGGACCTATTCTACTGTCACATGTGGCTGGCACAGATGTCACAGACCAGGTGGCAATGTGGAAATAACCCTGGTCTAGGAATCAACTGGCCTGATTTCTACCTCTGGCACTATTACCAACTTGCTGCATGACCTTGGGCAAAGCCCTTGCCCTCTCTGGGGCTCCTCTTTAAATCGAGGGGGTTAAGAAAAGACAGATTCTCCAGCCTCTTCGGTGTTTCCAAGATGTCCCACAGAGCAGCATCAGCAGCCCTGTGGTATGAGGGACAGAACCAGGCCAACACTGCATCTCCTGGCAAACAGATGCAGTGCTACCTCTGCCATTTCTACTGATTCTCTCTCCAGACCAGAAGTCCTCAGAGGGTTTTCAGCTACGAAGCAGCCAAAGTGATCCAAGGCTAATCTCACATAGACCAGCAAGAGAGAAGGCCATCACAGTCTAGGATGGCAGGCTGCAGGGGCTGTAGAGAAAGAGGTGCAAGAGTAGTGAGGGGCACAGGCAGCCATGGGCTCTCTCAGCTTGCAGCCCATGAAGCCCCAAACTGGTCAGCCCCCGTGAAAACAGAATTTACCATTTTTTTTGTCCCCAAAAGGCAGAGACCAGCCCTCACCTGCTTCAATTGGGTGCTGGGAAGGTTGTTTACTTCATACCTCTGACATACTTTAGCATTAAGGAAAAAAAAATATTCCTAGGGCCACCAAGAGGGTGGTGTTGATATAGACCTGGCCCCTAAAGGGAAGGGATAGGTGTCTTGGCTTAATGTTAAAGGGGGGGGGGGTACGGAGGAGGCACAGCGTGGGTAGCCCAGATGGACAGGAGTCCCAGGGTGGGGACCCAATGTCAACAGGTGGAGGTTCTCATGGAGGTGGGAAGGCTTTCTGAGCCTCTCTCCCCATTCTCTTGCTTTTCTCAATGTTCCTTACCTTTCTTTTATCCCCAGCACTGAAAACAGTGTATGACTTCTAGCCCAGAGCTGAGCACACAGGCAGCATCTACTCAGCTGAATTCCTTCTCAATCCATATTCCAGCACCTCCTTCAGGGCATTTATTTAGCACCTACTATGTGTCAGGGAATGTATGGGGTGTTCAAGAAGGACTAGTACCTCTGATGTGAGGGCTTGCCGAACCCTTTTCAGGGTTGCTCATCTACCTTTGGTGTCTACCGGGCACTCAATTCTCACCTGTGGCTCCAAGAAGCTGTAGCACTCACAATAAACCATCTCAGCACAATTTGGAACTATGCCCAAAGGGTTATAAAACTGTACATACCCTTTGATCCAGCAATACCATTAATAGGTCTGTATCCCAAAAAGATTATAAAAAAGGGAAATGGACCCACATGTACAAAAATATTTATAGCAGCTCTTTTTGTGACACAGAATTGGAAATTGAGGGAATGCCCAACAATTGGGGAATGGATGAACAAGTTGTGGTGTATGAATGCAATGGAATACTATTGTTCCATAAGAAATGGTGAGCTGGCAGACTTCAGAAAAACCTGAAAAGACTTGCATGAACTGATGCTGAGTGAAGTAAGCTGAACCAAGAGAACACTGTACACAATAACAGCAACATTGTGCTATAACCAACTTTGTTAGACTTATATCTAAGACAATTCCAAAAGACCCCCGATGGCCAATGCTATCCACATCCAGAGAAAGAACTATGGGGTCTGAATACAGATCGAAGCACACTCTTTTCTCTTTCTTTTGTTGTTTTTTGTTAGTTTTCCCTTTCTCACGGCTTTTCCTTTTTGTTCTGATTCTTCTTTCACAACATGACAAATGTGGAAATAAGTTTAATTTGATTATACATGTATAGCCTATATCAGATTGCATGCCATCTTGGGGAGGGGAGAGGAATTGGAGGAGGGAAATATAGAAATTAAAATCTTATAAAAATGAGTGTTGAAAACTAAAAATCATGATGGAAATTTGCAGTATCATATACAATTCTCTTCTTCTGTCCCACTGGATATATGAAAACATTCACTTTATTTGGCATTTGTTAAATTCAGAATTAACTTTTTAAAAAATGAAGTGTTTTGCAAGCCTTGAAAAAAAAAACATCTCAGCAGACAGGCTAACCCTAATTGAGGATAACTGACAGGCCTCAAACCTATAGGTGAGTTAAGGGGATATCTACCCAAGCACATGAAAACTTCCTCCATGGAATGGGCCAATGAGAACAATTTGTTCCAACGGCCATGAAGACAGCTAAAATAGGCACTGTGGAGCACTTAAATCTTGGTCAGACATCAAAGACACCAAAGTCATCCACTGCATCCCTTTTGTCTTGGCCTTGGACTTCAATGACTCTGGAAGAGAAAGTGAGGCTGATAACTTTGTGCCACTCTGCCTCACTTAAATCCAATTTATGCACAAGTTAAGATATCACCTTGTGATGTCATCAGTCCTCTTCAAAAATAAAAGACAATTAACAACTAAAGGCGGGAGAAAGAGGCCAATTTTAATTCCCAAGGAAATTCTCTGGCACCCTAGTCCCCCACTATGGGTTTTGATCAACATCAGTAGTAGAATGTATACCTACACATATCACAAAATCTTAGAGTTGCAAGGGACCTTAGAGGTGATCAATTCCAACCCATATATGAACGAGACTCCTCACTATACTATTCTAATTATCAGGAAGTTTTTCCTGACAATGTTATGTCTGCCTTTCTACAATTTTCATTCATTGCTCCTAATTCTCCCCTCTGAGACCAAGCAGAAAAAAATATATACATTATTTCTATTCTAAGTGACAGTTCATCAGATACTTAAGACAACTACCATGTCCTATCCCACCACCAGAAAGTCTTCTCTTCTCCAGGCTAAACTTCCTAATTCCTTCAACTAATGCTCGTATAGCATGATCTTGAACCCTGGCCACCCTCTTTTGAATGCTCTCAAGCTTAGATGAAATCATGGTTCCTTGAGAACTGAAATATTACTTATTACACATTATATGTTACTATTATTACTATCATGCTGGTGATGATGATGATGATGATGACTGTATGCTTGGACATCCTGTCTCCCTTACTCCCAAGCTACAGAATACTCATGTATAGTCAGTCACTTCCTACACTGACCTTGATTGTTTTTGTTTTTGTTTTTCATTCTAACATTTGTGTTATTGTGGTTGTCCAGACCTGTGATTTCATTAGGTTAAGGCAGAGATGTCAAAACTGTGGGCTACATGCAGTCCACAACACTCCTGAGTGGGCCCAAACCCAAAATGAAAACATAATTGGGAAATATTTGACAAAATTAACAAAAATACAATAAAACCCAGATTTTTTTACTCATCATACATTTTATTTTAATACTACATTTTAAAACAAAGTCAAAATGCAGTCTGAAGGGATCCTTATGTATGTATTAATGGTTCCCTTTCCTATCTGAGTTTGATATCACTGGTTTAAGGAACTCCTCCTAAGAAAACTCTACCATTGCACCCTGGCAACTGACAACTTCAACTTGCCCAGGGCACTGATAAGTAAAGTGACTTACCTAGGGTCACACAGCCAGTGTGTGCCAAGGATGACATTTGAACCCAGATCTTCCCAACTCTAAGGCCAGGGCTCTATGTAGTCCACCATTCTGACTGGTATTTGTCCCTGTTCCAACTTTCCCCTGTTCTGTTGTGCACTTCTCCAATTCATCAAGGTTATTTTGAATTCCGATCCAAACCTTCAAGGCATCAAGCTGGTGTCATCTCTGAACTAAATGTCCATGTTCTGTGTTCCATCATCTGAATCATTGATGAAAACAGTAAACAAAACTAGGCACAAGATCTGCTTCTCACGGCAAGAACGACATTGGGAAGGCATTGATTTTCTGCAGAAAATGCATTGGATGTATTACTGTAGCTCTGTGTAAGGGTCAGGAACATTTTTACTATGTATGCATAGAAGTCACTATAGTTTGACATTGTGCAAGTTAGAGTTCAGCAGGTTTATAATTGATCTTGCATAGAAATATGACTTTTTCCCCTTTCTTTTTTAGTTCATTCCCTTCTAGCAGAGGTCAGGCATTAATTGTGTTCCATGTCAGCCACCAAACTATACCCCAAAGTCAATCTTTGCCTCCTGGATTTAACCTGTATATAAAAAGCTGACATTCAAATTCATGTTTCAATCCCTATTAAAATATGTCTTAGATTTTACAGTGTATTTTTTCTTTTGGTCTAGAACTGTGAATTTATCTGAGTGAGAAATCCCCACTGTGCAGATCAGTACCACTGTCAGCAACATACCTAGAACTTACAGTCTTTGATGTTTCCTGGGGTCCTGACTGGTTAAGAGACATGCCCCTGGTTATGCAGCTAATACATGTCAGAATAGGATTTAAAACCAGGTCTTCTTTATCCCAAACCAGGTCCTCTGAGCAGTACCACACTATCTCTCACATTTTCTGTCAGCTTTACTAAATGGACTACCTTCACTTAAGTCTTTAGACCTTCAAAGAGGTACAAAGTGTTAATATTACCATGAATAAATTAGATAACATTTTTAATTTGCTTTTGAAAATCAGAACAGAGAAGGGGGAAGATTATAGATAAAAACCTTCAAAACTATCTACCAAGAAGGATATCAGGTACAACACAGAAAGAAGAAAAACAATAGAGGAGATGCCCAGTAATTCACTTGAGACAATATAGAACTGGGGACAATATTTATGGCCTTACATATCTATATGCCAATGAACAGAGGAATGGGTAATTTATCATTTAAAACTGAGATTTTTAGCAAAAGGGGGTGGCTATGAATTCAAAGATATTACCATGACTTAGAGATGAGACCTTGAAGGGAAATACAGGAATAGAAGGGTATATACATAAAATATACAGGAATATGACATCCTTAACCATTTCCCCCCTGCAGTCTTGGGCCATTTGATCAAGCACCTGCAGCTAGCCAGGTGCTTCTCCTCCCAGTCACCATTAGCTGCACTTTAGGAAGAAGGTAGAAGGGAAAAGGCAAAGAAGGAGTCCTGCAAAGAAAATCAGTGTGTCTGTCCCCTTACTCTGCATAAATATAAAGGGCAGGGTAATTCATTTAAAAAGAGTCTTATCTCCTGGGATTCTCCATTGTCAATGATCTTAGAAGCAGTACCGTCAAAGGAGACTGGTCAGAAGAATTTCCTCTGTCCTTTCAGCAAGATGCCAGTGTGTATGCTTAAGCTACATTGGGAGGTGACCCTTACTTGCTTCCAAAAAAGAAGCCAAATTAATGGGTGAACTTAATTAAACACTCCTGATCTACCTCTGCTTCAAAAGCATTTGGATAAGGATAATAGGGAAGAGAAACACAAACGATATTACTACATGAGTATACTAAGACTACCCTCATTAGATGGAGGGAATGGATGATGAGTTCTCCCAATACATATCACGAAATTGGCAAAGAAGCAAGATATAGTAGTGTTAGGGGATCTCAACTACTGTTAAGATTCTGTGATTCAATGACAAATAAGGCATAGAAAGGTCTATAGAAACTATATTTTAGACACAGAAATTAGTCTAGATTTAATTCTAGATCTCAGTAGATACAGATTTGCCCTTCTTACTGTCTATCAGGGCCAAGTCAAAGATATAACTGTGCTATATGATTAGAAGAAAAATTCTTTAATATCAACTCTTATTCCTCAGAAGCTTTTCCTAATAGTCAACTTAAGAGTTCCCCTTATATGGTTTCTTCCATGTAATCAGACATCAAATAAGACTAAGTGCCATGGGCATAGGTTTCCAATGTTCTACACACAGAAAATTTACAAGCACTCATAACTGGAGGAGTAGGAAGTAATTAGAGGGAACCAAGGCAAAGATGACCTAGTTCAAAATAAGCATCTAACCTAGTTTATTTTTCCACAGTGACTAATGTCACCCTCCTCCTCTTCCTACTTCTCTTTCCCTCTCCCTGGGATAAAAAGGAGAAGAGAAATGAAACTAGATAGAGAAGCACTAGGCTAAATTTAAAGTCTGGACTGGGCTGAATGACTCAAATGAGAGTAGGCCAAGGTTTATAGCCTCAAAAAAAAAAGTCCTGGCAATTATTCATTCAGCAAACATTTATTGAGTGTCAACTTCATCCAAGGCACTGGGCTGGGTGCTAAGAAGGCTATAATGATAAGACACAATCTCTGTTTTTCAAAAGCTACTACCATCTAGTAAGGGAGATGAGACATATACATGAGCAACTATAATTCAGGGTAAAATGTAAAAGTGAGAAAAACAAGAAAAATTCTATTGGCACTCAGAGGAAGAAGAAATCCCTTCTGGTGGAGTGGGAAAGTCTGTATAGATATGGTGGCATTATGTTGGGTCTTAGAAGACACAACTTGATTCAAGCATTGGCAACTGACAGTCCAAACGCAGAAATGGCTTTCAGCAGCACACTATCCCTAGTTAGCACGTCAGGAGAAACCAAAAATTAGACTAAGTTCTTTCTTGCTTCCTCCTACCTTTATTCTTCTTCCCTTTGCCCACAGTGGTTCCATCATACTGCTCTCCCCAGTCTTCTTTTAACCCTTTCAGTATATACCTGCATACCCAAAGAAGAGTTTGTTGTTTTAACCCAAATAAATCTGTATTTACTGGGACTAGGGAAAAGGGGTTTGCTTTTCATTGGAGACTTTCTGATATTCTTTCCCCATTCAGATGTCCCTTCTCCTCCTTCCCACCTTAAATAAGTGTAACAAAGAACATTCTGATGCAATGGCAAAAGCCTTGGATACAGGGTCAGATGATGTGGGCACAAAACCCTGCTCCAGTGTTGCATGACTGTAGGTAAGCACATAATCTCTCTGGGTGCCAGTTTCCTCATCTGTAAAATGCAAGGGTTGAAGCAGACAGCCTAGTAGAAGATCCTTTTCACCTCTAAATCTCTGATCCTGTATCAAAATAAAATCAAAGTGATTGTTGTGTCCAGTCTCCACATTGCCTTTTGGGAGACCCAGTCAATAGCTGTTATTTGCATAACTATCTATTAGTACCAAAAAGTCTAGTTTTAAATATATGTGCATGTTATGTGTGCATGTTCCTAACACCTACTTCCTTTCTGAATATTGTTTTCTGTTAGTTTCTATTTTTTCAGATAGCTTTCCAACTAATTATTATGTGCTCTCATTTCCAACTTTTGTAAGTTATAGTATGATTTGAAAGCCCATCAAATTTGCAGCATATTTACTGGGCTACTAGAAGTGACTAAAGAAAAGTGTCCAACTCTGGGGAATAATTTGTCTTCCAGATTCTGAGCTCTATATGATGGATGACTCATCTATACTCGGGACTTGGAATGGAAAAGAATTCTAAATCCTTGAGAGAATGATAAATCCTTCAGTAGAAAGTTTTGTATTTCAAGTGTCAGACATTTGGAATAAGGAGTATATTGCTAATATACTAAGAAAAATATTTTTAATCTTCTCGTTTGTACAGGCTTGGCAAAGAAACAAAATTATATTGGGATATTTTATGAAAAACAGCTTTCTTTTTCTTACAGAAAATGAAAGTTCATGGCATGCATAGATTGAAAAACTGTCTGTCACTCACCAATATGAAGAAGAAAAGGGATACAGAGTCATGAACTTGAGTAGAAGTTTAATTTGTAAGAACATTTAACTCCTTTCTCTGGAGCAGTTCATCAATATACTTAACATGAACCAATGGGATTCAATGAGCAAGATTTAATAATAAAATGTAAAGTTACCAAAAATTATGTTCCACTTCAAGACAATTAACTGTGTATTTAGAACAAAAAAAGTGAATTTCACCCAGTTCCAAATTCAAATTCAACAAATATTTGTCAACTAAGTCCCAATTCGTGTGAATAACTAATCCCATAGAGTGGTCACATGTATTCAAATACACATTATTTGAAGTTACAATTATTTAAAATATGGTCATTGGTTCCAGCTCAAAAGAAATATGCAGTACAAATCGAATAATGCAGCTACTTCACAGGATACATTATTCACACTAATGGGAACTAGCTAAGAACTATAGCTCCCAGAGGAAAACAAGGTCTATTCAATTCAATCCAATAAGCACGAAGTATGTACTCAGTTCAGGACAAGGGACAGCTTGACTTAATGGATAGAGGGCTGGCCTTGGAGTCAAGAAGACCTAGCTTTAAGGCCAGCTTAACCATATGTTAGATGTGTGACCCTGGGCAAGACATTTAAGAGCTCAGTACCCCCAAAACAACTCCCTAAGACTATAAGTTTCAGACAAGTTGTTGAATTGCATTGATATAGAGGACTTCCAAATGAGGAGATCCCAGTTTTGTTGTTCAGTCATTCAGTCATATCTGACTCTTCATGACCCCGTGGACCATAGCATGCCATTCTGATGGCACATCTATTATCATTTTAATACTGTCCATGGAGTTTTCTTGGCAAAGACACCAGAGCAGTTTGCCATTTCCTTCTCCAGTGGATCACCTTTTGTCAGAACTTTCCACTATGACCTCATCTTCTTAGGTAACCCTGCACACCATAGCTCATAGTTTCATGGAGCTACACAAGCCCTTCCACCATGACAAGAAAGTAATCCAGGAGGGAGGAGGTCCCTACATTGAAGAAATCACAAGGCCATTTTTTTTAATGTTCTGGTCCCTGAAAATACAAAGATACAAGGGGCTTTCCATCAAACTTGGCATTGAGAAAAAGGAACAGTAATAACCATGATGCCAGGGAGAATGAGAGATATACAAAGAAGAGGAGCCAGCAAATAGCTAGAAGCTACTTAAAGAGAAAGTTCTTTTTCTTGAGGAAACAATAAGGCATTAACAGAATAGGGAGCACCTGAGTTGGCCTTTAGAGAAGGTTGGGGAGGTGAGAGACTTCAACATATAATAGAATAGAATAAACATTTATGAAGTGCCTACTATGTTCCAGACACTGGAAAAAATTTAACAATTATTATCTTATTTAATCCTTACAACAACCCTGAAAGGGAGGTGTTATTATTATCCCCCTTTTATAACTGAGGAAACTGAGGCAGACAGAGGTTAAGTGACTTTGCCACACAACTAGTAAGTATCCGAGGCCAGATTTGAACTCAGGTCTACCTGCCTCAGTTTCCTCATCTATAAAATGAGCTGGGAAAGGAAATGGCAAACCACTTCTGTATCTTTGCCAAGAAAGCCCTAAAATGGGGTCATAAAGAGTTGGACACAACTGAAATGACTCAACAACTTTCTGACTCCAGGTCCAGCACTCTAACCACTGTGCCACTTAAACTATGCCACATGGAGACAATCTGTTCTAGTCATGGCATAATGAATAAGATGTTGAACTTGGGGTCAGGAAGACATGATTTCAAATCCTGCCTCAGACACTTTCCAGCTATGTGACCCTAGGCAAGTTACTTAACCTTTCTGTGCCTCTGTTTTCTCATCTGTAAAATGAGGGACTTGAACTCCATGGCCTGTTAAGTTTTCTTCTAACTTTAAGTCTGTGATCTCATGTCAGACTTAATGAATGAAGGTGTGAGAGAAAAGACAAGACAGCCCAGTCATGGAGCTTAACATATAGAAGAGAAAATAAGACAGATACACAAACAACTAAAATATAAAGTCGTACATGGGGAAATGGTTTAGTAGAAAGAGTGCTGTCTTGAAGACAGGAAAACCTAAATTCAAGCCCTCTCTCTCACAAAAACTACAGCTGTGTGGCCATGGCCAAGTCACTTAAACTGTCAATGCCTCAGGCAGCAATCCCAGATTATATGTCGCTTGTAAGTTGTAGATCTGCATCAATAATATTTTTTTTCATCCTGGCATAGCCTTACAATGATGTGACCACAGGTCAGGATACAACCTACCTCCTGAGAAAAAAGAGGTACATCAGAGAGGCACAAACAAATTGCTATAGGAGATATGAGGAAAGAAAAATCATTTCCAACTTCACCAGAAGGTCCTGGGGAAGCACCATTGAGAAGTAGCATATAGCTAAATCTTACAGATTGGTAGGATTTTAAGATGAGGGTTAGCAAGGAGTGTTTTATTCCAGAAAAAAATTGTTAACATCTCTAGTAAATTACAATACTGCTTTTAAGATGAATGGTATAAAGAAAATCTACTTTGAAAAAGTGGGTCTGTCATATTCAGACAGTAAGGAAGGAAAATACAGCCTGGTGAGGGTTAGCAGGTGATTGTTATATTAGTATTCTTCCCCATGCCAGAACTGTGGTAGAATTCAGAACAGGAAGGAAGAGTCTACTTTCCTGGTCTTGCTTCTTGATTAAGCCATACGTTACCTTTTTTCCTTTCCAATGTTCTCCAAAGGGCTAAATTATATTAAAATTTAGCAGAGAGAGTCAATTTATTTGATTAGGACAAGTAAATGGAAAATAGAACTTAATCAGTGAAATTATTGGGATTTCACCCTGCAAATTACAGAAATTCTTAATGCTATTTTAAAACAAATTACGTAACCTTAGTCTGCAATCAAGCAGAGTTAATTCTATTTCTTTCCTGTCTTCTCAAGTTAGACTTGTACTGTATCTAGGCTGTGATAATGATTCATTATGAATGCTTCAATGTGGGGCCTTTGACTCAGAGCAGACTGGACCAGCTCCTTCTGTCCTGAGTCTCTTACTAACTTACAGAAAGGCCACAGACCTCAATGACAATTTTATATGATCAAGAATCCCAGAAGTGTAGCTGCCGCTCTTCTCTCCAGGAGAAAGCAAAGGCAGTAAGTCTGGGAAGAAGGGGCAGCAACAAATGCTAGTGTTTCCAATTTGTTTTCCCAATCACTTTTCTTCCCAAACTCTTATCATTAACAGGATACTTTCCAAGCTGCGTGAAGGATCTGGCTCATGCCCAGGACTGGGATGGCTGCTTTTCTTTGTCCTGATGACTCTGAAGACTCAGCAAAAGAGCCAGTGATGCCTGGTCTGAGTGTCTTAGTGCACCTGTTTCTACTCTTTCCACTGGCAAATAACTGGGTCACCTGTGATTAGAGCTGGCTGCCCACAGGCAGTTGGGAACAGCATCCTATTAATTCAGGACAGCTGACATTCAAAACAAACTGTAATTTCTAGGCATAATTAAATCACTCATAAAATTCATAGAATCTCAGAGTTGAAAGAGAATTCAGATATCATCAAATACCCTCCCTATCTGAGGCTCCCACTTGAAAGAATTAGAAACTCATTATTAATGTGTCATTATTAATATTAATAATAATAGCTAATATGTGCCAGACACTGTGCTAAAGTGTTTTACAATTATTATTTCACTTGGTCCTCACAACACCCCTGAAAATGAGGTGCTATTATTATTCCTGTTTTGTAAATGAGAAAATTGAGGCAAACAGGGGTTAAGTGACTTGCTCAAGGTCACCGAGCTAATAAGTGTCCAATATTGGATTGAACTCAGGTCTTCCTGACTATAGGCCCAGTTATTATCCACTTCACCACCTAAGTGAACTTATATACCTGGAATTATTATTATCAATAATAACTACCCATAATAGTTACCATTTATATAGCTCTTGAAAGGTTTACAAAGCACTGTACATACGTTATATCATTTGACCCTCACAGCAACCCCTGAGAAGTAAATGCTATTATTATCCCCATTTGAGTTGAGGAAACTGAGTCTAACAGAGATGAAGTGATTTGCTTAGAGTCTCGCAGCTAGTAAGTATCTGAGGCTAGATTTCAACTCATCTTCCCAACTCTTGGTATAGCACTCTTACCTATGAACTACCAGTCTGCCTCAAAAGATAGACAATTCCATTTATGGATTGCTAGAATTGTTAGGAAATACTTCTTCATATTCCAGCAAAATTTGCCTCCTCTTTTGGAGCATGTTCTATTATGGAATAACACAAAGCAAGAGGTACTCACAAAACCAGGTCATGTCTGACTTTCTCTTTTATCTTTTATGTACTGAAAGCCAAATCGTACTCTTCACCAACCTTTGTTTCCTGAACATACCCCTGGAGTATTTCCAGCATTCCTCTGGAATTTCAACCATCATTTCCAAATATCACAGAAGCCAAAATACCGGTACTGACTTCACAGTGCCACCCTATTTATGTCCATCTGACCCCAATTCCCAAACAACCTCTCACCACTTTGCAACTGCCTATCAAGGCTCCCCAAAGATGCTGAAAGATGACTGGAAGACCCAGTACAGGATTCCATTCTCCATATGTCCCTCACCTACAGCAGGTGCTAATGACAGTCCTGGCAGCCTGTTCTATGACAGCAGGGTTGGAGGGCACATGTGGCCCATTTGCACCTAATAGACTTTCACGGGACAGCTGTTTTACTCCTCACCATTTACAATGTCTGTTTACCTTACTTGTCATCACAGGTTCGATGTGACTGAAATACAGCTAGGCTCTGATTAGTGCAATTAATCAACCCTGTGAAGAAAATCCAAATTATTTGAATTTGCACTGAATATTTCCATTGGGCTGAAACCAGTTACCATATTTTACATAATTATAACTTCAAGCAGGGCAGATTTGAATACAAGTGACCATTTCAAGGACTCATTATTCACACTAATAGGGAAGTAACAGAAACTACCATTTTGTTTCTACTGATATCATCGAATTCTAGATCTCAAAATTGGAAGTAACATCCAAGGTCATCTAGGCTCACACTTCCCAGAAGGCATGCATTCTTTCTCCAATTTCTCTGACAAGTAGTCAGCTATCCTCTCCTCAAAGCCATTCAATGATGAACCATACACTATCTCCTTCTAAAGAACATCCACTTTTGGACAGGGAGTTCTTTCTTATAGTCAAGTCAAGTGAAGAAGCATTATTAACCTCCTACCATGTGCCAGGCACTGTGCTAAGACAATCTGCTTCATGATCAATTTTTCTCATTAATTCTACTGCTCTTCTATATGAAAGGGAAGTAAAGCAGTAGAGAGGAGACAAGATTTCCAGCCATAGCTGACTCTCTTTAACTCAGTTAAATTCAATAAACCAATAAACATTTATTAAGTATGTACGAAGAATGCACCATGCTAGGCTACGGGGAAAATATGAAGTTTAGACCAAACGTGGTTCCTGCCTTCTCAAAGGTCTGTAGCCTAGTAGAACTCACAACAAAGTTTTAAAAGAAAAAAATTAATGATAAAAATTAATACCCTCATGGTAGGTCTTTGCCCATAGCTTGAACTACAGGAGGAAAGTTGGAATAGAAAAATAAAAATTTTTAAAGCTTAGAATGTAGGCTCAGGCTGACAATCAACAAAGACCTTCGGAGATAAGAATAAAAATTGTTATATTAATTAAATGATATTTTACCAACTGTTGAATTTCTGGTTACTGGGCAGTAATCCTGCCTTAATCTTTGTGATATCAGAGAGTTTTACTTGTATGACAAAGGCATAAATAGCTACAATACTAAATAGCACATGGTGTATTGAAGAGGTCCACACAAAATGCTATGTGAGGTCTGAGAGGAAAGGTTCTAGCCAACTGCAAAGGATGCAAGAAGACTTCATGGAGGAGATGACATTTGAATTTGGCTTTCAAAGATGCTTATGAATTCAACTAGTTGAGAAGGATGAGGGAGAACAATCTGGACAAAGGATTTTGGATCTTACACAGTAGGTCATAAGAAGCCAGAAGAAAATGTAAGAAGATTGGCATGACCAGGTCTATAGCTTTAGTAACAAAAAATAATAATAATAATAACAAGCATTTATTAAGTGCTACTATGTGCCAGACTGTGGTAAATGCTGGAATAAAATATAAACAAAAAGAAAGCCCCTGCCCTCAAAAAGCTTATATTCTTTGGAGGGAAGACAATATATGAAATAAAACTGAAAGGTGGAGGAAGAGAAATGTGGGGAAGGTGGCGAGAGGGTTGGAGGAGAAGTTCAGAGAGTCAGGAGAAAAGGAATGAATGTGGCTGACCTGGGCTCTTCCTGAAAGTGAAGGTTGCAAGAGGAAAACTAATAGGAGGAGGGGATGGGAAGGGCAGAAGCATCTTCCAGGGTGAGAAACTTGCTGCAATATGTCTGGAGAGTTAGGCGTGGAATCAGAAGAGGAGAGAGAATGAGCATGGTTAGCCTAGGAATTAAATATTAAACACACCCTCAAATCAAGGGATATTTGGCTAGCAAACCCCGACACCAGCCCTATGGGGGAGATCTCAGGGTACTATCCTGTGGAAAGAGAGAGGAGAAGGCCAAATGCCAGGAGACTGGGCCCTTTTGTGGCACAGGGTGACTTCTGGAGATGATATCACTTACAGGGAATAGAACAAAGCCCCAGTAACTTCTAATTACGACTGAATATAAATGCTTTATCTGGAGAGTAAAGGATGGTTTGAAGTGAGAAAAGGGAATAAAATCAGGAAGATACTTTGAAAAGCAACCGCCCAGAAGGGTGTCATTGAGGACTTATATTAGAATGATGGCAGTATAAATAGAGAAAAAGAGGTAGATTTGAGAAATATTGGAGATACAATTGATAGTACTTGGTAGCCAACTAAACATGAAGGACAAGGGAAGAGGAAGGGAACAAGTATTTGTTATATGCCAGGGACAGGCATTTTTTTTACAAATATTACCTCATTTGATCCTTACAACTTTGGCAGGTAAGTGCTATTATTATCCCCATTTTACAGTTGAGGAAACTGAGGGAAGTGAGGTTAAGTGACATGCCCTGAGTCACACTGCTAGTCTGAGGTCAGATTTACATTCAGGTCTTCGTGGCTCCAGGCCCAGTGCTCTATCCATTGTTCCACCTAGCTGCCTCAATGAAGGAGTCCCAAGAATGGAGTTTAGCACCAAGATCTCAAACACAGAAGACCAGATGAATGGTGGTTCCACAGGCAGACAAGGAAGTCAGAAGTACAATCAGGTTTTGGGGCAAAGTTAGTAAACTGAGTTTCAGGAACATCAAATATGAAGTGTTACTAGGACAGTCAGGTGCAGATATCCTAGAAATAGTTGCAGATAAGGGTCTGGGAGTTTAGGAGAGAAGTATTCCCTGGAAATAGAGATTTTGGAGTATCAGAATCACAGAGTTTAAAACTAAAGCTTTCTAGTCCAACCCACATCCTAAAAAGAATACAATCAATCAACATTTATTAAGCAGCTATTGTGTGCCAGGCACTATGCTAAGTAGTTAGCTAACCTCTGTTGTAAGAACTTCAAGGAAGGAACCACCATTTCTAGAGGCAGCCCATTTCACTCTTACACAGCTGTAATTACTAAGAAGTCTTTCTTAATATGGAACCTAAGTTTACCTCTTATCAGCTTCAACCCACTGTTCCTGCTTCTACCCTCTGGGCTTAAATGGAACAGGTTTTTTAATCCCTTTCCCATGTGTTGTTGTTTAGTAATTTTTAATTATATCTGACTATTCATGACCCCATTTGGGGTCTTCTTGGCAAAGATATTAGAATGGTTTGTCATTTCTTTGCTCATTTTACAGATAAGGAAACTGAGTCACACAGGGTTAAGGTATTTGTCCAGGGTAGTCACACATCTAATAAATGTCTGAGGCCAGATTTGAGCTCAGGAAGATGAGTCTTCCTGATGCTAGGCCAGGCATTCTATCTCCTGTGCCACCTAGCTGCCCTTTCCCATGTGAAAGCCCTTCTTGAACACAGATGTCAGGTCTCTCCTGAGACTTCTCCAGGCTAAACAACCTCAGTTCCCAACCTCAGTGCCCTCCCTTCCTAATTACCTTATATTTAACTTCCTTGTATTTATTTGTATATCCTTTTTTATGTACTTGATGTCTCCTTCAACAAAATGTAAGCTGTATTCCCAACAGCTATAAAGGTGCCTGGCACATAGTGAAACTTAATAAATTTTTGATTGAAGAGAAACCAGTAAAAGAGCTAGAGAAGGAACATTTGGTAAGAGAACCAAGAGAATATGGTTTCTCAGAAGGAAAGAGGGGTGAATAGTACCCAGAAAGAAAGGATAATCAATAGTGGTGAAAGCTGGATTTATACCTTACTGAATCTAGCCAGCTACAGGAGAGGAGTAATGATCAAAATGAAGAAGGCAAAATGGAAGAGTGAGAGCCAATGCTCCCTGTTAGAGAAGTGGGAAAAGAGGAGGAAGAAGGAATTCCAGATAGAGGCAGCTTGAGCCAAAGTAAAACCCTGAGCATAGATTTTCTCTATTTCCCTTTGGTCCTTCCCAACCCAATTGTTGTTTTTTCCTTTCTTTAATTTAGAATCTGAGAATCATAGAGCTAGAAGTGATTGTGGCATAGTGGACCTGGAATTAGAAAGACTGGAGTTCAAAGCCTACCTCAGATGCATCCTAGCTGTGCAATCATGAGTCACTTAACCTCACAAAACCTCAGTTTCCTTATCTGGGGAGAAGGTTGGATTCAATGGCCTCTAAGTTTCCTTCTAGCTCTAAATCTGTGATTCTACCACAAAAAGCCCAAATGATACAACAATCTTTAAACTCACTGCCTCAGTAAGAAAAAAAAAATGCATTCCTTTTATGAAAACAAGTGTTCCAACCTACTTAGTCTTCAAGACCTAACTTATTCCCCAGGCCACCCTTTCCCCCTTCTTAAAGTCTTGTCTGAGATGATTTCTGCTCTAATTGATCTCTTCCCAGTCTGAACTCCTCCAGTATTTGGGGTCAAAATGACATGATCTGGTAGTTAATTCACTCCCTGGATGATTGGGTTCCCTAGTCTTTCAAGGATTTACATTTTATCATATAACTGGATTCTAAGTTCTTTTGTGCCCTCTGCAGTGTCACCAAACAGGCCTAATAATATGGAGGAAATTTATATTTATTGAGTTACAGGAATAAAAATTATCCCCAAAGAGAAATGTTTAAAAGCTTTTTAATTCTAGTTCTATCCATCAGAGAGAAGCTAGCCAGTATAGCAGCATTTTATTGGATAGATATCTGATCAATCAGAAGACCTGGATTCAAAGTCTGCCTCTGATATATATTGACTCTATGACTCTGGACAGGTCACTTGCTCTCTCATTGCACCCAAGCAACTTACTAATTTAATGACTGTAAGTAGAGATAATTTCCTGGGGCTTAATCATAAGATCACAGTTCTAAAGTTTTGAAGCAAGAAAAAGGAGGGGGAGAGAAAAAAAGGTAGAGTGAAAGGAAAACATTTTGCTTGATTTTCTTCTCAAAATGGGAATACAGGAGGTCAAGTAATGAAGATTATATATAATACATAAATAAACATTAATTAATCTGAGAAATAAGAGATTGAAAGGTGATAAAGATGCTAAATGCATATACAAATTAAATACGAAATAAGTTTGGTCTATTTGCAAACATGGTATCATTTATTTTTTCAAATCATTTGAGTTAGCTACTAAAATAGATTCCACACTACACAACTCAAAAACAGGCTAGTCAAGTCAGCAACCATTTTTTGTGAAGCATTTGCTATATGTCAGGCACTGTGCTAAGCTCTAGGGGTACAAATACAAGTTTAAAAAATAAAAGACACTCCTGCCTTCAGGGAGTTTCTATTCTAACAGGGAAGACAACATGTAAAATGAAACTGAAAGGGATTGGGGGGAGGGGGGGAGGAACATGCTGGAGAAAAAAGTCAAGAGGGTCAGGAACACTAGCCCAGAGAGGAACGATGTGACAATGGTTGCCTGGGCACTTTCCTTTAAATGGGAGGCTACTGAATTTAGGCAATAGGAATTGGGATAGAAACTTCTAACTTAACACTTTGCTCGATGAGCCTATGTAAATTATGAAATGAATTGCTATATTACTTTGTATTCAATGACTACCAGACAACAAAATAACTGCTCAAAGGTTTGTTACTCAATGTTGCCAATGGAATAGTTATTCCTAAACCACAGGGTAGAAGAGTTAAAAGAGGATAAGACTTGGAATCCTAAGGCTTGGGTTCCAGAAGTGTCTCCCACCATTGATCAATTAGAAGACTTTGAGAATTGAAATCTCTTCACCTCTATGAGCTTCAGTTTCCTCATCTGTAAAATGGGGTTAAACAATACTTACACTAATCTAGCTCATAAATTTGCTGTGAAGATGAAATGAGATGATGACCATAACTGTACTTTGTGAGCATAACTCTCTGTGTAAATGTTACCATAATTATCTGTCAAAGATAGCTAAGTGAAGAATTGCCCTCCCCACAACTGCCATGTTCCTATAATTGACTGTTAAAGTTCCAATGTACTCCTAGCTTTAATGTTTCTTTGGATGATTCTTTGGATTATTGTCCATGACCATCATTTTATCAGCCAAATTAAGCCATTTGTTCTTTTATGTCTTGGCCTGAGGCCTACTTAGCAAAAACTAAATCTCAGCTACCATTTTCTTTGTTCAAAATTTCTCTAAGAATTGAATTAACTTGATAAAAAGAAAAACAAGTCTTATACATATGCCAGGTGGCAACTTCAAACTTTTATGAAAAAAAGACCAAAGGTTAAGTGAAATTTTAAAGGAGAATGTTTATATGAGCCCTGAAATCTCTTGATTTTTTGTTTTCTCATTATTACTGTCTGTTGAAAATTGTGAACTTATTTAACTTGCACTGCTAACTGTTTAATAGTGAGGACAGCCTGAACTTAGAGGGAAGAGTTTTAAGAATCACAATAAATTACATCTTACAAATTAGGTCTTTATTCAACTAACAGCTGCCTTAGGATTAATGCCTACTCATATTTCACTTGAAAAACTCAAAGAAAGAAAGGGCCTCATTTGAAGCCTAGATTAATTCATACATCTGCCAGGGGGTTGGACTAGATAATCTCCCAGGTCCCTTCTAACTCTGAGATTCAGTGATTCAAATTTCCTGGTGAGACAAAACTAACACGTGAAATATCTCATGAGTCACATAATTAAGCATTGAAATAATATAGCAATGACTTTACAGGCTATAGGAAACCAGAGAAGGAAAGATGATTCATAAGTGAGTCATAGTGCTATCCTCATCACCAGATGACCACCAGGTATTAGGGATGATGTAAAGAGAATTTAGGCTTTAGATATAGGACTATAGTGAATGGCTCTGAAGTCCCTCCCAGCTCTAAGGTTAGACGGCCTTATGAATTTTATGGAACCATAAATTATATCATTAGATCTTAGAGGCAGCTGTTAGTAGAGTGGATAGCACACTGGGCCTGGAGTCAGGAAGACCTGAATTCAAATATGGCCTCAGCCACTTACTAGCTCTATGACCTTGGGCAAGTTACTTAACCTCTTGGAATCAGTTTCTTCAGCTATAAAATGGAGATAATAATAGCACCTACTTCACAGGGATGTTTGAGAATCAAAGGAGATCATATGTGTAAAAAGGGCTTAGCACAACGCCTGGCACATAGTAAGCACTAGATAAATGTTTATTCCCTTCCCTTACAAGCCACTTCGGTGAAACTTTGCCCTCTACAGCCTCCCTAAAAGTGATCATCATGGAGGAGGGACGTGTTGAAGCTGGGTCTTAACTTGCTCCGGAACAAACATCCTCCTTTAATATGATGAAATGATTCAGAAGGAGGCTATTCCATATGCAGTTGGGCTGGGGAAGTGATAGGGCAGGATTGAAAGACAGAGA
The DNA here is from genome assembly GCF_900497805.2 of Vombatus ursinus. NCBI lineage: Eukaryota > Metazoa > Chordata > Mammalia > Diprotodontia > Vombatidae > Vombatus > Vombatus ursinus. The sequence goes on along the minus strand of NW_020945437.1, from coordinate 9,287,419 downwards.
CCATGGGGAAGGGAAAGAAACAAAGCTGAGGGGCTCTGGGAATGAAAACCTTTTTCAGATAAGAGCTAATTAAAAAGAACTGTCCAGGTGAATACCAACAACTAAGCTCATCGATCTTCTTGTCAGCTATGCTATGGGAACATTTTCTTCATTTTAGGTCTAAAATATCTCCCACCTCTTTCACTGTCACAAGCAAGAAAATTTCAAGCTTCAGGAACTGGGCAAAGTGCAGAGGGTAAAAATCAAGAAACTCCCTTTTGTTCTTTTCAAAGACATGTAACCTTCTGTGGTTGGGGCTTTCTGTTTTTGGAAATCTTTCTCAATATGTAGGCCTGGTAATGTTCTCCATATTTCTAGCCTTAGACCCTCTATGCAGTAAGGCCAAGATGGACAAATCAAGGATTTGAATACTAAGACATGTGTAAGATAAATACAGCAAAAATAGGTAGAAAGGCAGAATAATATAGTGGGTAGAGGGATGATCTTGAAGTTAGGAAGACCTGAGGGAAATGGAGAAAGTGCTGTACTTATAGTCAAAAAAATCTAGGTTTGAAAATTTCACCTACCTCAGATGGTATTTTAAAGCTACCCAATAAAGCATTTACTCTCTATTCTAGGTCCCTGGCCCAACCTGTTTCACCCACCTCCATTCTCCACCTAGTCTGATCCCCTACTCCAAATCTCACCCAAGCCTCAAACTGGGCAAATTCACTTAGCCTCTGCCACCTTCAGTTTCCTCACCTGTCAAATAGGAATAATTATAGCACCTACCTATATGTTCTAAGTGCTTCACAAACCTTAAAGGTATAAAGGTTAACTACTGTCATTCGACAGGTAGGTGGCTCAGTGGGTAGAGTGCTGGACCTGGAATCAGAAAGACCGGAGTTCAAATTTGGCCTCAGACACTTACTAGCTTGGGTTACCCTGGTCAAGTCACTTGATCTCTGTCTACCTCAGTTACTTCATCAATGAAATAGAGATGGTTATAGCACCTACTTCTGAAAGTCTCTTCCCTATAATTTCATTTGGCATTTCTGATACTTGACTACAAATTTCAAATTCACTTATTTTTATTCCATATAATGCATATCATAACCAAGAAGAAAATATTATTTCCTCTGATTAGAGCTACTTGTGAAACAGTTTGGAAAACAAACCACAAAAACCTTGAAAGAGCAACTGGTACAAATGGCATACCAGTACCTTTACACACAAAAAAAAAAAAACAGACCATAAAGATCAGTGGAAACAGATGTCTTACCCAAATTTCTTACAGAGTTTCACAGACATTCCTAGGGATTGGGAATGACACAAATGCATGAAAATTACAGTACAAAATTCCATTGAGCATCCCACTCTCTTTCTGGGTCCCAAACCCACCTTTTTATCCTGTCTCCATTCCCCACCTGGTCCCAGTTTCAGCTCCAAATTTTACCTAACCCCCAAACTGTCCAGTAGAGATAGCTATGAAAACAGAAAGCTAGTATATCAGAAAGGCAACAGTTTAGAGAGAGTAGCACAGCTTCAACTACTCCCCAAAATTGCCTAAGGGAACATGCGATTGAAGCAGTATGTAAAAGATAACATTTGGAGGATTCCCTGACCTTGATGATCTAAAAAAGACTGGACAAGTCATTCTTGACGTCATTCCTATGTTTCTCCTTCCTTCCTTATCTGGCCTCCTTGATAAAAAGCTATCTATTCTCCTTGCTTCCACTTCCTCTCTTCGTAAGTGGAAGACCTGGTTAACAAGGTTAAGAACCTAGGGGAGCTTTAGTATTCTCGATTGTTTCTGCTTCTAATTCCTTCAATCAATAAACATTTAGGTGTCTAATGTGTGCCAGGCACTATGTTATGCACTAGGGATATATGTAATAAAGAAAAGGCAAAAGGCAGTTCCTGGCTTCAAGGAGTTTACAATCTTCTTCCCACTAGCATGCGCTCATGTATGTCCCTAGGACAAGAGTCCTTGACCCGAGGACCATAAACTTTAAAAAAAAAAATCAGTAACTGTATTACAATATGATTGGTTTCCTTTGCGTTTTATGCATTTTAAAATATTGTTCTGAGAAGGGGTCCATGGTTTCTTAAGTCTTTCAAAGGGGTCCATGCCACAAAAAAAAAAGGTAAAGAAACTCAGCCTTAGGATTTCTTCTGGTGGAATGTGGGCACAAGGGGCTTGATCCCTGATTTGTGTTTGCAGAAGAGTAGAGATTTCCAAGTTGGAATTCTACTGCTCTGACTGTAAGTGGTAGAAGTGAGCCAGTTGTCAGTCAACTAGAATTTAAGTGTTTACTATGAGCCAGGCACAACAGTGGGAGGGCAAAGAAAGGCAAAAGCACTCTCTGCCCTCAAGGAACTTATACTCTGGGGGGGGGGGGAACAATATGTAAATAACTAACTATATTCAATATATGCAGAATAAATGAATAAATGAAATAATAAATAAATAAGTGCATAAATGAATAAATAAATGCTAATTATAATACATATATGTAAATAAATAAATAAAGCTCTCCCTCTAAGAGGGAATGACAATAGCAGCTAAAGGGATAGAGAGAGGCTGTTATATGGAAGGCAGTAGGAATTTACAAATTTATTTAAGCCTCTTTTAAGGCTATTTTTATTTTTAACCTATGTTACCTTTGGGGTACTGAGTTCTGTAAGTTCATTGCTTACTCATTATGTTGAAAAACTATTCCTTTAATTTACCCTAAAATTTCTTTTTCAAACTTCAAGGGGTGCTCCATGGTTGTGGTATAGGTAGATAGGTAGGAAGATAGATAGGTACATACATATATACAAAGATAGACAAATGATAGCTACATAGCTACAAAGATAAATATATAGGCAGAGACAGATATACAGACAATCATAGATATATACAGATAGAAGATAGATAAAACAGTTATTAAGCTCCTCTTATAAGCCACATGCTGTGCTAAGTGTTGATTCAAATAAGAAAATAGTGCAAATTAAAGAGTCTCTGCCCTCAAGAAGCTTATATTTTAATGGAAGAAAATAACACATAAATGAGTTTTGGAAAAGAAAAAAGGGGGTGAGTGGGGGTGGGGAGGGCAGGAAGAGTATGGCAAGGAGTCTGAAGAATTGGCATATTGGCATGCTGGCCTAGTTGCCTGCAAGATAAGGTAAAAAGTTTACCTATGAGGGAGGGAGGAGGGAGAAAGCCAGTGGCAAAGTCCTAGATTCCAGCTGGGATGAGAGATGGTGGGGAAATGAAGCCATGGCTGGGAGGCAATAGGAAGTGATCTGGTTGACAAGTCCATGTTCACCCTATCATAAATGGTAAGTTTTACAAACTTTGATAATATCCTCTCTTAAGCTTTGTCTTTCCAGACTAAGTCCTAATTATTTCAGCTGGTCCTCAGAAAAGCAGTTACCATCAACCCCATTGCTTTAATCATTTACTTTCAGAGAGAATTGTTTCCCTCCCCACCCCATGAGCTGTCACTCATAACACTTTGTTTATTTCTTTCATCTCCTTTAACAATTTATGCCCAGTTCACCAGGTTCTTTCAAGCTTTACTATTCAGTACCCCCAGCAGCTGAGCTGAATAATTCAAAAGACATAGCAGAGAAAAGGTATACAAGGGGGAAGGGAAGAAGCATTTATAGAGTACCTACTATGAACAAGGTATTGTGCTAAGTACTTTAAAAATTTTATCTCACTTGATCCTCACAACAGCCCTGCAAGGTAGATATTGTTATCCCCATTTTAGAGTTGAGGAAACTGAGGCAAACAGTCGTTCAATAACTTGCTCAGGATCACACAGCCATTAAGTGTCTGAGGTCACATTTGAATTGAGGTCTTCCCAACTCCAGGCCCAGAGTTCAATCCACTGCAACTACCTAGCTGCCTAAATTCAGGCCATGACTCTGGCCCCCCCCCCCCCCCCCCCACACACACACATACACATATACACACACATACACACACACACACACACACACACACGTACGTACGTTGGCTAACTAGAGGAAAAAAGTGTCCACGAGGCTTTTTTTGTTGTTGTTCTTATGCTCATATCAGCCTAATAGTTCCATACTATCTCTCCAATATGACTGATCTCTTTACTGTCTCCCAGACTTGCGTATCTCTCCGTTTTCAATTTTTCTTGCAATATTTCCTCTGCCTTAAATGCCTTCCTTTTTAACTGTCCAAATTCTACCCATATTCTATCTAATTTTCCTTTTCCCTAGCCAAGGATAACCTATTCTTCATCTTAAGTAATTAGCTCTTTGCAACCCTGGAAAACATAAGCCTTGTGGTCAGAAATGAGATTCTTTTTCTAGATCCATCTAAGAGATGTGATAGAAGAGAAAAACTTGTAGATTTAAAGAGAACCTGGATTTGAATCCCAGCTCTGCTACTATGTGACCTTGAGCCCATTTCATTCCATTGGACCTTGGTTTTCTTATCTAGAATATTAATGAGGTGACTTGTACGGTCCCACCTTGTTCCAAACACTGTAGGTAAGCCCTGGTTCTATTGACACCATATGGAAGCTAAAATAATCATTATTCATGCTTTTTCTTTCAATTTGAGAAACTAAATTAAGGTACTGAATATAAACTATCTTTTCTAACACCAAAAGTTAGTATTTCATGCAATTTAACAAAAGACTTATTTTAATGAAAAATGAAGTTAGGCAGGCTAAAGAGATTAGCTATGTATGATGTTATAGACTTCATAAAATAGGGTAAAATCTCATGTTACTGTTAAATATTTACCAGTAATAATACATCATCCTCCATTTGGTATGATGCTATATAGAAAGTGAATATAAGGCACATGCATAGGGTTGTTTTTTCCAGTGGTTTGACGGGATTATACTAGTCTACCCCACCATCTCTTGCATGGCCCATTTGAACCAAGAGTATACATATTCAGGATGTGTACTCTGATTATGCTCACTTCACTTTGCATCAGTGCATGTTAATCATTCCAGGTTGTTATTTTTTTTTTCATTCTGGCCAAGGTTGATTACAATTTTTGTGTTTTGTAGTTATTGGACAAATACTAACTGGCCTCCAAACCATGACTTTGACCTCACTAACCCCACATTCTCACCAACTACGGTAACCAGCCATATTAAGAAATAAAGAGATTTGTCTTCTTTTCTCATTGTTCCATTTAACAAATATTTGACCTATATGCAAGACATATTTATTTGTTTGAATGTACCACAATACCTAAATTCTCTAGAAGCCATTCATCTGGCTAACTCACCTCTCCAGAAGAGAGTACAGAACCTGGGAGCTGAGCTGGGACTAAGAAGGCAATTGATTAAGATGCAACATGGTGAGAGGCATGTGGAACCCTTTTAATATTACTTTGTATAAGTATACATTATCTAAATGCCAGGATATTGCTTTCTCCATGACTCAGAGATACCATTTATTTTGTGATAAGTCAATTTGTATTGTAAAATGAAGGCTCATGGGGAAATAGTGATTCATTGGGTGGGGAGGAGCACAATTTTCAAATCTTACCCAGGAAGCATGGCTAGGAAGCATAGGAAGCATAAATCTTTTGTCCTGACTCTTCCTCAAAGCCAAAAAAAAAACTGAAGTCTGAGCTGACAAAATAGATGGATGGCAGAAAATAGCCTAATAATGATTTTAAAGTATTAATCACGATAATAATAAACTGAAATCAATGCCTCATTAATAAGTTAGCAATAAGTTATAGCTGTTTTATAGAACTAAAGTAGCTCATTAAAATCTGATTCAATTCTTCTCAAGTAAGGAGAAATATAATCACAATGTGAATGTGTTGATATCATGGATTTGTTTAAATAAAAGTTCTCAATGAATATTGCCAAATGATCCAGTTGTCAAGAAACAGTCCAAGACCTGAAGTCCATTCACAACTAAGGAATAGGAGGACCACCTGACCTGAGGACATGGTTCCACCCAGCCTGAGAACAAAGCATCATAATTGAAGATGCAACCAGTATAAGGGACTAAGACATCACACCAAAGGAAAATGAGACTTCCTGATATAGGTTCCCCTCTCAGGCTATGCCGCCCCAATTCACACTCACATTTACAGATTTTCAGTCAGTAAGTCAAGAATTTAATAACTATCAGGCATTATGTTGAGCATTGGGTATACAAAGGTGTCATTGCCCTAACAGAGTTCACATTCTAATTGGAAAGACAACAAGAAAACAAATCTATACATTATATATATATGCATATACATATATACATGAACTTATACATGTGTGAGATTACTTCTTGTTTATGTTATATATGTATATACATATTGATGTATATGCATACATGCACCCGCATATATATATATGTATGTGTGTATACACACACACAAACATACTACAATTCTCAGAGGAAAGGTACTAGCAGTGGAAGAGGACTAGGAAAGGGCTCCTGAAAAAGGTGGGTTATACGCTGATTCTGAAGTAAGTCAGGGCACAGAGATAGGGAGGGAGAGCATTCCAGGCATGAAGGACAGCTAGTGAAAAGACAAAAAGTTTGGAGATGGAAGATTATAAGTAAAGAGTAAGAGAACGTTATTAGTAAAGAGTAAAAAGACTGACAAGGTAAGAAGGGATCAGATTGTGAAGGGCTTTAAAAGCCAAAAAGAATCTTATATTTGATCCTGGAGGCAATGAGGAGCCACTGGAGATTATGGAATAAGAGGTGACATGGTTAGATGTCGTTTCTTTGAACCCTTTGAAATCTGCTTTGCCAAAATCTAAATTGCTTGTCAGATTATGACCAGTTTTCCTCTCCTTTTCTATCAGAAACTCCATCATTTAATACAAAACGGAAAAGGACCCCCATGTACAAAAATATTTACAGCAGCTCTTTTTGTGGTGGCCAAGAATTGGAAATTGAGAGGATGCCCATCAATTGGAAAATGGCTAAACAAGTTGTGGTATATGAATGTAATGGAATACTATTGTGCTATAAGAAATGACAATCAGGAGGATTTCAAAAAAACCTGGAATGACTTACATGCACTGATGCAAAGTGAAGTGAGCAGAACCAGGGGAACATTGTGCACAGTATCAGCAACATTATACAATGATCAACTATGATTGACTTAGCTCTTCTCAGCAATGCGATGATCCAAGAAAAGTCCAAAAGACTCATGATGGAAAATACTATCCACATCCAGAGAAAGAACTGAGGGAGTATATTGAAGCATACTATTTTCACTTTATTTTTTGTGGTTTTTTTCATTTGTTCTGTTTCTTCTTTCACAACATGACTAATATGGAAATAGGTTTTACATAACTACACATATATAACCTATATCAAATTGCTTACCATCTTAGGGAGGGGTGAGGGGAGGGAGGGAGAAAATTTGGAACTCAAAATTTTATATAAAAATGAATGTTAAAAATTGTCTTTACATAGAATTGGAAAAAATAAAATACTATTTAAAAGAAAAATAAAAGAAACTCCATCATTTCCACTCAATTGAGCAGATCTGCCTTGTTTGTTAGTCAAAATTAGACCCAAAAGAAAATTCCCCCTTGTTGATACCTTTACCTTTTGAAAGATGAAATTATCATTAAAGCAAGTCAAGATGCTATTGGCTGCTCTACTTTTGACTTAGAAAGAGCTCCAGCAGATGTCTAGATAATTAAAGTTTCCCATAACCACTGATTCATGCCTCTGTGCTGGGCTTGTGGTCTGCTTCCTGAATTCCTCATCTATTTCCTCTTTCTGTCCAATAATCTGTAATACTCCAATGAAAAAATGACTCCTCTGTTGATTCGCATTCAAATGTGTGAATACAAAAATAAATGAGCATCTAGGGGAGTGAGTGTATGTGTATGCATGTTTACATTAGGATTGACAGCATTAGTTAATAAACTCTTAGTTAATGAATCCTGAAAACTGAAATTGCATGTTCATTAGTGACTTAGTGCATCCTAATATTTAGACCTATAAGGAACATTAAAGATTGACTAATTAATCCAGACTCCTCATTTTACAATCAATCAATCAACAAACATTCATTATTTACTATGTGCCAGGTATTGCGATAATCAATGGGGTTTCTAAAAAAAGGCAAAAATTCAGAGTCCCTTTCCCTCAGGGGGCTCCCATACTAATGAGGGAGATAATATATGAATAAATACTTAATAGATAGAGTAGAACAAAATTAAACTTATAGAGCAGGGGTTCTTGACCTGGGATCCACAAGGTCAGTGAACTTACATCTTTATTTTCACTAGCTTCTAATTGAAAGTTAGTATTTTCTTCAATTACGAATGTAGGCGACAAACATTAGTCCATAGGCTTCACCACAATTCCAAAGGGGTCCATGACACACAAAAAGAGGTTAATAACCCCTGTTCTAGGGAAAGGCTTGGGTGACTAGGGGGAATTAGAAGGGAGGGCCTCCTGTAGATGGAGGGATTAGGTATAAATCCTGAAAGAAGCCAGGGAAGCTAAGAGGTGGGGATGAGGAATATGAGCATTGCAAGCCAAAAGCACAGAGAAAGAGGAAGGAGTGTCCGGTCAGAAGAACAGCAAGTAGAGTCAATCTAGCCAATGTAGCTAGATAACTGTCTGAAAAGGAGTGAAGTGTAAGATTGGAAATGTAGAAAGGGGTCAAGCTGTGAAGTGCCTTGAATGACAAACATAGGATTTTATATTTGATGCTAGAAGTAAAGAGGAGTCACCATTGTTTATTGAGCAGAGGAATGACTTAAGGTCATTCCTTCACCACATATTCATATAAAGGACCTCTTTAAGGTTTAGGTCACCTACTATTTTAAACCCAAAGTTTTGGAAAATCACTTTGGCAATTGAGTGGAGGATGCATTGGAGTGAGAAGAGATTTGCAGCAGGAAGAAAGATTAGAAAACCATTGCAATAGTCCAGGTGAGAGCTGATGAGGGCCTGCACTAGGGGTACTGGCTTTGTCAGTGGAGAGAAGGGGAAGTATACTATAGATATTGAGAAGACAGAAGAACCAAGATCTGGCAAAGGATTGTATATATAGGGTGAATGAGAAAAGTCACAGGGGCAGCTAGGTGGTACAGTGGATAGAGCACCAGCCCTGGATTCAGGAGGACCTGAGTTCAAATCCAGCTTCACACATATAACACTTACTAGCTGTGCGACCCTGGGCAAGTCACTTAACCCCATTGCCTAGCCAAAAAAAAAAGAAAAAAAAAGAAAAACGTCACAGAGGACAATGAAATTGTAAACCCAAGTGACTGGGAGGATGGTGATGTCCTCAACACTAATAAAGAAGAAATAAGTGAGGTGTAGGGGAAATGATAATGAGTCCAACATGCTGAGTTAAAGATACCTATAGTCAGTCATTGTCAGTCAATAAGCATTTATTAGGTGCTTACTATGTGCCAGGCACTGTGCTGAGTACTGGGCACACAAAGAAAGGCAAAAACAGTTCCTCTCCTTGAGGAACTCAAATTCTAGTGAGGAAGACAACAGAAAAACAATTATGTACAAACAGTTGCAGATGTGGTATTGGAGTTTTAAAGAGAGGCTCCATAGAGCTGGATATATACAAGTGGGAATCATCACCATGGAGATGATAATTGAACTATGGAGGAACTAATGAGATCACCAAGGATGTGAGTAAGATGTGATCAACAGTGGCAGAGATGCAGAGAGGTCAAGGATAAGGACTGGGAAAAGGCCGTTTGGCTTGCCAATTAAAGATGAAGAAATCACAGATGAAGAACCTGAAAAAGTGATTTGTCCAGGGTTGTAAATATAAGTACTATTGCCAGGATACAAATAAAGATCTCCTAGTACAAATCCAGTGCTCTCCTAACACACCACATTTCTAATCATGCCTTCCTAAGAAGTTTTCATATGTTTGTAGCATTTCCTAATCTGGAACATTGCTAAGTTGGCCAATATCATGAAATTTATGCACTTGTAGGAGAATACTTTAGAGCTTATTTTTTATTATTTTGCACAGAATTCCAACAATAGTAGTTATTTAGTTTCTAATTTAATCTTCCTAAAAATTAGAAGAAGCAAATTAAGACCAGCCAGGGGAGGGAGGCTAGAAGTAGCACTGCTAGAATCAAACATAATGACAGAAAGAAGTAAGAACTCATCAAAATAACTATAGAAACTACAAAATATTTGGAAGCACATCTGCCAAAATTCATCCAGAGACTATATGAATACAACTGTAAAACACTCTATTCAAAAATAAAAGTCATCTAAATAATTAGAAAAACATTGATTGATCATGGTTAGGTTAAGCCAGTATAATAGAAATAAAAATTCTGCATAAATTAATTTACTAATTAGTGTTATACCCAATAAAGCTCCCAAAAGAATATTTTGTAGAACTAAGAAAAATAATGAGATTATTTTGCAGGTGGGGGGAGTCAAGAATCTCACAGGTAATAATGAAAAAAAGTGAAAGGGATCTATCAGTACCAGATCTCAAATCATACTACAAAGCAGTAACCATTAAAACTATTTAGCACTTAAGGGAGAGGGGGAAGGAAGAGGGGAATTGGGAAAGAGAGAGAAGAGAAAGAGGAAAAGAAGGAAGGACAGAAAAAGAAATTAAGCAGTGAAATAAACAAGGTATACACCATTTGTAAGCAAAGACAGTCAGTCAATAAACATTTATAAACACCTACTATGTGCCCAGCACTATGCAAAGCACTGGAGATACAATACAAAAAAGAGAGAGAGAAAGAGTCATTGCCCTCAAGAAGCTTATAACCTAATGGGAGAAGACAGCACAAAAAAGGAAGCAGGGCAAGTAGTATGGGGAAGAAACTCAATGTAAAGGCATGGTGGAAAAGTCAGAGAAGCCCCCAAAGTAGTGAAAGCAGGTAAGAAGAGAGCTGTTCCAACTGAGCTTCCTTTTCAAATGGAGCTTTTGGAGTTCATAGCTCCACCCTTTTAACCAAGGGACAGAGGATGGTGATGAGATGAAGTAATAAGGTTGATGGGATCTTGTAGGATGATGAGGCTTTCCCAATATACAGCAGCACAAATTCAGCAAAAATAAAAACCCCCAATAACTGGGGGAAGAACTCACTATTTGACAAAAATTAATGAGAAAATAAGATACAATCTGGAAGAAATGAAGTTTAGACCAACATGTTACATCATACGCCAAGATAAGCTCAAATTGGATACATGACCTAGATATAAAAGGTCACATCATATGCAAATTAGAGAAACATGGAGGAAATTACATTTCAGATCTGTGGATAGGAGAAGAGTTCATGAGTAAACAAGTGATAGAGAGGATCACACAAGATAAAATGGACAATTTTCATTATATAAAATTGCACAGTTTTTACACAAACCAATCTGATGCAGTGAAAATTAAAAGGGAAGCTGGTAACTAACCAGGACGTATACCTTTGCAGCAATTTTCTCTAATAAAGGTCTCACATCCAAGATATATAAAGAACTCATTCAAATTTATAAGACTAAAAGTCTTTACCCTAATAGATAAATGGCCAAAGGAAATGAGCAGGCAGTTTTCAAAGGAAGAAAACTAAGCTATCAGCAACGCAAATTAAAGCAACTTGAAGGTTTCATCTCACCAGCAGAGATCAGACTGGCAAAGATGATAAAAGAGGAAAATGAGAAATGTTGGAAACCAGGTATACTAGTGCACTCTTGGAGGAGTTATAAATTGAATCTAGTCATTCTCAAAAGCAACTTGGAATTATTCCCCACAAATTACTAGACTATGAATACTCTTTGACCCAACTTATACCACTACTAGGTTTCTATCCCCAAAGAAAGTGGAAAATAAGCTATATATAAAAAATTCTTAGCAGTTCTCTTGATAGTATCAAAAAAAATTATAAACTTAGAGGAGTTTCTTCTTATTAGGGAATGACTGAATAAATTGTGGTATATAAATGTAATGGAATATTACTGTGCCTAAGGAAATGATGAAATGGACCTGAAAATTCTAAAATGACCTATAAATCATGAAAAATTAAAATTATGGTCACTATAGCTTTACTTTAATTACACTTATTTCTCTGAAAATCTGCCATCCTTACAAATCATGAAAAATTAAAATTATGGTCCCTATAGTTTTACTCTAATTATACTTATTTCTCTGAAAATCTGCCATACTTACAATCCTCCATTGATCAAAAATCTGCCTTTAAGCAGAGGATCCTTTTCTATAAACCATTGTACATAAATAGGAATTTATTATATTCATTTCACACATATGACTTGAGAATATTGGCTCCAGACCTGGAAGGGATCTTGAAGGCCATCTACTCCAACTCCTTCATCTGACGGATAAGGAAAGTGAGTCCCAGGAAGGTGAGGTATCTTGCCTACAGTCCATAGATAAAATGGACAGTCAGAATTCAAACTCAAATCCCACAACTCCAAATTCAGGGTGCATTGCACAGCGCCGGTGATGATAACACTGACAATAGTTCACACTTATGGAGCATTCTAAGTTACAAAGCATTCGCATACGTATGATTTCATTTGTTACTCACCAAAACTTTGTAAGGTAGATATTTTTATCTGTATCTTTGTTATGGAAGAGAAAAACGAGGCCCAGAGATATTAATTGATTTGCTAGCTGCAGCAGAACTAATCCAGGCAGAGCCAGGATTTGAATCCAGATTTTCTGACTCCTGAGTTCTATTATCTCTCTACAAATCCAGTTACTACCAACTGGTTGAGTTTTATTTTTGTCTTGGTCATTTTTTTCTCTCAAATCAGCTGCTGCACTGTATAATTTTCCAGTAAGAAAATAACTGTTAGTTTATTGAATGTTTGCCATACCCCTGGAATGTTGTCCTGGTTTAAGGGTCTTGTCAGAGCTACACATATATCCTTTCTCACAAGGGTTTCCATTTCCACATACAGAGTAGGAAGGGGGAACTAAATTAAACATGTCTGTCACCTACAGCTTCCCCTAAGCTAGACTAAGTTCTTGACTTATGGTATATCCACAGCTGATTCAGATGGGGAATAGTTAAACATCTTGAGATTTTTTTAGCTATTAAAAAACTTTTAGCCAGAATAGGGAAAAAGCAAGCTATGTTTCCTCTAACATTCGTTAAAAATAACAATCACAGAGGTCAAAGGAGAAACAAGTAGAATCAACAAATTAATAGAAACTTGGGGGAAAGGTGGAGGTAAAGAAATTGCTACATTAAGAGTTTTTCAGGGAGGATAGAGGTAGACAATGACCAGAAGAAGCTGTGGTGTGGTGCACGTGTGGTAAGAAATCTAGATTCCAATTCAGTTCCACTCCTTCCTACTTATATGTGTGACCTTGATCAGGTCACTTCCTCTCTTTGGGACTCAGTTTCTTCATCTGTAAAATGAGAGTGTTGGACTCGATGATCTCTAATCTAACATCTTTTCTAGATCTAAATTCTATGATTCTTAGTCATTTAACTTTTGGGGGCCCCAGTTTCCTCATGTAGAATATGGGTATAATTATAATAATAGCTTACATTTGCTTAATGCTTTACTATTAACATTTTGTAAAGAAATAGAGAGGAAAGAGAATTAGATTCAGGGTTAAGTTCAAACATTAGTTGTGAAACTTTCTAGTTACATCTCTAAGATTGTCCTTCACCTCTTTTATCCTGTTTCTTCCTCCATAAAATGAGCATAATAATATTTGCACTGATTACCTTTTTTATTTAAATTTATATAGTATTTACTATGTGCCAAGCACTGTGCTAAGTGCTTTACAATTATTATCACATTTGATCCTCACAACAACCCTGGGGGGTAAGTGTCGTTATAATCCACATTTCACAGATGAGGAAACAGGCAAAAAAGAAGTTAAGTGACTTGCCCAGAAGTATCTGAGGCTGAATTTGAACTCAGGTCTTTCTGACTCCAGACCATGGTGCTCTATCCACAATGCCACCTAGCTGCCTATTTTACAAGGTTATACTGAGATAAGTTCTTTATAAATCTTACTCACTGTAGGAATTGTTATTATTTTTATTAACTTTTATTTATCATTTATTTTACTTATCATAGTTATATTTATTATTCCAAAACACTTTCCTCACAATTCCTAGCTAGGCAGGGGATGGTTTCTCTCCCCTACTAGTTGGCAACAGGGCAACAGTGGATGGACAGAGTGCTGGGCCTGGAGTCAGGAAGACTCATCTTCCTGAGTTCAAATCCAGCCTCAGACACTTACTAGCTGTGTGACCCTGGGGAAATCACTCAACCCAGTTTGCCTCAGTTTCCTCATCTGTAAAATGAACTGGACAAGGAAATGGCAAACCACTTTAGTATCTTTACCAAGAAAACCCCAAATGGGATCACAAAGAGTCAGACTTGACTGAAACAACTGAACAATAACAACACTAGTTACCAAGGTTCTTGCGGGTACAGCCCAGGTCTTCTTGATCTCTGTTTACTCCCCAGTGCCTAGAATATGTGTAATGCACGTACCAGATTCTGAATAAATCATGATACATGAACAAACCCACACTTTACAAGTGAAAAAAAAATTAAAGCTTAGGGGAAGTGATATATATCCAGCCACTCATAGGGCCCTCTGCCTTGGTATTTACTGCAGGGTTATTTATTTTTAAGTTCCTATAATAAAAAATCTGGATGTACTTGGAGTGTCAGAATTCATGGACCCACTCCCAGTATTTGCATTACTAACCTCCCAAGTTCTTTGTCAGGATTAAAGGAAATATTGCATTGTGGGCCAGGATGCTCATAGCACTAGAGAGATTGGAGTTAATCCCCCCACACATACTCCCACACCAAGAACTAGGCTGCTGTAAGCCAAGACACTGTAGAGCAGTGCTGGGGTCATTTGAGTTAACTTTGCCCATAGATAAATCAATCTCAGAGCCGTTTGTGGGCCCTTTGGAAAAGGAGTATATGAAGACAGAGCTAAGACTCTGAAGGAAGTTCCTAGGACCCTAGAGAACTTCCACACGGCCCCTTTTAACTGCTTGTGGGATGCTTTTACCTCCGATTATTGAATATATTTTTATTAAAGAAATTACATCTCAGGGCAGCTAGGTGGCACAGTGGATAGAGCACCGGCCCTAAAGTCAGGAGGACCTGAGTTCAAATCCGGCCTCAGACCAAACACTTGACACTTACTAGCGTGTGACCCTGGGCAAGTCACTTAACCCCAATTGCCTAAAAAAAAAAAATTACATCTCTTAACCCTCTAGGCTCTGAGTGGTCCTTTGCACCAGATTTGGGACCTCAACTGGGTCATAATGCACATAAGACCCTTTGTTAATTGTAAAATGTTACAAACATATAAACCTTTTTTTAATGTTGTAAAGCTGATTACTCTAGAGAGGTATCATGGCCTAGTCACTAGGCCCTAGAGGATAAAGTGCTAGGGTTGGAGTAAAAATATAGCTAACATTTATATATCACTTTAAGATGTGCAAACTGCTTCATGTGTGCTATCTCATTTTATCCTACAACTCTTGGAGGTTGATGCTATTATTATCCTCATTTTATAGATAAGAAAACTAAGGCAGACAGAGGTTACATGATTTTCCCAAGGTCACATAACTAGTCAGTGTCTGACGCAGGATTTGAATTCAGGTCTTCCCTACTCCAGGTCCACTGCCACCTAGTCACATATTAAAAAGGGTTAGGTTCATAACCTACTTTTAACACTTACTAGCTAGACAAATCACTTAGCCTTTCTATGTTGTAGGCAAATTCCTAAGATTTATCTACTCAAAGGCAAATTGTGATCTCCACTGGCAGATGATATTCCCAAATCCACAAGTCCCCACATTAATGATATCATAATGTATATTTTGGAGGCAGTTAGGTGTCTTAATGGATAGAGCACTAGACCTGGAGTCAGGAAGACCTGAGTTCAAATCCAGCCTCAGATATTTATTAGTTGCATGACCCTTTGGCAACTCATTTTTACCCTCTGTTTGCTTTAATCCACTAGAGAAGGAAGTGGCAAAGCACTCCAGTATCTTTACCAAGAAAACCCCATGGATGGAATTGGCATGCTATGGTCCACAGGGTCCCAAAGAGTCAGATACAACTGAATGACTGAACAACAACAATGAGCATTTGTGCTAAACTTCACCATAGGGGATCAGAAAAAATGGAAGCCACGATGAAAAATCAATGCAAGACAATATTTTCTTTCTGATCAGACCACCAGGAGACAGCACATGAAGAAGTTTGGATAACTTCATTCTCTTAGATTAAGGATGATCCCCAGTTATCTCCAAACTGCCTCTTAATAACCTAGTGTGAATTCATCACCCACTAATTTATCTAAATCCTTCCTGAATCTATTTATAGGTTCAGTCTCTACGGGTACTGAGTTTCATTAGTTTAACACTCACAGTGAAGTGACTCATTAATAAATCATACTTTACAACATACAAAACGTTTTGTTTTTTCACATCAAACCTATGAGACCGATGGGACCAGTAGGAGTATATCCATTTCACAGATGTGGAGATGAACTCAGAGATTAAATGAAAACTTACCCATGTTCACAAAGGTAGAAAATAGCTTGAACCTAGGTCTTCTACCATCTAGTCAGTTATTCTTCCCACTACTTTACCTCTGCAAAAGAGATCATTGTGTATCTCTAGAGTGTCATAGCTACAAAGAGTTTCAAGTCATCAACAAGCATCTGTTAATCACCTACTGTGTGCCAGACACCGTACTAAGCACTAAGGGTACACTCAAAAACAAAAACAGTCCCTGATCCTAAGGAATTCACAGTCTAATCCAAGAGACAACATCCAAACAACTATGCACAAACAAAATAATACAAACAGGATAATTTGGAGGTAATCTCAGAGGTAAATCAGTCAGTCAACAAGCATCTATTAGGCACCGACTATATGCTAAGCACTATTCTAAATGCTAGAGATACAAAGAAAGACAAACAATAGGCCTTGCTATCAAGCAGCTCACAGTCTAATGGAGAAGATAGCATGCAAAAACTATATACAACAAAGTCATGCACAGGATAAATTGGAGATAATCAGCACTAGAAAACACTAGAAGTGAGGAGGATTGGGAAAGGCTTCCTGTAAAAGTTGGGATTTCAACTGGGACTAAGGTCAAGGAGAGGCAGCTAGGTGGTGTTATGGTGCATAGAGCACAGCACCTGGAGTCAGGAAGACTCATCTCCCTGAGTTCATCTGACCTCAGACACTTGCTAGCTCTGTGATCCTGGGCAAGTCACTTAACCCTGTTTGCCTCAGTTCCCTCATCTGTAAAATGAGTTGAAGAAGGAAATAGCAAACCACTCCAGTATCTTTGCCAAGAAAATCCCGAATGGGGTCACAAAGGGTTGGACACAAGTGAACAACAACAACAAAATATCAAGGAAGATTGGGAAAGGCTTCTTACAGAAGGTGGGTGGAATTTTAGCTAAGACTTGAAGAAAGTCAAGAAAGCTTCACATATGTTATCTCATTGGATCCTGTGAAATAGGCAATGAATACATTATTCCACAGATTGACAGATTCTCAGAGTTGAAAGGGGCCTTAGAAGTGCCTTCTAATCTACCCATACCTGATTAGGAATCTTCTCTACCATGCTGTAATTAGAGCTAACATTATATAATGCTTTAACGTTTTAAGTACTTAAGATAAATTATTTCATTTGATCCTTACAACAACTTTGAAAGGAAGAAACCACTATTAGCCCTATTTTGCAGATAAGGAAACTAAGGGTCTGAATGGCAAAGTGACAAACCCAGGGTTATATAGCTTTCAAGTGTCTGAGACAGATTTGAACTCAAGTCTATGTGACTCAAGTCCATTGCTCTATCCACTGCGCCACACATGCAGGGGTGAAAATTCATAGAAGAAAAAGAAGAGGATCAAAGCAGATAGAACCTTGATAAATGTTCAGTTGTAGGGAGAAAGAGGAAATAATGGTGATAGACAAGGACTTATTAAAGAGGCCAACAGGAAATAAGGAAGTGAAGTGTTAAAAAAAAAAAACTAAAGGGCATTATAAAATTCTAAAAATAGGGAGATGGGTAACACCAGATGCCACAAAGGGAAACATCAAAGAGGATTAAAAATTTAAAAAAACACAAAATTCTGTAATTAGAAGATCATTCATGATCTTTCCCCAGTAGAGATAAGAAGTTACACCTTAAAAAGGAGGAATAAGAGGAATTCAGGGAGAATATTCTTTTCTAAGAACTTTCTCCCCACTTGACCCTTTCTTAAATACTCTGATGGATCCATGATCCCATCAACATGGGGATTCCTACCAGTAAAGGAAATTACATACTTTCTATGCCTGTCCACTTAATATGACTACTGGCCATGCTTTCTATAAATCCTCCACATGTATATGTACACTCAATATACTTGGGGTCTTCCTCTAGAGTCCTCAATAATGAGCAGAGATCAATAGCATACCAGGGCTCTCCATGAGTCTCCCTAGCCCTCCATTAGATTGTAAGCGCCTTGAGGGCAAAGATTATCTTTTTTTAACTTATATTTGTATCCTCAGCACTTAGCACAGTGCCTGGAACACAGTAGGTATTTAACAAATGTTTGCTGACTGATTGACTTTTAGACATTATTTGACTATCTTTTTTCCCTCATCATAGATCTTTCTGATAATATCCTTTACATTATTTCTTCTGGACAAGTCCTCAGTGGTAATACATGCAGCCTATTTGCGCCCTCCATGTATCCCTCCAATGATCAAAATGGAAAAAGGAAGGGGAAAAAAGGACCCATGTTGTTTTTCAAATGATTGAGTTTTTAAGAAAGGTATTCATCTATTGCTCCTGTCTTTACTCTTCTGAGATTATTTCTATTATATAATAGAAAGATTTTAATTAAAAACTTCTATAAAATGAGTTCATCAAAATTCCTTTACAATGAGGAATTCAAGTGGCCTCTAATCACCAAGATCCAAGCCTCAAAGGCAAAAATATCAGTGCTTACAGCAACTGTTGCAATATTTACTTGAATTGCAAACCAAATAGTATCATCGGGACTTGGTGCTGAAAAGGAATGTTGCAGAATATAAAACACTTTCAGTGATTTGGTCCAGGGATGCTGACCAGGAATCTACTCTGTACCTCTACAAAGACCATCCCTACCAATTCCTTGCCCACCCTAAAGCCCCAGGACAAGATACTAATGTTTGCCATACCTACCTCATGGGTTTGCTGTGAGGAAAAAATAATCAGGTGAGGGTTCAGGACTGTTGCTTATGTGAAATCTCTCCATAAATGAATCAATTGGAATTTCAATCATTTCAAAATATGTTTAAATATAACATAAATAGATAAAAATGATTTACTGCAGATGCCAAGATTATATTTCCTGAAATGTGATGGGAAAATCTTGCACAATGCAACCTCAAGTCCTTCTGTTTCTTGTCCCCTTCAAATTATTCCATATTCCATAGGCCGTGAGACCACGAGATTCATATTTGGAAATGATTGCACTAAACAGTGAAATAAAATATAGGAAAAGAGACAAAAGCTTGTCTAAATACAGACAAAGTTTCCGTTTTCTGCAGGCAGTGAAGATTATAATAAAAGAAGCACTGGAGAGCATAGAATTGCCGATAGCGATAGCTCAGAAAATGAGACTGATTCAACAAAGTTCTTTATGGTAAAAGCTGTATTCAACAAGTTCTGCCTTCTTCCCCTACTCAACTTTTCTGAGCAGAAATCCTTCTTTCCCTAACACCATGGAAGCTATTACCAAGAAATTAAAGTAACTTGTCTTATTATTGTAGCATCCCCCCTGGGATCCATCCTCAATTCAGCACACTTATATATGCAGATTGGGTCCCTGAGAAAGGCAGGGTGACTAGGTTCTCCAGCTTTAGATGTACATTGTGGATTCATAATCCTAAAACTATATAGCTCATGAACCCCAACCAATGTGCTTAACTTTTAGTATTCATATGGTAGTCACAATTAGCTCAAAGCAGAAACATTAAGATAACAGGGTAAGAACACCATCTATAAAACACTTTTTATTTTTATATACCTGGGATACAGTCTCCCACAAATACACACAGCATCAATGGGAAGAGTGAGCATAAGCATAGAGTGCACTAATTTCAAAGTACATGAGAAGGGAACACATGTGGCCAAGGCAATTCACACCTTTGCCTCTACAGGACCTCAATGTTCTTTCCCTTTTCATGGTGTTCTTGTGCTACACCCTTCATGTGCAACATCTCTCCTAGACAGGTCATTCAGCTGGGTTTCTCTCCACAGCTCAACTCCCACCTGTCATGGCTAATCCTTTCTCAAATGTACTGTTGTTTCTCTTCTCTCTTGCTGAGTCACACACCTTGGAATCAGGTCCATTGTTTCTTTTTCCTCTCTTTGCTGGATATGTTGTCTCCTACTGGGTCTCCTCTTTGTTGTTATTCAGTTGTGTCCAATTCTTAGTGACCCCATAGATCATAGCATGCCAAGCCCTTCTATCCTCCACTATCTCTTGAAGTGTGTCCAAGTTCATGTTTCTTGTTTCCATGCTATCTAGCCATCTCAATCCTCTGCCATCTCCTCCTTTTGCCTTCAATCTTTCCCAATATCAAGGTCCTTTCCAATGAGTCTTTTCTTCTCATTATGTGGACTAAGTATTTAAGCTTCAATTTCAGTATTTGTCCTTCCAAAGAATAGCCTGAATTAATTTCTTTAAGTATTGACTGATTTGATTGTCTTGCTGTCTGAGGGACTCTCAAAAGTCCTCCAGAACCACAATTTGAAATCATCGATTCCATGGCACTCAGCTTTCCTTACAGTCCAAATCTCATAGCCACACATTGCTGCTGGAATAGCATAGCTTTGACTATCTAGATCTTTGTCAGCAAGGTGATGCTTCTGTTTTTTAGTATGCTGTCCAGATTTGCCATAGCTTTCATTCCAAAGAGCAAGCATCTTTCAGTTTCATGGCTGTAATCACCATCTTCAGTGTTCTTTGAGCCCAAGAATATAAAATCTGACACTGCTTCCATTTCTTCTCCCTCTATTTGCCAACGAGTGATGGGACCAGTTGCCATGATCTCAGTGTTTTTTTTTTCAACATTAAGCTTCAAGCCAGCTTTTACACACTCTTATTTCACCCTCATCAAGAGGTATCTTAATTCTTCACTTTCTACCATCAGAGTAGTATTGTCTGTATAATTGGAGATTGTTGATATTTCTCCAGATGACCTTAATTCCAGCTTTTGATTCATCCAG
This sequence comes from Vombatus ursinus, assembly GCF_900497805.2. NCBI lineage: Eukaryota > Metazoa > Chordata > Mammalia > Diprotodontia > Vombatidae > Vombatus > Vombatus ursinus. Next base: position 9,266,223 of record NW_020945437.1, on the reverse strand, counting down.
CCTGGCATTTTGCATGATGTACTCCGCATATTAGTTAAATAATTAAGGTGGCAAAATATAGCCTTATCATACTCCTTTTACAATCTAAAACCAATCAGTTGTTCCACATTTGATTCCAACTGTTGCATCTTGGCCCACATACAAGTTCTTTAGGAGACAAGTAAGATGATCTCATACTCCCATCTCTTTGAGAACTTGCCACATTTTGTTGTGATCCACAGAGTCAATGGCTTTAGTGTAGTCAATGAAGCAGAAGTGGATGTTTGTTTGTTTGTTTGTTTTTCTGGAACTCCCTTGGTTTCTCCATAATATAGTGAATGTTGACAATTTGATCTCTAATGTCTCTGCCTCTTCAAAAACCAGTTTGCTCTTCTGGTAATTCTTGGTTCACACATTGCCAAAGTCTGGCTTGTAGAACTTTAAGCATAATCTTACTGACATATGAAACAAGAGCAATTGTTGGTAATTTGAACATTCTTCAGTATTGCCCTCCTTTAGGATTGGAAATAAACTGATTTTTTCCAGTCCAGTGGCCACTGTTGAGTTTTCCAAATTTGCTAGGATATTGAGTGCAGCAATTTAACAGTTTCATTTTTTTAGGATTTTAAACAGCTCAACTGGAATTTCATCACCTCTTCTAGTCTTATTGTTAGCAAAGCTTCCAAGGGCCCACTGGACTTTATTTTCTAGAATGTATGGTTCTATATCAGTAAACACATCATCATAGTTATTGGTGATGTTAAGATATTTCTTGTATAATTCTATATATTCTTGTCACATATTTTTAACCTCTCCTACTGCTGTTAAGTCCCTACCATTTTTGTCTTTTGTTATGCCCATTTTTGCATGAAACATTCCCTTGATATCTCTACTATTCTTGAAGAGATCTCTTGTCTTTCCTATCTCACCATTTTCTTCTATTTCTTTGCATTGCTTATTTAAGAAAACTTTCTTATCTCTCTTTCCTATTCTCTGGAATTCTGTATTCGGTTGGTATATTTTTCCATTTCTCCTTTCCCTTTCACTTTCCTTCTTTCCTTGGCTATTTTTAAGGCCTCATCAGACAGCCATTTTGCTCTCCTGCTCTTTATCTTTGGGATGTTTTTTATTGCTACCTCCTATACAATATTGCAAACCTCTGTCCATAGTTCTTCAGGCACTCTATCTACCAGATCTAATCCCTTAAATCTAGTCATTATCTCCACTTCACATTCATAGGGATGTTATTTAGATCATACCTATAAGGTATGATGATTTTCTCTACTTTCTCCAATTTAAGTCTCAATTTTGCAAGAAAAAACTCATGATCTGAGCCAAAGTCAACTCCAAGCCTTGTTTTAACTGACTGCATAGAGCTTCTCTACCTTTGGCAACAAAATATGTAATTGATGTGATTTCAATATTGACCATCTGGTGATGTCCATGCCTTTTGGGCTGTTGCAAAAGAGTGTTTGTTATGATCAGAGAGTTATCTTGACAAAACTCTATTAGTCTCCACTCTGCTTCATTTTGTACTCCAAGGCCAAGTTTGTCTTTTACTCCAATTGTCTTTTGATTTCCTACTTTAGTATTCCAATCCCCTATAATGAATGCAACATCTTTTTGGGGAGGTATTATTTCTGGAAGATGTTGTAGGTCTTTATACTGAAGCAACTTCTGCCTCTTTGGCATCAGTGGTTGGGCCATAAACTTGTATTACTGTGATACTGAATGGTTTGCCTTGAATCTGAACAGATTTCATTCTGTAATTTTTTAAATTGTACCCCACTACTGCATTTCACACCCTTTTACTGACTATGAGAGCTACTCCGTTTCTTCTAAGAGACTCTTGCCCACAGTAGTATATGTAGTGATCATTAGAATTAAATTCACCCCTTCCTGTCTATTTAAGTTCACTGATACCCAAGATGTCAATCTTTAATCTTTTAATCTCCTTTTTCACCACATCCAGCTCACCTTGGTTCATAGATCTTATATTCCAAGTTCCTGTACAATATTGATCTTTATAGCATTGCATTTTCCTTTTGTCACCAGCCATATCCACAGCTGAACTTCCTTTCACCTTTGCCCCAGCCATTTCATTCTCTCTGCAGTTACTTGTAATTGCTCTCTGCTCTTCCCCAGTAAAGTGTTAGACATCTTCTGACCTCAGAGGCTCATCTTCTGATGTCATCTCTTTTATCATTTTGGTACTGTCCATGGGGCTTTCTTGGCAAAGATACTGGAGTGGTACTCCATCTTCTTCTCCAGTGGACTACCTTTTTTCAGAACACTCCTCTATGGCCTGTCCATCTTGGGTAACCCTACATGGCAAAGCTCATAGTTTCATTGAGCTACACAAGCCCCTTCATCATGACAAGACAGCGATCAGTAGGGGGTGTATCCTCAGATCCATGACAATGTAGTTGATAACTTCTCACTCCCAATAACTGCCTTCTGGTAGAGGGACAAGGGCCATAATCCACAAAGCTGCTTCTTACATCAGTTATCTCTCAGAGTTGGACAAGCTTGCTTTTTAAGGGCCATCATTAACATTTTGTCAGCCAATGGCAAACTGCCTTTTTAATGCCACCAAGGAGAATTATTTTACACTTCACATTGACATCTCATTATCTCTTTTACCTGTCCCTTTCTATAATTACATCAATTAGGCTGGGGGGTAGGGGAGAATCAAATGATCAGGGGTGCCCTTGACAACTCACCCTGAACAAATGTTGTTAAGGATCTTACATTTTCAAGTTTGGGGCAGCATGTCATAAAGAGATTTTGGGTAAGGCTTTTAAAATGACAAAGCTTTTGCAGTTCTGGATGATATAAATCCAATGTGAAAAAATCATGACTAGTGAACGTTATCTGTGTTCTTTAGATTGTGGTCCTACCAATGTTCTTAGGTCTGAATGCTGCTTGGCTGCCATTCCACAGCTTCATGCTTATCACCATTGACGTATGCTTTTGTTAATGGCCTCCCCCACCCCAAATGTGCCTAGGCATTTGATTCTTGTAAAATTAGCATTTCACTACCCAGAAGACTTGACTCTCAGCTGTAAACCTCAGGATCTCATTGTGAATTTACTCTCTTATACCATTTATGAAAAATATTAACTGCTAGGCCCTGATGCAACATAGTATTAAGACTTTTGCACCAGAATTCCAAACATTGCCAAAACTCTTTATCTGTGAATAGGGTGTGGGAATAGGAGTGGGAAGGTAACCTAGTATGCAACTATTGAGAATTCCACTGATCTGAATGAAGCTGTGTAATTAATTTAATTCCTATTTATGCATAGCTTTCAATATAGAACACTTTTTAAAAGTTTAAATTAGCATAAATGTTTCCCTTTTAAAAAACATGTTCATTCCATGAATGTTTCTGAGGTTCATATTATGTGCCTGTCCTTATGGGCTTAGATTAATGTGGTATAGTGGTAAGAACCTTGATTTGAAAGCCTGGGGACATGAGTTCCCATCAGACTTTGCTACTCATAATACTGAAAATTGAATTACTTGGACAAGTCACTTCCTGACCTTTTATGTAAGATGGAGATTTGCCTAGGTGACCTATGTCCCTTCCAACACTCAATCCTTTAGCCTCTTCTAAAATACTTCTACAATGCCTTAAGGTGTGGAGAAGATCCTGAGTTCTCAGAAGTTATACCTGTAGATCACCAGCTCTAGAAGATCCTACTGAGCCAGGAAGGCTTCAGATATGGGTCCAATGCCTCTAGTTTCAAAAATGGCCTTGCTTGGTTTGAGAAGACTCATCACCAGAAACTGAATTTATTTTTTGGAAACAACAACTCAGGATAGCCATGTTATAAAAAGGGAGGTACAATCTGTGTTGGTGGGAGGAGCAGCTTTCTCCACCAATAAAAACATTGATGCTTTGATCTTTGAAGTAAGTAAAAGGTATAAAAGAATAGGGACTGGACCTGCAATTCATCATCATCATAATCATCAACATCATCAATATCATCATCATAACCAACACATATAGGGCTTTAAAGTTTGCAAAGAACTGCACATGTTTCTCATTTGATGCTCACAACAACTCCATGAAGCAGACACTATTATCACTCCCCATTTTATACATGGGGACACCGAGGCTGAGACAGATTAAATGATTTGTCCAAGGTCAAGTAAGTATCTGAGGAAGGATTTGAACTCAGGTCTTCCTGACTCCACAGCCAGTTCCCTCTCCAATTCACCTACTGTACAAGGAAACCTTCTCTACCAACACATATCAGCACCTTCTCTGAAACTCATCATCTTAGGGAGTTTTCTAAAGTACTGACATGTTAAACGACTTGTCTAAGGTCACACAGCCTATATGTTTCAGAGGCAGAACTTGAACTCATATCTTGCTGACTTCAAGGATGGATCTCTCTCTCCACTATTCCATACTGCCTTTATGAAAACACACAAAGAATTTAGAAAAGTCTCCTGAAGTCTCAGAAGTTTTGAATGAGTTAAAGAAACAGCTATTAATTTTACTTTGGCAATCAAATGCTAATCATCAGAAAAAGAGGGGAAAATAAACAGATTGGCATCAGTTAAAAATGGCTGTGGTGTTGGAGTAGATTCAGACTGAGATTTGAATTGTGGATCCCTCATCGCAAAGTAGTGACTCCGTCTGTCAAATTTTGTATTATGTCCTCGGTCAGGGCAGCTTATTTACCTCTTACTTCTTTAGGCAATTATTCTCTTCTCCCAACATCAGCTGTCAAACAGAATACAAGATAAAATCCAGTGGAGAGGAGTACCCTGGCTGGAGGTGGGGAGTTCACACCCAAGTGGGATGGCTTTGAGTTGTTTTCTCTTCTTAGTTTTTGTCATAATCTGAATTAATATGTCCAGAAAGTGCATATTTTTGGCACTACAAGTTCCACAGGCTTCATGGCCTGACGTCTGAAATGATTTAAAAGACTAAGGGGGGAAAATCTATGAATGTTTTACAGTTAATTTATTTACCACTATTTCAGACTTGAGAAATTTCATTCACTCATATATACCCACAGAGCAAAAAAGGAAAACAAAAAAGAAAAATTATTTTCAGTGGAGAATCTACTTTTCTTCTTGCTATTGATTTCATTTCCTTCCCCATTAGTTCCCCTCTTCATGTGTGACCCCTCCAGCATTTGAGTGGTCATCCTAAATTTACCTCTACTTACTACAGAAGTAGAAATTGTGGCAATTAAAAGGAGGCTTTCCAGTTTTAAGCCATTTCCTGTAAAAATACATTATTATGGAGGATTCCATGACAACCTTCAGAATAATTTCATGTTAACAGGGCTTCCTACCAAGCCTAAGGCATTTTGCATGGATACTATCTTCTGATTGACTGAAAGAAGGCTAGATGCAATACTGTATCCCTTCATATGGCTTCCCATGAATTCCTCCTATTTCTAAGTCTTTCTCCCCCACCTCCCTGGAGTGTCTTCTGTCTACCCAAAGTAACTTTGGCCCCATCTCCATAACTCTCTTATGAAGGTCCATAGCTTCCCACTCAGCCTTCTTTCTTCTACACATTGTGCAGTTACTTGTATGTACAAATTAATTTGCAAATAAATGGAATGATACCTATGTATCTGCCTAATCAATGAATTGGACAAGACCCTTCCAAAGTTAAAATTGAAAATAAAGGAACTTTATTTCCTATGGAAATACCATCCTTCTCATCATCATCATCATCATCATTGCTTTGGGGAAATATTCCTGCTTGTTTTCACATTTCAATCAATCAATCAGCAAGCACTTACTAAGCCCTACTATGTGCCAGGCACTGTATTGAGTGCTGAGTATACAAAGACAAAAATGAATAATGCTTTGCCCCAAGAAGCTAACATTCTACTGTGGGATGCATCATATATATGTATATATATATATATATATATATATATATATATACACACACATACATACTCATACATACACACAGAATAGATACAAGTTGATGGAGACTGAGGAGGACACTAGCAGCTGAAAGGATCAGGGAAGAAGGCAGTGATTGGACTGTCTTAAAGAAAGAGATTCTAAAAGATAAAGGTGAGAGGAGAATCTATGCCAGGCATGGGGGCCTAGATGGTGGGAGAGGAAAGCTTGCTCTACCTAGATGCTATGTCTTCACTCCCATAAATTAAATTTGTCCAATAAAGTTCAATGTTCTGCATTAGGTGAAAAGAACAAAGGATCAGATAGGAGTCATGAAAGTTCCGCCCTAGACCCAGTTCCACTATTAATCGGTTGAGTGACCTTGAACAAGTTACTTCTATGGGCCTCAGTTTCCTTATCTAATAAAATTTTGGACTAGCTGATCTGAAAGATTCCTTCAAGTTCTAAAATGTTACAATTCTGCTCTGCCTCCCTACATCATACCGTACAGACATTTTTATAGAATGCTTCATAACTGAAAAAAAGGCAAAGCAGAGTTTTAATACTGAACTAATTTTCTAGCCTGTAAAAAATCACCTCTAGCCTGTAAAAAATCATCTCTAGCCTAAAGGCTTTAAAAAGATATATAAATGGCCAGATTCATTTTATAGATATATCTATGATAGGAAAAGATGAAGAAAAAGTTATAGGACTGTTATTCCTATAAATCAGGGGCAAGAAACTGCTTTTAGGCATCTCAATCTAGCCTTTGGTTTAATTTTTTCTGGTTAAGGCAAGGTAGTGTAAAAAGCAATTATTACTCTGTCCACAGATGAGAATTCAGAATAAAATTTTCCCTAGTAAGCAGTTATTGCTTCAGAACCTCTAAAATTTTGCTACGCTCTTTTCATCAAATTCCAACCATAAACATTTATTAAGTACCTACTCTATGCAAGGTATTACGCTAGGAGCATAAGCTACAAAAGCAAAAAAAGAAACAGTTCCTCTCCTCAAGGAGTTTATATTCTGCAGGGAGGATATAACCTCAACTCAAGTATGATAGAAGGAAAACTGAGTGAGTACTAACAACTGAAGGAGATCAAGGATAGCTTCATGGGTATGTTATGTTAGTTGACAAACTGTGAGTAGGTTTGACTCCTAAAATCAATGATGATTCCCCTCCTGGTTTATCATTATTCATACTACATAATATCCTGTGCAAAGCCAAACTAGGATAGATTTTTTTTAAAACCCTGTATTTAATTGACACACACAAAACATTTTTTTTCAGGTAGCCATTTTCTTTACTTTGATATTAGCTGTGATACTCTATCTAATCACTGGCAAGTCATTTAATCTCTTTGAACCTCAGGTTCCTCATCTGTGTAGCACCCCAGCTGGGGTATTCCCCAGCTCCCACTAGCAGGTTGGGTCCCTTGAGGCAGGTAATGAACTCATTTTCTAGGAGTAAGCTTGCAAATGGATATTGCTAATACTCTAGCTCATGAGCCCCCACTAGTCTTATTCCTATTAATAATCAGCCACTAGACTGAATTAGCTTTTGCAAGGGTATTTAGTATGATGGTACAATAAAAACAATTGGTACAGACATTGACCTCAAAAGCCTGGAGTAAGAGGGCTCAAATTTAAAAGTACTTTGGTAGCAAGGCCTACATGTAGAATACATGAATGGAAAAGAATAACTCATATTCTTTAAACTTCATGACTTAGAACTCATTTCACTTTTTATGGAATCCTCACTGAACTCTCCTTAGGTACAGAATCTCCAGAAGGGCTACTCAGTTGCACCAATGACTGCAGGAGATTAGAAGGTTCAAGGTCAAGATTTTGTGTTGGTATAGCCCTCAGTTACCTGACATGCTATGTTGCTGTGAATTGGGGTGAGCCTGGTGGTATTGTGACCCTGGGGCTTAGGGAGGTAGTTTGTCTCGACCCTGCCAGCTGCCTGAAAGCCTGATGAGGAAGAAGGTAGTTTGCTCCAGCCCCTCTTTGCCAGACATGAGCAGAATCTAGCTGGAAACTTAAGAAGAAGGCAGGAGGTGGTTTGCTCTGGCCCTCCTGACAGCCTAAGACCTGTCCAGCCATGAGTAATGATGACAGACTTACAAATGCTGCTCTCTTCTCCTTCTCTCTGTCTGTCTGTCTTTCTCTCTCTCTCTCTCTTTCTCTCTCTCCCCTTCCCTAAAATCAATGCAGTTAATTTTTCATTTTATCTTAATGATAATTTCATTCCTTTAGAACTGCATGAATCAAGAAGGGGAAACTATACTATATATGGGATGGAAATGATAGGAACTTTGGGGGGAATGATCACTCCATCTTACAGTCTGTGATACAAGACAGGAAAGCTGAGTATAGTCTGGCATATACCTTAGATTTGGGCAGAGCTGATTTCAAAGAATTCAGAAGAAGAATAGGTATGGTCCCATGGCCTAAAATTCTATAGATAATATGAAAATTGAAAACCTAAAGTCATTAAGAAAAACAATGTGGATGCACAGGAAACTTATTAACCAAATTTTAAAAATATATACAGAAGATAGAAGCAAGGCCAGGTAACAAAGTATGAATAAAAACTAGCTTTGGAACAAACAGTGTCAAAAGTGCTAAAATTCAGAATATATTGAGGTTAGCAAGAAAGATGAAGGAAAACAAAAAGATTTTTTTCAGCTATATGAAGGAAAGGAAGAGGGTAATCCAGCATCAAGAGCGGTAACTCTAAAGTCCGAGGACCTAGGTTCAAATCACACTTCTGACACTTACCATTTGTGCACAAATAGGTAAGTCTTAACCTTTCAAGGCCTCCATTTCCTCATGAGTAAAATGAAGAAATGAGGAGAGAAGGAAAAGGGAATAAATATTTAATTAAGCTTTAATTTTCTAATTTAGTTTTTAAAATTTTATTAAGTTCTTACTATTGGCCAAGCACAATGCTAAGTGCTTTTTATAATTTTTGTAAAATTGTCTCATGTAATCTTCATAGCCATGAAGAAAATTGTGAGATTGATATTCTCTGGCACTCATCAACAAAGAGGGTTAGGCTCTTGGCCTAAAATGTCTCTTTGTTGGTGGGTTAAATTCCTACCAACTAATTTCTAGCTAGGTTTCACATATAGGAGAGCCCCATAAAATTACTTTTGTCTTTATTAGTATCTCTGTTATCTGTTCCTCTACTTCCCCTGCTGGTTAGAGATAAAACTTCAATTTCCATATTTCAAGCTTATCTGCTTATCAGACTATAAGATCTTGAGGTCAATGACTCCCCACTTAATGCCAATGTGTGCCCAGGTGAAACAGCAAACTCTCTATGGTTCTTACAGAACTGGCCAATTCTATTCTCAAACTCTGCCCTTTTCTGGGTAGCTCTTGTTTCAATAATCTAGGTGTGTGGTTTTTGTGGATATATCCAATTAGTTTCTTGGCTCGGCCCCCACCTACTGAAAGACACCACCTCTTCCTTTCCCTGATGTATTTCATTGGATTCTAATTACATTAGCTCAGCATAATATAGTCAATCACATAAGTAATGTAAAGTCTTTACAAAAGACTTTACAAAGCAACAAAAATAGACCAAATACATTAAAATATCTACCACTTGGGATACATGGCATTCACTCCTTTCAGCAGACCAAAACCAGTCTCACCCCCTGAACTCAGAAGTCTTCAGATGCTTAGTTCAGTTCAGGTGCTTAGGTTCATATCTCCTATCAACTCCCCCCACCAAGAACTAAGAAACATAGACTTTTGTATGCACAGCCTAGTCATCCCCATTTAATTTGCAAATTTTGACCTTCAGAAGGGTCAATGTTTAGAGAACTGGGTGAACTCAGAACCCTGATTCCTCATCTGGCCCCTTCTCCTTGCTCATCATTCTATTGCTGCCTTGGCTCTCTCTTCTGGTTTCTCCCCAATATGGTGACTGACTGACTGACTGACTGGGGGAGGAGGTATAAGATTGCAGTCAATCCTCATGGCCTGCCCATTGCTGATAGAGGGGCAGAATAAGCTTAAAGACAGTCACCGAAATAGAAAGAAAGAATTCTACAGCATGGTCACCCCTCCCTTGGGTCCCTGTGTCTTTGATGAGCTGTCTACCTATGCCCTACCTACATCATTCCCACTCCATCTGGAGCACTTATTCCCTTCAACAGCTGAAGATAGACTCACCTTCAGAATATTTATAAGCAAGACTGGTCTGAGACACCCAATGACTGAGGCATGGATAGAGTCTCACTTACAGAAAGAATATAGGACAAAGTGAAGCAGGCATTTTCTTTCCTTCCTGGGCAGCTCTGGAATAAAGTAGACACCTGCTAAGGGCCAGACCTCTCCCTCTTTGTCTGTGATTTTACTGTTCTCTCCCTTTCTCTTTTTCTAGGGTTATCAAGCCAGACAATTGTGTTGTTCTACTTTCTTTCTCTCCCTGTAAACAGTAGTTCATCATCTTCCTCCTGTCCTTACCACAGGATTCTACCGAAACAAACCAAATACCTACATTCTCAGCAACTTTGAAGGCTTCCTAAGGTATCTGTCTGTCTGTCTGTCTGTCTCGCTCACTTTCTCTCTCCCTCTTTCTCTCTTTCTCTCTCTCTGTCTCTCTCTGTCTCTCTGTCTCTGTCCATCTGTTTCTCTCTTTTCTCTTTCATTTTATATCTTGTCCCTCACCCCTTAACCATAACCACACACACAAACACACAATACACTCTTCCTTTCATTATTGTATTTTTGAGGCTTGGGACTGTTTAAGATATATGGCTTTATGCCCAGTGCACCCAGGGAAAAATGTGTAAACATATATGATGCAGATATACATACATAAGCATATACACCTCTTAATAAATGCGTAATTTCAATAAAATTATCAAGTACCTACTATGTGTTAAGCATGATTCTATTTATGTACTGAAAATGGTTTTTAATAAGATTTGCACATTTTTATTGAGCTTTAATTTCCATAAATTAATCCATGTGTTTTCTAGGTCTTTGACACTATATATTTAATTATGTTTCCCTATAAAAGTATAATTCTTTATTAAAATAACAAATCACTTAACAGATGAATAACAACAAGATGGATGGTGAGATGAAATTGGCAGCAAGAGTGAAAGAAAAATGAATACCAGTGTGACACCTTCTCACTGTCAACTTGACCTGTAATTAATCACTATTTAACTCAATCTTCAAACTACAAACTTACTCTGAATCTTTTCTTAGGGTCAGTCCTCTTTGAGGCAAATATTTGCTCTGACACTGACATTATCTAAGTAGCCTCTTTTGAACTAAATTTAACTGAATTGAAATTAAATTATTTGAATTGAATTGAATCAGAGGGAGACATCACTTTTGTCTTCCTCTGGAATAGAATAATACCTTTCATATAATTTATAAATCTGTCCAAACATTCTAGTTCCATTTTGAACACACACACACACACATACACACACATACACACACACTCTGAACAGAACAGCCTATGAAAAACTGATTTCCTTTGTACAACAACAAACATACTTTAAGCATGAACTATATACTAGCCCCTGTGCTGAGTGCTAGGGATATGAATACAAATAAAAGTAAAAACAGTCCCTGCCCTCAAAGGGCTCACATTCTAATGGTAATCACAACATGTAAATATCTAGATAGATACAAGAAAAAAAGAAAGAAAGAAAGAAAGAAAGAAAGAAAGAAAGAAAGAAAGAAAGAAAGAAAGAAAGAAAGAAAGAAAGAAAGAAAGAAAGAAAGAAAG
>NW_020945437.1:9220975-9254488 GCF_900497805.2 Vombatus ursinus | reverse complement strand
ATAAGAAAAAAAGAAAGAAAGAAAGAAAGAAAGAAAGAAAGAAAGAAAGAAAGAAAGAAAGAAAGAAAGAAAGAAAGAAAGAAAGAAAGAAAGAAAGAAAGAAAGGGGGCAGCTAGGTGGTGCAGTGGAAAGAGGCCCTAAAGTAAGGAGGACTTGAGTTCAAATCTGATCTTAGACAAGATACTTGACACTTACTAGCTGTGTGACCCTGGGCAAGTCACTTAACCCTAATTGCCTTGCCAAAAAAAAAAAAAAGATAGATACAAGACACATAGAAATTAGAGGAAATGCAATCTCCAAGGGAAAGGCACTAGATTAGCGCCTAGAGGTACTAGAAAAAAAAATCTCCCTGCAAAAAGTAGGATTTCAGCTGAGTCTTGAAGTAAGCTATGGAAACTGAGGCAAAGGTACAAAGTGGAAGAGCATTTCAGGCAGAGGTAATAGCACAGAGATGGAAAATGCAGTTTTATCTGTAAGAAACAGCAAATAAGCCAATATATTTGGATCAAGGGCTAAGTAGAAGGGAATGAAGTGGGAAAAGAATAGAAAGGTAGAAAGTGGTAAGGTGATGAAGAGTTTTAAATGCCAAACAGCTTCTATTTCATCCCTAGGAAACCACTGGAGTTTACTGATGGAGGGGTGTGACACTATCAGACTTATACTTTAAGAAAATCACTTTGACAGCTATGTGGGAGGATGGATTACAGTGGGGAGAAACTTGAGTCAGGGGGACCAGTTAGAGAGCCATTACAATAGTGAAGGTGAGAGGTAATAAGGGCCTGAACTAGATTGGTAACTGTGTGAGTGGAAAGAAGGGCACATATACAACAGATGTTATAAAGGCTGAAATGACCACATTTGGCAACAAACTGGATTTGTGGGGTGAGATTAGAGAGTCAAGGATTACACCAATGTTGTGAGCCTGGGTGACTGGATGATGGTGCCCTCGACAAGAACAAGAAAGAGAAGAGGGGAGAGGTGGGGATAATCAGTTCTGTTTTGGATATATGGAGTTTGAGATGCTTGTGATACATTCACTTTGATGTTCAGAAGGCAGTTGGGGATGTGAGACTACATAGGAGATAGAGTGAGACTAATATATAAATCTAGGAATCATCTAAAGTTGATTATTGAACTTATAGGAGCTAATGAGATGACTGAGATACTTGAGGAAGGGCTCAGGTATACACTGACAGCTAGCGGGGTGTGGTATGGATAAAATTCTAACAAAGGAGACTGAGAAGGAGTGGTTGGACAAGTAGGAGGAGAACCAGGAGACAGCAGTGTTATAAAAACCAAGAGAAGAGAAGGTGATCAAAGACATCAAATGCTGCAAGAGAGGTCATCAAACAGAAGGACTGAGGAAATGCCACTGGATTTGTCTACTGAGAGATCATTAGCATCTTTGGAAAGAATAATTTCAGTTGAATGATGAGGTTAGAAACCAGATAGTAGAGGGTTTAGAAGTGAGAGGAGAGAAAGTGTAGACAGCTTTCTCAAGGAGGATAGCAATTAAGGGGATAATAGGATCAAGTATTTGTCAATATTATATATTAGGTAGGGGGCAGCTAGGTGGCACAGTGGATAGAATGCCAGTCCTAGAGTCAGGAACACTCTTCTTCCTGATTTCAAATCCAGGCTCAGACACTTACTAGTTGTGTAACTCTGAGTAAGTCACTTAACCATATTTGCCTCAGTTTCCTTGGTTGTAAAATGAGCTGGAGAAGAAAATGGCAAACCACTCCAGCATCATTGCCAAGAAAACTCCAAATGGGGTCAAAAAGAGTTAGACATGACTAAAACAACTGAACAAAAAATACGTTATGTATGATCCTTTTGATCTCCCAGGACCACCATAGCTTTTTAGGAATCAGAGTAGTGTGAAGTGTGACATGACAAAAGGAGTCTGTAGACCTGTAGTTGAATCCCAGTTCTAACACCTTCTTGTTGTGGGACCATGGATTATCAGTAAAGTGGGTATAAAACTGCTGGCCTCATAGAGTTGTTGAGATGAAAGTGGTTTGTGAAAGTGTTGAATAAATGTAAGTTATTCTATAATCTATAATAATAAAGTAGAAATTAGATTATTCTGAAAGAAGTCATGCTTTACCAAGTCATTCTGATTATTCTTTAGCATCTTGCACTCCTAAAGATATATGAAAATTAATTTAGTTTAGAAACACAGTATATTGTTGTTATCATTATGCTTCCAGCCTTGCGACCTTAAAACATTGCTTCAGCCAACAAAAGTTTATGTATTTTTGTAGAACTAATTTTCTTATTTAGATTATAGTATTCCCATAAAATCCAGAAGCCTAAGGGATATAGAGCCCAGATGTGGAAGCAGATGCAATGAGTCAGACATCTGGTCACAATGAACAATTTGGGAAATGGTCTAAGTCCACCCACGTGGACCAGGTAATCAGAGTGACAGAGAAATCACAACAAAATTTCTCACAATCTGATTCTAGGGCCTGCAGAATTTCTTGCCTCAAAATTTCAATCAATTCATACCAACCAAGTTTGTTGATTTTGCCCTGTGATTTTTCTCAATGAAAATATGAGAATAGTATAGGCGATAAATCACTTAAATAATTGCTGCTTTTTTGGGAGATCTACAAAATATTTTATTTCATTTTTTACATTAGTGGTACTAACCTCAGATAAGCACGGAGCCACTAATCCCTATATAAGGATCCCTGTGGGCTGCATATTGACTTAGTTTTAAAATGTAATGTTATCTGTGTTTTATTGTCTTTTCATTTATTTTGTTAAATATTTCCCAAATTACATTTTAATCTAGTCTGGCTACATTTGGGAGTGTTGCCTGCAGGTGGTATTTTACACCCCTGATTTACACAGTGACTTTCTGCTAAAGAAGGTTATGATCAAAATACCAAATTTAGAAAAAACTAGATAATTCTTTGTGAATTATTTCTTCTGGTGATAAGGTCCCTTTTAGGGTGGTCTTACCTACAGAAGGAGGTGAGGAAAGGTGTTATCATTTTTTTTCAGATTCCAACATAATTTATAGATCCATTCTTACAAAGCCTCAAGAAAGATTTTTCTCTGCAGAAACATCAATATTAATGGTAGTAGAAAGCAGAATGCCTTTAAGAACCAAAGAGGTTGGGGAAAGGAGTGGGGAAGGGGGGTTAGAAATCAATAAAAAAAGATATGGTGCTCTAGTTTAGTAGTGACACAAGCTATGAGAAAAGCAATTTGCAAGAAAGAAATCGATCTTTTCTCATAAACGTAGCCACAGGATGTCACAAGTTTACATATCGGAAACTGAATCTTGAAAGAGCGTAGAGATAAATGAAGTATCTACTGGAGCTAACATCCACCTCAAACAACATCAAAGACAAATCAGCTTGCCAAGTTGATGAACATTCCTTCTTAAAAATTGTATTTTCCATCCTGTCCAAGAAAGGAAAAAAAAAGTCCTCCTATACTACCCCCTGCATGAAAGTGTGCAGGTGTACTTTTCTCCTAAATAGTAAATGCTGCTAATAGTAGGGTTTTTTTCTGCCTCAAATCTAAATGGAGACTAAATTCTCATTTTAGTTACTATGTGAAACAAGAATTCCAGCTTTCTCCATATAGTCGATAATTGTAAAGTGATATTTAATGATGCTCGCTGTCTTTAATTACTGCAATGTACTTCCTGGGGATTCTAAAATTTGAGGTGGATGACAGACTGGTTTTTCTGGAGAGAGAAAATAACTTGAAATTTAAATACCAGTGTTAGTTGTCCAAGTTTAAAGAAGACTACTAAATAGCTCCCTGCTCCTCAAGGGACAATCAAAGCTATTTAAACCCCACGTCTTCTCCACTATGTGCTAATGGGATGACGTCGATGGCAAAAACAGGCCTTACATAAAACATCATGCTGTTCCCACCAAAGCTGACAGTGGGGAAACAACATGAAGCATCTTCAAAGGAAGGGTCAAGCCATTTTGCAGCCGGCTACTTAATTTTCAGTTGTAGTGGAGGGAAGAAGCTGCTTGTAAACATCTGCTTAATTAAGATGAAAAGCTAAGGACATTTCTACCTCTGGCCCAACCCTTAGCATAATGCTTGTGCAGATAATAGGTGTTTCATAAATACACCCCCATTCAAATATGAGCTCCTTGAGGGCATGAAGTGTTTTGCCTTTCTTTATATCACCAGAACTAAGCAAAGCGCCTGATCCAGTAAGCACTTAATAATGTAGTAATAAATGCTCATGGACAGATGGAAGGAAGGAAGGAAGGGAGGGAAGAAGGAAGGAAGGAAGGGAGGAAGGAAGGAAGGAAGGAAGGGAGAAAGGAAAGAAGGAAGAAAATGAAAGAAAGGAAGAAAATGAAAGAAAGAAAGAAAGAAAGAAAGAAAGAAAGAAAGAAAGAAAGAAAGAGAAAAAAGAAAGGAAGGAAGAGGAAGGAAGGAAGATGAATTGGATAGCCATCAAATCAACAGTACAAGCAACTTGAATGCATGTGGAGAACTTCAAAGATACAAATTTTGCTGTACAGTACAATTCCTATTCTAGTTTTTCCAAAATCATAAGAAAATATAAGCAAGTGACTCTGGCCAAGACATTTGACCCTCAGGACTCACCTATTAAGACATAGAGGGATTAAAACTGCCTTATTAGAGATAGTTCTCTAATAAAATCACAGCTCTTTTATATAATCATATATATCATATTCCATTTATCATTTTTCAAAATGAGATAATATATGAAGTGCTTTGTAAACATTAAAGTCCCATAGAGATGTTAGCTATCATCATCATTATCATTCTCCTCCTCCTCCTCCTCCTTCTCATTATTGTTTGGGAAGGCAAGATTGTCTAGATTTAAGAAAGTTAATAATGCAGAATAATTTTAGAAGTTCGTGTGCATGCATTTTTCTTCTTAGGGAGTCTGATTATTAAACATTTACCAGCATATCCTTGATTATAGCCAAATCTAAAATAAGCATTTCTGGTCAGTTATTCATTTTGGAATGCCTGGTTCATATTAGCTTAAATATTAGGTATTTTGTGTGAAGATATTTCTAGGTTTGCTCAGAAATTAGATTATAAACCAATCTGACTACTCTCATGTGGTAGTAACCTTGTATATAGGAAGTATTCAATAAATATTTCTTGAATAAATGACTGAATGTCCAGTAAAGATGTACTGTCACCTCTGAGATATTATGTGTGGATCAGACCTAATGCCACGTCTTAGTTCCAAAGGCAAATAAGGGGGATCAGATTACAAAATGTGCAATGGTGATTTTCTAGGATCACTATAGATCTGGATCACTATAGATCTGGATCACTATAGATTTCAGCAGAACTCTCAGGCTTTTGCTTGGACTTTGGGTTGAAAGTGTTGAAGAGGGTAGAAAGGAGTTAGCTGGAGAGTGTTAACATGATAATTACTTGGACTTCCCCCATGGGCACTCTCCTTATACCTCACTCATTTTATTTTTCCCTGGGTACTAATAAACAGGTAGGTTGGTGTAGTGGATAGAGAGTTAACTTAAGATCCAAGACAATACCACCTCTGACACATATAGTCTTGTCACCCTTCACAAGTTGATTAACCTCTTAGTTCTCCAGACAATTCTCTAAGACTATGAGTTGCAAAGAAGGTGTTCATCTCCATGGTTAGAGGTAGTTTCCTTAACAGGGAATTCCTTATACCAGTAAATTTACAGGTCCAGTCCTTATCCTTAGTAATAAATGAATGTTTTTCATTCACCAAAAAACAAACACTTTTCATTTTAAGAATCTTTTTTAAAAATCATTCTCATAGTGGCAACCAGGTGGTGCAGTAGATAGAGCACTAGCCCTGGAGTCAGGAGGACCTGAGTTCAAATCTGGTCTCAGAAACATAATAATTCCTAGTTGTGTGACTCTGGGCAAGTCACTTAACCCCAATTGCCTCACTAAAAAAAATCACTCTCAAAGGTTAAAATTTTTGTTGTTCAATCAGTCTATTACATGTCTGAGGCTAGATTTGAACTCAGGAAGATAAGTCTTCCTGACTCCAGGCCAGGAACTCTGCCCACTGTACCACCTAGCTACCTGTAGGTTAAAATAGCTAACATTTTTTCACTCAGAGAAGATTCATACATATAAGATATAAAAGGATTATTGCTGATTATGGCAGCACTTATTCACTATAGTACTGTAAAGGTATGAGGCAGTTCACAGGTGGCATCCATAGATATGACCTAGAATCTGGCCCACATCTGAGAAGAAGTAGGCGGAGGGCCATACTGCCAAAACCAGCAGCATAGCTGGAGAGAGGAGCAGGCATGACATTGGACTGCCAAGGCTGAGTATATCTCTTATCTTCAGAAGAATATCTGGCTAGAATTCTATTTATTTAGCACTTCTAAAATATCTCTAATCTGGGAGTATGATTCTAAGGGTTCAGAATGAAAGCCAGTTCCCTGATCACTTTCAAAGGAGAGAGGAGCCTTTAGCTTATACTCACCAACTTAGACCCTTTCCACCAAAAACAGTTACATAAAAAAAAATCACAAATAGCTATTAAAGCTCTTTATCAAATAAAGAAACAAACAGAAATAAGAGTTCTACAGATTAGATACCTATTACACACCAATGTATTCAATACCAACGAATATACAAGATTAAATAATTACTTCAACTGGGAACAAGACAAGACCTCAGCTCAAACCAGGAGAAAAAATGATGAGGAGTCTACTTTCAACAGTCTCTAAGGCTGTAATCATCGGAAATCAGAGGACATAATGGAGGCTGGCTCCCCCATACATCTGCAGCTCAGAAGATCCAGTCTGCCATATAAAGTCTATGTCTCAGCTCTCTTTCTGTAGGTCTCTCAAGATGCTCTCTCCAAGAGTATGTCCAACAAACTGAAGGAAATCCTTTCTCTCCTCACCCATAGGGGTAGTTCAGCATCCTCTCAAGTAATCAAGAGTCACATACCCTTAAACTCATGCATTGAAGTACCTTCAAGGCACTGCTCACCCAGTGGGAAGAGTAGTTAACAATATTATCCACCCTAAGAAGAAATCAATGACATGGCAAATGTATGGACCGGTGTTACAATGTAGTGTTTTTGTTGTAAGAAGTACAACTCCCTGTAATTAGTTGGGACCTATTATTGTCCACCCTTCTCACTAAAGGTTTGCAATGATAGATGCTTACTGCCTTTATTTGTGCCTGAAGCATATCTAAAAGCCATCTATTTCAGTGATAGCCTTTGTTGGAATGGAAATTATTTGGATCCATCAATTCTAAACTAAAATATTGCAAGTGAGATTCGCATATGCTAGCAAACCAGGTGGCTACTTGGAATGGATGACTAAGGGTGACCTATGACAAGTTCTAAATTGAATCTAGCACTACCATTGCTTATAGAACCAAGAAGAATTCAAATAAATCAGAATAATCTTGCAAAGTGGTAATTACTTGACCCTTCAGCGAAATAGAGAGATTATTTTTTAAATTTAAAAAAGAATCAAAACATGTAGGAGGAAGCGCAATGCTCAAACACCTGGCTTTGGTGTCAGAATTTAATAAAAGCTTTTTGCATATGGTTTGACAAGGGAATGATTTTGACTATCTCAATTAATTGTTCCCACTACCAACTTCATCACAGAGTAGAATAATATTTTTTAAAGCTTACCCAAAAATTGTGTTCTTCATTCAAATCATGGTAAATAAACGCATCAGGAAGGACCAGCAATAAATCACACATAGAAGCATTCAGAAAACAGATGATATTCCCTCCAGCTATTCTGGAAAAACCTTCTCAGATATTTGTAGGCAAGGAAAATATCTGAGAATTCTTCTAAACAAAACAATAGTCACTGTGTTGTATACATGGGTAAGAGGGACCTGTACTTTTATTTTAAGTCTATAATTTTCACAGCTAACAAACACCATAAAGATTTGTTCAGATTTTTAAAGGGTTAACCTCAAAGGAAAATAGGAAAAGCAAACAAACAGAATCTGCATGTTTTAATAGGTCTAGCCATTGTAGATAATACTGCTTTGACTATAGCATACCAGCAACCTCCAAGAGACTACCCAACCAAGCACCAGCATAATTAACCTAGTTTACTTTCGTGACCTCATGAATCACATTCTATGATGCCCTTACCCTTTGTTGGCACAAAGACTCTGAAAAAAAACTCAGATGTTTAACCATGACTATAAATTACTACTAAAAGAAGAAATCTTTTTAAATAAACATCTTCTCATACTCCTTTGCATCAAAGAACATTACTGGTGAGTTTTTTTAAAATATTCCTTACTTAGTGATTCCTTTCATTCTTAAGAGGTGAGTTGGTTGTAAATTCATTTTACTGAGGGGGGTTGGCATCAAATAGCAACTAGGTTTGATGCATAAAGCAAATAGAGACAGAACTATAAATACACACAGAGATTGAAAGAAAGCTTTGTTACCAATAAGGAGACCCAAATAATGACAATTCACAATCTAAAGAACAAAGCATGGCAAAGAAAATCCCAATAATAATATCGATATGTGTAATTGTGCTTCCATACTTTCAGTCCAGGAAAGAACTTGTCATCTCAAACTCAGAAACTGAGACCAAGGAGGCCCAGAGAAAAAGAGGAAGGAGAGTTTTCTCTTTCATATAATTGGTTCTTCTACCTAAGAAGATAAAGAGAAAACATAAAAAGAAAGGAGCAATGCCAACCTATTGACATCTCACTAACACCTCATTATGATGAGTAAAGCTTAATGGAGCTTAAGGGTTCCAAAGTAGATTTCTTTTCCCATTGGGTGTCAATAGAGGATATTGGCTGTCCATCTGTTGTTTCTCACACACCTTCTTTTCCTTTCTGGTCACACATATTTGTGGTGATATCATTTAAACCACTTCATTTATGCAATTTGTCGTTGATAATAGACTGCAGACTAATCCTACCTGCCAAGCATCTCTCCATTGCCCTGTGAGCAATCTGCAGTTTTGATCGCTCAAGAGATTGTGCTATTTTAGGTTCAAAATCATATAGTTAGTTGGTGCTGTCCTTCATACTCAAAGATGACCAAGATGACATTGCAATGTTGGGGTCAGTTACAGTGTGTCTGACTGTGGTTAATCAGACCAACACAAATTTGGAAGGCTCTACCACAGGTAAGGTGCAAATAATCCATTTTCAAAGTCATAAGGGATCAGTGGAAGTGTATTGGTGTTTAATAAGAGAGGCCACTGTTTCAAGAAGTTAACTAAAAGTGCTACCCCAAATACACTCCAGATCACTTTCCTCTTCCTATTCAAAGGTGGACCCAAGCTACTGTTCATCTTCAGTGTCTATCCAAGTACATGTAATATGGCAACTAGGTGGTACAATGGATAGAGCTCTGGATCTAGAGTCAGGAAGGCCTGAGTTAAAATCCATCCTCAGACACTTACTAATTATGTGACCCCTGGGCAAGTCTCTTAACCTCCATTTACCTTAATTTCCTCAACTGACAAATGGGGACAATAATAACACCTCCCTCTCAGGGTTGTTATGAAGGTCAAATGAGATAATATTTGTAAAGTGCTTAGCACAGTGTCTGACACATGGTAAGTACTATGTCAATATTAGCTATAATGACGATAATGATGATGATGATGATGATGATGATGATGATGATGATGAAATGATGGATGATGGACCAGCTCTATGAACTGACCATCCAATTGGAAAAAAAAAAACACTTCTTAACTGCCTTCCATAAAATGGTACTGTGCTAGGCCTAGGGGACAGAAACACAACAGATCTTTCCCTCAAATAATTTATATTCTACTGGAGGTGGAAAGGAGTAGGAGTGTGGGTAGTATATATTATGTACATAGGGAAACAAATATAAAATTTCTAAAAATAAGTATAAAGTAATTATGATTTATCAGACAGGCTTTAACATTCTGGATAATATGCAATTTTTATCTGCTTGGTTTTTCCCACATCAATAATTAGTCCAAACTTTTGTTAGTGCTTACAAATAGCATTGAGAAGGTTCTGCAGTTTTCTGGGACTCAGATGCAGTCAGTACAATGCCAACTCCAACCTGGTGAACTTCACTATTTACGGGGACTCCTTCTTCTGTTTGGACTTTGCGCCGGATATCTTCTGTGATAATGACAAAAACCTTTGGCAAGAGAGACCACATGATATAGTGGGAAGATTCCTGGACTTAAGCCAAGACAGAGCTCAGATTCTTATAACCTAGCCACTGCTCAGATTCTTAAAATCTAGTCAATAGCTCACTAATGTTCAGACTCCTTAAGAGTTTGACCAATATGATGGATGTTCTAATAAACCTTGTCTTTGGCTGAAAGAAGGCTTGGGTCGAATTCTTTCAGGTAGTACCCATGTGTTGTGATTTTGGTGTCCCAGTACCCCTAAACCCTAAACCTCAACATTTTAGTGGCTGTATGGGGAAACTGTCTAACCCCAAGTTCTTCTCCAGCCAAGAATAGAAAGTATGTAAGACCCCCAATTCTTTCTTTCTTTCTTTCATTTTTTTTTTTAGGCAATTGGTGTTAAGTGACTTGCCCAATGTCACACAGCCAGTAAGTGTCAAGTGTTTGGTCGGAGGCCAGATTTGAACTCAGGTCCTCCTGACTTCAGAGTCGGTGCTCTATCCACTGCGCCACCTAGCTGCCCCCCCCCCCAATTCTTTCTTGCCCTGCAGCTGAGGTCGCTCTCCAACCACCTAGAAAGACTTAGATGTGCTTTTCAGGCAGACAGTTACGAGGCTGTCTCGCACTCTGACACTGTGAGGCTCTCAGTTTACTGGTTTGGTTCTAGGCCATGGACCTGGGTACACCTTCTGCAGCAGAGAGGACAAGGACAGACACCCTATCTGGAAGCATACGCCTAATTCTGTCAATTCTCTCAGCGCTAGAGAATTGGGAAAACTGCAGGTGCTTTTTGGTTCCCTGAGGCTTACTTACTCCCTTCCCTCTAAACCCCTGGATCCTTCTTCATGGAGGTTACAGGGAAAAGTTAGAACAGCTAAAAACATCTTGGCAGATTCTGGAGGTTTTGTGATTAAGGACTTTTGAAACTCCTCGTTACAACCCTGGTCACTCCTTTCTCCCACTCCCTTCCTTTGAGTCAAGAGGGTATCTGTTAACCCTTCTCACAGGAGAAGAGAGTTTCACCCTTTCCCCCCACCTCACCTTCAAATTTGCCCTCCCCCACCTGGCGAAAGGAAGGAGGGGACGTGACAGCAGCGACAGCGTGGGCCCCACTGGCAATGGCCTTGGGTCCTGGGGCAACCTTTGCCTGGAAGCATCACCCAGGTTCAGCACATCCTGTTCAAGGTAAAGAAGTTAGCCTCTGAACTTGGGTAAGCATGCTCTTTTAAATTTGTAGCTTTAACTGTTAATGATGAGATGTTGATTCTCTGTCTAAAGTAATTTTACAAAATTGAAGTCATCTGACTGGTAATGGGTTTGTTTCAAGTTTCAAATTGGTGAACTTTTTGTATCAGTTATGTCAAGCAAATATTGATGGTTATTGTTTTAATCTGTAAACCTACCAAAAAGCTTGTTTGGTTTTTGATTTGCTGAGAATTTGCAAGTATATAGAAATAATCTCTAATGATTGGCTTTTTACACCAGGACAAATTTAACTTTGAGGTGTAAATCCCGGAAAAGTTTTTCCTAAACTGTAATTAGTGAAACTTGCTGTTTGAGGTAAAAAAGCTCGTGGGATTTTATTCTGAGTTGTCTGATGGATCATAATAATCCATTGATAATCAATAACCCATCATCTGAGAGAAATACCACAAGCTACTCAGAGAGAATGTAATACTGGCAGGAAGTCAGCATCTGGAAAAGCTGAGAGGACAATTTTAGCCTCAGTCTAAGATGGGATCTTCCTGGCTCGGTTTCCCCATTATGTTCCTTTGAAAAGGAATGTTCCCCACCTGGCTATTCCTGAGTCTGACTATGAGGTGGATTTGATACTACATGATTGGAAAACTGAATTATCTGAATCCAACTAAGAATGTTTTATTCTGTCATATCTGGGCCCTACAGTCTTTTCTGTCAGATTTGTGTCTTCCAGACTACAGGCCATTCACCTACAGTTGGTAGCAAATAGTGGGTACCAACCAATGTCTCCCATTGTTCCCTGGATGCAGCCTATGCTCAGTTCCAGTCAACCTCCCCTTTGGGACCCCCTCAAGGCAGGGACAGCTCTATGCCCCTTGCCAGCAGGAAGCAGTTTCAGAAACTGAGACCTTTGTCCCTTACCCCAAAAGAATTTGGGTCCTATTTGTTTGAGGGGGGAACGATGGGGTTGGGATTTGGATCCCAGAAAGGAAAAACCCTGGGCTTTCCCACATGGCCAAATCTCTGGTGTTTGCCTGAGGCTATAAACCCATCAACTGGCCTTTTGTGGCTACACCCAATCTCCCAATTCTCAGTTACCCTTAACCTAGCCTAGCCCTCCATTGTCTTACCTCTCTATGGCCCCTTAATCCTAATGAGGCTCCATTCTCCTTTGGGCACATGGTCCAGATCCCTGGCATTCCATTACCTCACTGTCCCCAAACTACTTGGCCACTCCTAGGTCCCTCCCACAGTCTTTCTTGTATGGTCCATCTTGTCTCCATTAAGGTTCTCGGATTCCTATAATGCAGCCACTGCTCAGATTCTTAAAATCTAGCCAATAGCTCACTAATGTTCAGACTCTTTAAGAGTTTGGCCAATATGATGAATGTTCTAATAAACCTTGTCTTTGGTTGAAAAAAAAAAAGACAAGAGAGGTGTGAGTTCAAATCCTTCTTCTCAAACTTAATGACTATGTGACCATATGCAAGGCACTTACCCTCTATTTGCCTCAGTTTCCTCATCTGTTAAATGAAAACAATAATAGTCCCTCCCTCTCAGGGTTGTGGGGATCAAATGAGACCATGCATATAACACCTTAATGGGCTACATAACTGGGAGCTAATAGTATTTGGTAAGTATATGTTTCACCTCTCCCTTGATATCTAATTTCTTTCTAGAAATCTATTACAATCTTAACATGCAAGGTAGACAACTTGTTAGGGGAGAGTTTTTAAGACTGAAGTTTGTTCTACTGAATATATGAGGTTTTTTTTGATAGTCAACAAACAATAAGCATAGAGGGATTGTGCATTCTCTACAACTTTTAGTCAATTGTGTGACTGTAAAAAGCTGGCCAGCTATAGAATATTATATGCAAAAGCCTGCCTGTTCCATCCTCATATGCTCATCAAAGACACTTTGGACAAGACCATCCATATCTCCAGACTCTAGGCATTTCCACCGGCTGTGCCCCATGCCTGGAATGCTCTCCCTCTTCATCTTTCTCCTGGCTTCCTTCAAGTCTCAGCTATAATCCCACCATCTACAGGAAGCCTTTCCCACTCCCCCTTAATCTTGACTATCTCCCACTTAACCTGTACATGGCTTGGTTGTACATAGTCATTTACATGTTGCTTCCTCATTAGACTTCCTCATTAGACTGTGAGCTCCTTCTCAAGGGTATGGGCTGTCTTTTACCTTTCTTGGTATCTTCAGAGCTTAAGGAAAGGAGAAAGGGAAGAAGAAGCATTTATATAGCATCCACTATGTGCCAAGTACTGTGTCAAGCACTTTTACAAATACTATCTCATTTGATCCTCACAACCCTAGGAGGTAGGTGCTATTAATATCCCTATTTATCAGTTGAGGAAATTGAGGCAAACAGAGGTTAGGTGACTTGCCCAGTTTCACACAACTAGTAAGTATCTGAGACTGGATTTGAATTCAGATCTTCCTGACTTCAGGCCTAGTACTTTAGCCACTATGCCATCAGCTAGTTCTAGCAGGTTGCCTAGTACATAGCACTTATGTAGTGTTTATTGACTAACTGGATATGTGTATTATTTTCATGGACGTTTTATAGAAATTAGAATAATGTCCCTGATTTTTTTTCTTGATGATGAATTCCTCCTGTTTGAGTTATCTCAACATCTCAATCAATCGCTCAACATCTTCAGCAGTGCAATGCCTCTAGTACCCACTGCCTCTGTGCACGCTGGATCTAGGGCAGCTGCTCTTCCTATGTTGTTTTTTTAATGCCAATTTTAGCCTTCCATAAAGCATGAACCGTGATTTTATTGTACAATTACAGTGGCTCCACATTTGTGAGTAAAGCTTTAGTCTTTACTTTGCTTGCACTTTAGGTCAGTAAAATATTCAGGTCTTTACCTTAGACAACTTGGCCCTCAGCAGCCTATGTGAAAAGGCTGTGTGTCACTCAGGGACAGAAATCAAGAATGGGGGAGAATCATCGAATCAAAACATTTGAGGGTTTAGAATCAATCCCCCCCAAATCTATTACTGCCTCTCCTAACCCAAAACTACCTTATACTCCTCCATGTTTGTCTGCTCAGAGAGCCAAGGAACTGAGAATTAGACATTTAACTCTTCCCTAAGTTCAGAGGGGAGAGCAGGAGATATCTCCCCCACCCCAAACTCTAAGCCCAACAGCTTCAACTACAGGATAATCATAGTCTAAAGAACAAGAGAGACAGGTGGAGATGCTGGGAACCTAAACCAATATGTGGGCAGGGTAGGACAGTAGCTGTTTGTGTTTGCTGAGAATGAGGTTGCTGATACTGCCTTCTCCCCTCTTCAGTCTCCTTCTATCCTTCTCAAGGAGAGGTGTACATCCCTTCCAGAGCTTATCTCGGGATCTTTTATATATATTATTGGTCTGTATGTATTTCATTTGCTCAAAAGCAACTGAGGAGATTGTGGAAGGCTAGAAATAGACTAAAAGAGAGAAACAGACAGAAACGGAGAGAAGGGCATAGAAAGAAAGAGAAACAGAGATAGACAGAGACGGAGACAGAGATAGAGAGAGGGGAAAGAAAAGGAGGACATTGTTATAGAGCAGAGATTCTGAATTTTTTTGTGTCACAGACCCCTTTGGCAGTCTGGTAAAGCCTATGGATCCCCTTCTCAGAATAATGCATTTTTTAAAAATCATAATGAAAGAAATGCTAAATTTCAGTTAGAGGTTAATGAAAATAAAAATACAATTTTTTCCCATCCCAATTCACAAATCCATCCACAGACTCAGTTAAGAACCCTTGTTATAAAGGGATATCATAAGCCCAGCCTAGAGATCTTCTTGGGAGAGGAACTATGTCCGGCAGGGAAGTATTGGGAAGTTTGAATCACTCCTGTGAATCCTAATTCACTGAAGAATTGATAGTGCTCAGACCTAGAGAAGGGGAAGGTACTTAAAGAAGAGGAATGTGTTTATGGAAAGCCTCAGGAGAGAAGCATATGGAGCAGTGCAGGGCCAGAGGGCCAGGCAGCTTGATACCACATGGCAAAAATGTGTGCAAAGCCTAAAGAGTCAATTCAGGGACAATCAGCCATTGTTTTCTGGTAATTTTGTAAGAGATTTTAGAAGAAAAATACCACCACCACTTTTGGAAGAGCTTGGACTTGAAGGACTAAGTGACTAATATCTGCATCTGGGCTATTTCAGAGTGAGCCTAGACTTCACTAAAGAGGTTGTTAGTGTCAATAGAAAAGTGAACACCTTGGCTCTGGTATTTTCAGACCTAAGGAATATCTTCAGCAAGTCAATCCAAATTGGAAGTAATTCATCCCTGGTCTATAGGTGAATCCAGGCTGGTGGTGATGGTGACCAGCACAAGAGTACCAGCTCTTTAACCTCAGAATTGGATCTTGAGACACTTTACTTTGAATATTCTACTGTACCAGAAAAATAGAATAGGTTGAGACAGAAATTCAGCAGGAAGTTAGGTATGTTTTCACTATCTGAATGATATCTGGTATTTACCTAAAAAGCAATCCACAGAATCCAGCTCACTGACTCTGAACTATTCCATTAATGATCTAAGAAGATTCCTTCATCTATGATGGATGCGATGGATGGATGGATGGATGGATGGATGGATGGATGAATAAGACATTTATTAAATGTTTACTATGTGCAAAAGCAATTGTGAAACAAATCCCTGCTCTCAAGAAGAGTTCATATTCTAATGAGGAAAAAAATGCATATGAAAGGTTTCAGTTGCAAATCAGATAGAAAGTTCCCATAATCCTTGGGTATAGCAGTAAAGTTGATGGTAATGCCTGCTTCTTCTTTAATGTAATTTCCATTCATAAAATCATATCAGTTTCTGAGGTTGAACTATGTGACAATACCAAAGCCTTTGGTGGAAGGAATTTTCTTTTCTGGGTTTTCAATAGCAGCTACAGGGGAAGATGCTAAACTGCGCTTCCACAAGGGTTGCTTCCCAGAATAGGCTGGAAGTTTGTTATTCTCAAGGCTTATGGGGTGAGGGTCCTGGATTATCTCCATCATAATCCTAGAAGAAATGGTGGTGGTGATGGTGGTGGGGGGTGGTGGGGATGGTGGTAGTTTGACCTACTTGACACACACTGCCTCTCATTCTCTGCCTCAAGGTGCCTCACTGTTTCAGCTAGGCTCGCTTGCCTGAACTGTGAATAGCAGTTGGTTAGCAGTTGGTGGGGATGGTTGTCAGTCCTTCCCCACAAGAGCCACTTGCCCAAATGATGACTTCGAAGACTGAGCTGAAAGCAAGATCAATGGCCTGGAGTGAATTATCACTGCCCCCCACCAATAGAATGATGGCAAGTGGATGACCCCAGAAACCATTTCAAGGACCTAAGGATCATGGCATCATCACAAAATCCAATACTTCATGTGCCTTATTACATATAATACTGGCACCAAAGAAAAATGAAAGCATACAAATATGTGTAGATACCAAACTTTGAGCAAAGGAACTGTTGTGGATCAGTACATCATGTTAAGAGTTCAAGGGGCAGCTAGGTGACTCAGTGGATAGAGCATCAGTTCTGGAGTCAAGAGGATCTGAGTTCAAATCTGGCCTCAGACACATAACACTTACTAGCTGTGTGACCCTGGGCAAGTCACTTAACCCCAATTGCCTCACTGGAAAAAAAAAAAGAGATCAAGATGTTCTGTACTGCAGTGATCTAAGACAATTCCATAAGACTCAAGATGGAAAAAGCTGTTCACATCCAGAGAAAGAACTATGGAGTCTGAATGCAGATTGAAGAATACTATTTTCTCTTTTTTTTTCGTGGGTTTTTTCCCTTTTGTTCTGATTTCTCTTTCACAACATAACTAATGTGGAAATATATTTAATGTGATTGTACATGTATAGCCTATGTCAGATTGCATACTGTCTTGGGGATGAGAGGGAGGGGGAAAAATATAGAACTCAAAATCTTATGAAAGTGAATGTAGAAAACTATCTTTACATGTAATTGGAAAAAATAAAATACTATTAAGAAAAAAAAAAGATGTTCGGTACTGTCTGCTAGGACTTCTCAATATTAAGGTCAACTAGGTAGCATGGTAGATAGGACACTGGGCCTGGAGTAAGGAAGACTCATCTTCCTGAATTTAAATCCGGCCTCAGACACTTACTAGCTATGTGACCCTGAGCAAGTCACTTAACCCTGTTTGCCTCAGTTTCCTCATATGAAAAATGAGTTGTAGAAGGAAATGGCAAACCACTCCAGTCCTTTGCTAAGAAAACCCCAAATGGGGTCATGAAGAGTTAGACATGACTGACTAAAGTTCTCAATATTAGACCTGCACAATGGCTACTAGAAGATTTCTATGGTAGAAGAAGACAAGGAGAAGATGGTCTTCATCTACCCAAATGGATTTTACTAGTCTGAGCCTCAAAGCACCTTCTGCAAACTGATGAAGAAAGTAGTTGCAGATACTAAATACCTGTAATTAAAAGGAAATTATGGAAAAACATGAGGAAAAAATATTTGAAGTGTTGGATCCTCTATAGTCAGTTAGATCTTCTAGAGAAAATCTTTGAATGAAAAATGCCATTTTGGCAGAACTTCTGTCAAATATGTGTATCACATAATAACTCAGTGTGAGTGTGAGTGATGACCCAGAGAAAAGAGAATCCTCTTGATTAGGCCACATCCATAATAGCACCTTTAAAATCTAAGGACTTTTTTAGAAGCTGATAGTTATGATCATAAGTTGGTGAATCATTGTACTTCTATTGCTAAACTGCTAAGTGACTTTACTTGTGCCTATATGTCTGAAGACAACAAGAAGGAGAGGGAAAAAAGACCAATTTGTCCTAAAATCCACAAAGCCTTTGAAGGCCTGTGGATAAGCTTTCAAAGACTTGGTCAAGTGACTCATACATGCACCAGTATTGACCAATGCATAGCCAAACAATCCTTTTATCTTGTATCCAGACTCTAGTTTGGAGAGCTTAGGAACAGTCCTGTACCGAGAGAGTGACAGTAACTAAAAACTAGTTGCTAGAGGGCTGAGCAAAGTAGACACTCATTTTACCACATACAAACTAGAGTTCTTGGCTTTGAAGAGAGAATTCGAAGACTGAGTGATGCAAGTGTAGACCAACAACAGTCCACTGACGTTCTGATTAGTGCAAGTTAGATTCTGCTTTCCAAGGATGGATATGAATTTGGCATCCACTACTGGCCAGAAAAGACTAATGTGAATACGGTTGTCTTGTCCTGACAAAGTTATGGTAACACCTAAGAAGGAAGTAAAGATTCATGACATTCAGGGAGCTACATCACAACCTAATGGAAATACAATTGAGAGTTTGGGACTTCTACCAGCCAGAAAGCCAATAGTATATGTGAACTTCCTTTCATTAAACCAACATTCACTGCCTCAGTAGTCTGTAGGTGACTGGAGGTAAGGGCAGATACTGGTAACGACTGCAAGAAATGATATAAGCCAGGGAGAAAAGTAATGATGCTAAAAGACTCAATTTCCTATCCCTCAAAGATACCTTACTGTTGAGACAATAGCAAAAGTTAAATTTGTGCAACAGAATACCATACTGGACTGTTGCTGTTTCCACACATGGTACTAGGAAACAGTTGATGCTCCCCAGAGAACATCAGAGCACACCTGAAAGTCAAGTCAACAAACATTTATTAAGCCCTTATTATGTGCCAGGCACTGTGCTGAGATCAGGAAATAGAAATTGAAGCAAACAGAAAGATAGTCCCTGCCCTCAGGGAGCTTACATTCTAATGGAGGAAAACAACATATAAAAGGAAGTTTAAAAAGAGGGGAAGAATATGGAAAGATGAAGGTATCCAGTCAAGAAACATAGTACAGAAAGTCTGCAAGATTTAGGAGTACAGCCTAGACAGGACAAAGGATATGGCTAGTCTGAGTGTTCTCCTTAAAACAGAAGTTCTGGGAGGAATCAGCCAATTACCAAGAAAAGTTACAGAGGCAGGGGGTACTTCTAGTATGAAAAGTCCAGGGGTAAAGAGCTTTCAGAGTGAATATGTTTCTATGGCATCATAAAGTCTAGGAAAATCAGGAGTGTATCCTGGACAGGAATTAAGACCTTGAAAGTTTTACATGATAAATTTAAAGAAATGGGTAAAGAGAAGACCCTAAAGCTAGTAAGTAACAAATATTGCTGGCCCAAAATGTCGGCAGATGGCACTAAGAAGTATGAGACTTGTACTTGTAGCATACCAAAAGTAGAATTATAAATTCATGCCACATCCTTGGTAAATAGAAGCATCGCAAAGTTTTACAACCTTCCTACATGGACTTTCTGTCTCTAAAAGGAAATAACCGTAACACAAATCATATTCTGGTGGTGACTGACCATTCTACAGAGTATGCACAAGCATATCTAACAAGGAACAAGAAAGTTTCCATGGTTACTAAAGTATTATGGGAGTATTTCTCACTTCAGTGTTTGCATGTCCTCCCAGGAACCATTCAGACCACTACTTAAAGAGATGTTAATTTTGGCTGGCACTAAGAATTAGCACTATACCTCAACACTCAGTGGGACCCACTACCTGAGGGTTTCACTTCACACTGTTGAATATATTAGAGACCCTGAGACCAGAATAAAAATCTCAGTAGAACCAACGTGGCATTCCTAGCATATATGTACAATTCTATCACAAATGGTGCTATGGGCTTTACCCTATCCCTGCTCATGTTTGCATGAAAACCACGTCTACTTATTGCCTTGTTCTGGAGGATCTAAAAATATCCCAGAGATTACCAACACTCCCAACCAATACACCTCCAAAAGAAGTTTACTACCTAGCTACAGTTTCAACTCAGAAGAACATTGATCGAAACAATTATCTGGTGTCCAAGTTTGTTGTCAAAACTATGAATAAAGAGACAGAGTTTTGCTAAGAAACTTCATGGTTCATGCAACACATAAGTTGGGAGATAATGGGAAAGCTACTCCATAAGTAATGTGGAGAGACTGAGCAATTTGCCCATTTACAGTACAGCTTCATACCTGAACTGGTAGAGGGGATGGACTGATCATCATCCTCATCAGAACTGGTCTTGCATCCCTAAACTGGAACTTGTAAAGGACCCAGAATGGCTAGTAGTATTATTATGCTTTTTGAGGTGTCTTTGTACTCTACGTATCTTTACAGCTAAAATCCTAGGTAGGAAAGGCCCTGCTTTTCGGTCCAGTCTTCTCACTCTATTTGAACCGGGTGTTAGATTACTGAAGTCTGCTTACCTTGAAAGGTGTTTACTGGCCTTTGTCTATTTCAGACACTCTTTGAAGAATGGGTAATAGCTGGCATTGGTGAGTGAGTCAGATATGGTGGCATGGGGGCACATATCTGTAATCTCTGCTGCTATAGAGCCTGGGCTGGTGAATTGTTTGAGTTGGGGAATTCTGAGCTTCAGTGGGCTAAAGCGAATCAAGAATCTGCATTAATTCCCATACCAATATGGTGAGCCCCTAGGAGCAAGGAGCCATCAGACTACATAAGGAGGGGCAAATCAGACCACAATGGAAACAGAGCAGGTCAGAGATCTCATGACGATCAAGAGTAGGATCAGGCCCAAGACTGGTCACTGCACTTCCACTGACAGGGAGACCCAGTGTTTAAAAAAAAATGGAATCACCAGGTGGTCCCTTTTGCTTAAAGTCTACTAAGGTAATTACCCATCAAATTCTTCCTGGTCATCCGGGTGTCTGACTCTCCTCCAGGCAATAAGTAGTAGTCTTGAGCCTTTGAACAAGTTATTTCAATTCTCTGAGCCTGTTTCCCCAGGTATAAAATGAGAAGCCCGCCTGCTTGACCACTAAGCTTTTTCTTATGATTCTAAATCCCAGATCATCAGCATCCATCACCAGCCTACACTTTGACCTTTTTATCCAAAGCAAACTACTCCAGAAGGTGATTTTGTCTTCACCTCTCCTTTTTTTTCTTTCTGAACTTTTTAAACATTCTCAAAGAGAAAAGAGTCATTAAAAACACAAAATCAGTGGTTTTCTCATACAGAGCAAGCTCGGAATGAGCACTTCCCAGGAAGGAAATGCTATGGCAAAATCATCCTCCTTCACCCTGCAGGTGCAAACTTTCAAAACATTACTAAGGAAAATGTTACCTGCTGACCAGACTCACTGAGAAGGCGAGGGTCAGCTAGATTATAGGACATAAAAAAGCAAAGGCCTTAGCACCATCCTTAAAGAACTGGATTTCATGGAGTATCTAATTACTTTCCACATACTGAGACAGAGTTATGAAGTCACTCCTCAGCCTTCTCTTCTCCTGGCGGGATCTCTATTTCCTTTAATCTTTCTTCTTAGGCCTTGGTCTTCCTATCTTGTGATATCAAGACTCCTTTGATCTCTTTCCTAATTCCCCAAATTCACCTTTGATTTTAGAGTCAAAAAGCAGACATAAACCCCTATCAGCAGCTTGACCAGTGGTTTGTATAATAGAGGGATTACCTCATGTGAGGTTTAAAAATAACTTAACCTCAAAATTAATATTATCAAGAAATATTAATGAGGTATCTTGGTATAGTGGAAAGAGTTCTGGATTTGGAGTCAGTAGACTTGAATTCATATCCCTCCTCTGAACCTTACTGCCTTTGTGACTCTAGGCAAGTCACTTAACTTCCCTAGGCCTCAGTTTCCTCAACTGCAAAATGATGGGATTGGACTAGATGGTGTCTAAAGTCCTTTCCAGTTCTGCATCTTTTATCCTATGACTTATTATGTACTGAGTATTATCGTAAGCAATAGGGTTACACAGGGGTAAAAGATACAGTGTCTGACCTAAAAGGATTACCAATCTAAATGGGAGAACAAAGCAGAAATATATTTAATTTACTCATATATTTTGATGGACATTTTACTTGATCAGAATGGAGATTCTATGCACTGAAACAGACTGCAGATTCTCCACCCTTCCACATGCTCTCATACAATTCATATTTTTCCATAAAGTCTTCCCAGAGCAAAGCAAGAATTAACTGGGCATATATAAGATTCCATGGATGGATTTCAGGGGTCCATGAATTTGGTTTTTAAAAAGCAGTTTGATAATTGTATTTCAATATAATTGTTTCCATTGTAATCCTATCTTTTATGTATTTAAAATCATTATTCTGAGAAGGTGTCCATAGGCTTGATGCCTAGTCACCAGATTGCTAGAAGGGTCCATGGTATCAATAAATGAATAAATAAATAGATAAATAAACAAATGGATGAATAAATGAATGAATGAATGAATAAGCAAACAAATAAATAAATAAAGTGAAGAATCTCTATCCTAGAGGATCCACTTTCTGTGCTAAAATTTCTTCCTACTGTTCTTTTAGTATCTCAGGGGATCAATGTAATTCTTGGGCTATCCATTCATTGTCGCCCATTCTCATTATATGAGCTGCCCTCACATGCTACCACCACCTAACCATAATTTCCGTAAGTCAGCAATGTGACTTAGCTAAACTTTGCATCTAAACCAGTACCTAGTACAAAGCTCTGCAAACACTAGGGTCTAGTTGATTGAATGAATATCCGATAAATATCAAGATATTCCACTTTATATTATAACTATTTATGCAATTTATATACCTTCTTTAGGCTGTAAGTACTGTGATAATGAGGACTATTCCATCCTCATCTTTGTATCCCTTGCCATGCCCAGAATACTAGACATTCAATAAATATAGATAGTTCAGAGTCAAAAAATGGTAAAGTTAATAAATGGAGCTCAGAGTAAGAAGAATAATAAGTGCTACAGGAGTTCAGGGAAAGAAATAGTTAGTTGTTAAGTATCAGAATAATCAGGATGGAGGGATGTCACAAGCAAATGCTGAGAGGCAGGTATTCAAATGGCGTATATGAGGGAGTGGAAATGGTTGGTTGGTTGTTGTCCTTCGTGCTCGAAGTGGACCAAAATGACATCACTATGTCAGGGTCAAGGTACAGTGTGTCCATTTGTGGTTGATCAGTCTAATGCAAGCTCAGAAGATTCAAATATAATAAGGGAGCAGAAATAGCATTTAAAAAGATGAATCTGAGAAGAGTAGCCACACCCGACCAAATGCACACCATGGAAAGTTATGCTGGAGGTGACGCAAGCTCAAACGTATTGAGGGATTGTTTTAACAGCTATCTCAGGGCAGGGAAGGTGACCAAAAACATATGGAAAATAGCAGCTCATATTACTAATTCAAAAAGAGGATTAAGAAGACACGAGTAATGACTGATCTATATACTAACCTTCATTTCTTTATAAGATTTCTATGAGAATGATCTACATATGTATCAAAGGTATCCATGATGAAAATATGACAAGATATGGTTCGTGCCATGTAAGCTGGGCTAGTGTTTCTCTAATGCCTTCCATGAACTCCCCATTGAACTCTCTCTATGAACTTTTCATAGAAATATGCATAGTTGGACAATCCAACAAAACAAATTTCCACATAGGCTACTTCTGAAAATGCATGTCTCTCTCTGCACTTTAATTCATCACTTCTCTGGCAGGAGGTGAGTGGCATATTTCATCCTCAGTCTTTATTATTGCATTGATCAGAGTTCCAAAGGCTTTTGAAGTTGTGTTAGTTCTGTTCATTTTGCTCTACATCAGTTCATAAAGGTCTTTCCAGTGTCCTCTGAAACTGTACATTTCATAATTTTTACAGTGCAATAATATTTTATTATATTTATATATCATAATTTGTTTAGCCATCCTCAATAAGAGGATACTATCTTAGGTTTGGGGTTAGTTTTCTTTTTTCTTTTTTGGTATTATGAAAAGAGCTGCTAGAAATATTTTTGTACACATAGTTTTTTTTTCCTTCTTTCTTTGGCTATCTTTGGGATACAGCCCTAGTAGTGGTATAGCTGAGTCAAAGAGTATGTGGTTTTTAGCACCATTCTGGGCATTATTACAAGTTTCTTCCCAGTACTACTGTGCCTTCTTTCCCATAGCTCCTCCACCATTTGCCATTTTCCTCTTTTGTCATCTTTGCTGTCTGATAGGTATGAAATAGAACCTCTAAATTGCTTTAATTTGTGTTTCTCTAATTATTAGTGATTTAGATCATTTTTATGTAGCTATCGATAGCATGGATTTCTTTCTTTGAAAATTGCCTGTTCATAGCCTTTGATGATTTATCTATTAGAGAGTTATGGTTACTTTGAAATATTTTAATCATATCCTTACCTATCTTGGATACCAGATCTTTATTAGAAAAATATGCTGCAAAGATTTTTCCCATTTACCTGTTTCCCTTCTGATTTTAACTACATTAGATTTGATTGTGCAAAAACTTTTTAATTCTACATAATCAAAACTGTCCATTTTCTCTTGTGAAATCCTCTCTTTTGCTTCTTTAGTCATGAACTCTTCCCCTATCCATATGTCTGAAAGGTAATTTCTTCCTTTCTCTTCTAATATGTTTATAATGTGAGTTGTATATCTAGGTCTTGTATCCATTTGAAACTTATTTTCATATGGAGTGAGATGTTGATGGGACTGCCAGAATGCTATCTGGTTTTCCCAGAAGTTTTTGTATTATGGGCCACATTGATTCTTCAGAGACTATAATGTACCAGATTCACAACCATACAGCCTCAGAGAGAGAACATTGTTGTTTAAAATAAAAAGGGCTTTTTTTCTCCAAGAAAATAAAGTGTCCTAACTCCTTTTTCCAACCTTGCTCTAACCTTTTCCTCATTAGAATTCTTTGTCCATTCAAACTCTTTCATTTTTCCTTGTATATCATATTTAATGTGTATACCAACCTTCTAATTCTGCTTTTTTTAAAAACTGCATTATTCATTAAAAGTCTGTCATTTCTATTAAAATTGATTAATTTTAACATAAATAGTTACCCAGAAATTTGGTTGTTTATACTGATGTTCCATGTTATGTTTATAATAAAACATTATTTTAATTTCTTTAAAAGGTTTTGGGATTAACAAGTAGCTTGGGATCACTAAAAAATATTGCTTGCTTCTCTTCAGTTCTCAGCCCCATTCATTTGTTCATCTCTGGTGCCTGTCCTCAATAATATTACTGATGTAATAACTCAATGAAATAGCAATCTAAGTGCCTGTCATAGTCCAATCAATGGACGTTTTTCATCCATTTGTTATTTCCGGCACGGATGGTAAGGCCGATTTATTTTGAGTAAGAAATAGATATCACTAAGTTGACTCTAGAATATCCTGGAAACCTGATGCAAAGCAAACAACAAACAAAAAAAATGCCATTAGCAGACTGGAATACCTAGAACACTTAAAACATATTTGGACACTGGTGAGAACATTTTCCATAATATTCTCTACAACATTTCCACATGAAACATTGTATTATTTATGTTCCCACCCTAAAACAGTCATATCTACTTTGTTTCTCACTTAATGTTAGTTATCAAAGAATCTATTGAAAAGCATTAATTACCTATTGTGTTAGGCACTGTGCTTGGTGCCAGGGACACAAAGAAATATAAGAAATAATCCCTGCCCTGAAATAGCATATATTCACTTGGAGAAAATGGCATATGAGTCTCTATGCTAAATACTCCACTGGATTCATAATCTCGTTCATTCCCATCCATCCAAGAATAAGGATCATGATCGATCTATGCCTGCCCATTTTATGAGATTTTTGTCCATGTTCCCCCAATGGTTCATCACATGGGGTTCGCCCAATGTGTTGAAAGTCTTTCTCACTTTATCTCAATGATGTCAAGGGAATCAGTGGGGCACTCCTGCTCCCTACCTGTCATGCCTCTCTCTTGCTACCTGACCAGCCCATAACTGCCTATCATAATTCTTCAATGGCTCCCTTTATTCCTGTTCTTCTTTGCCATTCCTTGCTGGCTATATATGACATCTTCATGTTCACAAGTGCCTCATTAGTGCTATTTGTGTGATACTCATTTTTCAATCCTTCAGAGGCAGTGGTGTTCTATGGCTCACTGCAAAATAGCAGTGTCAGTGACATATTAGTACTGACAGGATTAGCCTTTGCTTTCATGCTAAGTTTGGGATCAAGATTTGCATTTGCTGGAAATTTGCAATTTGCTGTTGGACATCTATCAAGTGTAAGGGGCACCAACTCTTCATGGGCTAGCCCTGTTATGCCCCACAAGACTGGGAAACCAGTCAGTCAGTCAGTCAGTCAAACCTGAACAGAAATTCCTTTACTGCTTCATTGTTCTACTCCTGACACTGGAATACTTGAGAGTAATGTCTGGGAAAAATAGCCAGGTCTCCAAAAGGTAGCACCCTACCATTTGCATTTATTAAGTACCTACTATGTTCCACTCACTACGCTAAGCATTTTACAAATATTATTTCATTTGAGAATCACAACAATTCTGGGACGTAGCTATCATAATTGTCCCCATTTTACAGGTTAAGAAATTGAGGCAAACAGTTCAAGTGACTTCCCAGGGTCATACAGATAATAAATGTCTGAGACCAGGTTTGAATTTAAGTCTACTTTACTCCAGATACAGAGCTCTATCTCTTGAACCTGAATCTGTTCCCCTCCCTTTTCCCCTTCCCTACCCAGTCCACAAGCATTTAATAATCACTAAAACTGCGAATACAAAGAAAGGCAAAAAAAAAAAAAGTCCCTTCCCAATAACTGTATTGCTGGAAAACTCTATAGCGTATCTATCCAACTGCATGTTGAAATCTGAAAAACAGACATTCTTCATCCACTTGGTCTTTCCTGTATGGATAGGCAGGCCAAACTACTTTGTGTCATTATATATCTCTTCCAGGTGGCTCTACAATGTTCTGAGGCTTGATATAATCAGCACAATATCATCTGCAAACAAGAGCATCTGAAAGACCTAACTATCCCCAGGGAATATTTTCTTCCATCTAGAAGGAAGGGGAAAGCACTTGCAGAAGGAGACATCATGAAGGGCCTCATAAAGTAGGTAGCACTTAAGCTAATGACTGAAGGTCTTCTAACAGGCAGAAATGAGGGGAGTGCACTCCAGGCACAGATAACAGTCAGTACAAAGGCACAGAGGTGGAAGATGAGGAGAAAGTATGAGGAACAGTAAGATGACCAGTTTGGCTGGACCTTCATGTGGGTGAAGGGGAGAAATGTGTAGTAAGGCTGGAAAGGTCGATGTGGCCAGGATTTGGAGGGCTTTAAATACCAAACAGAGTAGTCTGTATTCAATCCTAGAGGCACATGAAAAGAACTTGTGGCAGGTCATAAAGATAATTAAATAAAAGAAGTGGACCTCATTCCTAGGTGCTCAGACTGTTTTTAATGTTCTTTCCAATTCTCTTTTTTTTTAAGGCAATTGGGGTTAAGTGACTTGCCCAGGGTCACACAGCTACACAGCTAGTAAGTGTCAAGTGTTTGGTCTGAGGCCAGATTTTTTAACTCAGGTCTTCCTGACTTCAGAGCTGGTGCTCTATCCACTGTGCCACCTAGCTGCTCCTGTTCTTTCCAATTCTCTAGGCTTTCTGCCCCCAAGATAATACTTTCCTAGAGATTCCAACCTTGAAATGATATGAACCTTTTCATGAGAAAGTCCTTGTTGGAAGATAGCCTTTTAAATGATATTTTTTGGAATTAACAAACAATACATAAAGTGGGAACTTGTGTCAATTGTGTGATAGTCAATTGTGTGACTGTAAAGATGTATGTGAATAGAAAGGTCAATAGAAAAAATAGAACAGAAAATTGCCTGCCTATGCCTTTGAGTTAGGATAGAATTAGAATGAAATGAGACACTGTAAACCAACAAACATTAAACAACAAAAAAGTACATGTAGGAGAACCATGTGAGAAGATCAAATTGATCCTGTATCATTTTCCTACTGATCCTATTTACAAGTAACTAATTTCATCCTGTAACTGCTTTTGTACTATAATTGCTTAAGTCATGACTTTTGTCTCTGAACTTAGTTGAGAGATTTAGCTGACCTGTAACGAGTTAAATTTTAAAAATTCAGCTCTCCTTCTAATCACTGGTCTATTCTTGCCTCGAGGAATTTAACTGACCTTGGGGAATGCGTATGAACACAAGGGAGTATGGCCTAATATCCTTATACCACTAAGCAACCCTTCAAGGATGTCTGGTTTGTTATCTTGCACCTGGACTCTCAGGAGAAAAGGAGGGAATTGTTACTAGCCCCCATTACCACACTTCCAACCAATTATGTTGTTCTCTGAACCTCAGCTTTGTCATCAATCATGTTGTCCCCAACCCCATGATGTCATCTACCCTGTTCTGTTCTTTGTTCTACATTCCCCAAGACCTACAAAAGGGGAACTGTCCTTTAACTTGATGGAGGCAAGCCATTAACCTATTATTGACAGGTAGCATGCCCCTGCTAATAAATGTACCTTGCTCAGAGAATTGCCTCAGAGTACCTTTTTGTTAAATTTTACTCATGACGCATGGGAAGGATATTCATCAAGTATACCACACTGGTTTAGGTAGATCCACCCATATGGAAATATATCTGGTCAGAATGGTGTATTGATTCACATGTCATTTGGATACCCAGCAAGAACTCTTCATGAGCTGGCCCTGTTATGCCCCATGAGACTGCGAAGCCACATCAGAAGCTTGAACCCTAGTCCCCTGGACCAATTAAGTCTCAGGAAGAACCTTTTAGGGAAACATTGGCCTAGTCCATGTAGTCAGAACCCTAATAGATATCATCACCAACACATCTTGTCATATTTCCATCAAAGAAGTATATATGTGTAGATTTTTCTCACAAAAATTTTTGAAGAGAAGACTAGTCGTTACTGATGTCCTCTCAATCTCCTTTTTTAGGTTAGTAATATCATCTGTGGGTTTTTCCCATTCTTTTTTAATCTTCCCCTCCCTAAGATACCTTTTTTTCAGATATATAAAACAGTTAATGAAATATATTTACAAAACTGGAAGAGCATACAAACTATAGCTCAATAATACACTCATGCTGACTCCTGTTTCACCAAGTTGTCACAACTGATATCTTTTAAAACAATTCCTCAATGTTTTCAAGCTTTTGTCACCTCTGGCATAGCTTTTCTTGGCCTGCACTTGGTCTGAGAAGAGTGGCTACTCTTTTCAATTTTAGTTTTTTAAGTTCCTTTTCTGTTTTTTCATGTATCACATCCAGAACAGAGGCTCAAATGTTTTGGTTCCATTGCCATTGATAATGACAACAAATTGTTATAAATGCATTAGTAAATCTGTTCCATTTCTTTTCTATTTGTGGTTGTTATGCCCATTTCATCAGTGCATGCTCTTAGAATGATATGGCTTAGTTGAGTCTCATGACAATATTTTTCTAGATTTATTTTCACTTCCACTGCTTTTTGCTATTTTACAAAGTAATAGGACTTTGTAATAATTCTCCTATAAGAATTTGCCATTTTTTCCCTGTAATGTTTTACAAATAAGTTTACGTCCTAAACTAGCATTGACTTTGGCTTTCCCGTCTTTCCACTTGGCAAGGAGATCAAGCATTTATTGAGTAAGGGGGCTTCTCAGCCCTTTGGACTTCATTATTGTGGCAACTACTTTATACCAGTTATGCTTCTCTAGGAAGTGTCAATATCTTTACCTTTTTCCATTTCCCATTTTTTAGGTCTGCAGCCTATTCGAGTAAATCAGCTATTTCAGTTGTACATAGTATTTTCTTTTCATCTTTATTCTTTCTTCAAATTTGATGTTGATTTTGGTCTTTACTTTATCAAACCAATATCTAATTGCACAGAAAACTAACTCTGATATGATTCCGGTATCATTAACCAGAATTTCCTGTATATTCAACTACAACAAATCTCTTTTTTTTTTTGTGATGCTACTCAGTACTTGCCATTTCCATTCTTTCTTGAAGAAAGAATTCATGATGTGTAGGCATGAGGCTTCTGAATCTTCAATCGATTGGTCTCTTTCATGTCCTAAACATGAACTGTATTTTGTAATTTTCCTTTTATCATCATACTTTGTGCCTATCTTCCCATTAAAGTCACCAAGTATCAAAATGAGTGGCTTTAGGACATGTCAGCTTCATAGAATTTCTTCACCTCTTCATTTTCTCCAACTGGTATCGACACAAACTATAATAATCTTCACAGAATCTTAGACGTAAGTCGAGAGTTAGAAGGGATCTTGATGGTCATCTAGTCCAGTAGCAGTACATCCAAGTGGGCAAGCAATTAGAGAAGAATGACTGAAACTCAATTGAGAGGTCAGAACTGGAGATGTAAATTTATTAGGCATAAAGGTAAGAGGAGAAGCCATGAAAGTAGACAAAAGTCTCTTGGTGTATAAATATATAGGTACACACATACTTTTGAATTACTATAATATTATTTCATGTTTATGTACCACTGCACAATTTCCAAAATGCTTTCCCAATGACAACCCTACAGTTGTAAGTCGCACAATCATTGTTATTCTCATTTTACAGGCAAGGAAACTGAGTCTCTTAACTCGCCTCTGCTTCCCCATTCCCACCTGTTGCCCAGAACATGTGCCAATATTCTCTGCCTGTTTCTGGTGAGAGCTGTGTTGGGCCAGTATCCTAATTGGCTGCTGAGCCAAAACTCCAAAACAGCACTGAGCTGTCCAGAGGAAAAAGTCACCACAGCCCACCCAGCCGTAACAAAAACCGATGCCTGGGATAGGGCTATCTCCCATTTGTTTCTTCTTTCTTCTGATATAGGAAGTTGTGAGAATTTAAAAAGTCCAGAGTCCTGCTACTACAAGGGCATCACTGGTAACAGTGATATCTCCCAGAGAGGCAGTGGCTGATGCCAGCCAGCAGAAAGTTACAATGCTTTCACTGGGAATCTCAGTCACCTCCAGGAGAGCGTTCCTAAATAGCCTCAGGAGTACGCCAGTGCTAAAGAATGAATAAGCGTCAGAGAAAGGTCACCAGAAAGATCAAACTCAGTTGACTGAGCAGACGGTAACAACCAGAGTAAAATGTAGGCTAATCGGCAGGCCTACAAAAACTGCATGTTTCAATGAGATTTAAATATTGGCCTCCCTACTGACTGTGCTTACAGTAGTAAGCGAGCTACTGAATTCTGTTATGATCATTTTGTAATATGAACTATAATTCCCTTATGCTTGTTATGTCTTTTAAGTACAAATAAGTTTCTTGTCCTATGACTGGTTTATGTTTGTATGCTGAGTACCTCTTTTACTTACCCACCTTTTTTGGGGGGGGGGGGGACAGAGCCAAATATAGAATTGTCCCCAGAGTAACAGGGATGAGGGCAACAAGTCAGTGAATATGAGAGGAGGGAGCCCATTTCCCTGAAAAGAGCCAGGTTCCTTGAATGGCTAGATTGCAGAGCAGCAAGGCATGAGTACTCTGAAGCCCTTGTCAGTCTCAGCAGCATCCACCTCTAGCATCTCTGCTAGATTGGGATAATTCAAACCCAGTTCCTGTTCTGATTCCAAGTTCAACATGCTCTCAACCACACCATATAGCTGACATTGTTACTATTTGTATGAACCAAAATTTCAGCATAGGTCCCACATTCCCTTTGCCACTGTTTGCACATGAAATGCATCCTTTGGTCAGCCATTGTGTTTTAAATAACTTGTTGCTATATATAATTCTGCTTCTTATTAAATTTGTGGCTGGACTAAAGCCTTTGCTTGCCTGAAAACAATGAGGAATAAAAATCAGCTCAATTTGTAGCTGTATGGACCCTACTTTTCCAGGCTATTGTAATTCTACAGAAGATTTAAACAAAAAAAAACCCTAGACACATTAGAGTAAGCTAGGACTACCGCTTTCTGAATTGACCCTATTATACCGTAAAT
Source organism: Vombatus ursinus (assembly GCF_900497805.2). Lineage (NCBI taxonomy): Eukaryota > Metazoa > Chordata > Mammalia > Diprotodontia > Vombatidae > Vombatus > Vombatus ursinus. The sequence goes on along the minus strand of NW_020945437.1, from coordinate 9,222,337 downwards.
CCCTAGCTCCTTAGGAGGCCCACCTAGTTATGTTAAACCTACTTGGTCATTGAGAAAGTAACCTAATGTACTTCAATTCCATATTTACTTCAGTTCTTCTGCCAGAGTCACTTGTCTCTCATTCCATCGTAATTCTTCCATTTTTCTACTAAACCAAAATAGCCCTATCTATAAGCAATATTACATTGCTAGTTTTTTAAATAGCAGAATTCATATAAACCACTGGACAGAAACTGAATTGCTATTATTACTGCATCATCCCACTACATCTTGTCTTGGTGATTTTCTGAAATGTTCTTAATGTTTTTTTAACTTATTTTATTCTTTCTGCTGTTCTATTTAGAAGTCTTTATTCCAGGGCTCAATGCAAACTTATGCTCTTAATAACGTTATTATGCCTGTCTCTATAATTCACAGCAGTCATGGCAGGGCAGCCTTCAAGCCTGTCCTCTTGCTAGTTTCCATATCAGCAAACATGTTTGTCTTTGTTGTGTACTGGCAATCATTTTAAAAGGAAATCCACATCCCTGAATTGCCACCAGCTGCTCTGGGGTCTCACCAAACATGCCTTGTTGGAGTCATGCATAAAATATAGTCTCCATCATTCCTCTGCCTGCCCTTAACCCAAGTAATTTAGGGATTATAGATGGTATAGGTTGTTTTTCTACTTCATTCACAGCAAATAACAAATGCTTTCTTTTTCATGATCTGGTTTATACATCGAGCTATGTATGTATCCCAAATCATAAATTTAGTTAAATGGTGCCACCTGGTGACGTAACGTTTGCGTGTTTATGTACAAATCCATGATTGAGAATGAAATCTATATGCTATGGAAACTTTATATAAATGTTAGATGTTGTTTTATTATTAATAATAATCCTGAACAAGTCACTTAAATCTCTATCTGCCTCAGTTTCCTCAACTGTAATAGGAATTATAATAGCACTTACCTCCCAGGGTTGTTGTGAGTATCAAATGAGATAATATTGACAAAGCACTTAGCACAGTGCCTGACACACAGTAGTTGCTTAATAAACATATGTTTCTTTCCCTTTTTTATTGCTAACAGAAACTTAAGTAGTACTCTGTTCTGTCAAAAAGCATATATTTAATTTAATTTAAGAAATAATAAATTTTACCATGGGGATCCTTTTCCCATTCTCCAGAATCATAGAAGTAAAAAAGATCTGACAATTCATCTAGTCCAATCACCATACCCAAATATAGGAATCTCTCCCTTCACTATTCCTAGCCTGTGTCTGAACATTTCTAATGAAAGCAGCCTTACTACCTCAAACCAGATAGATAAATAGATAGATAGATAGATAGATAGATAGATAGATAGATAGATAGATAGAT
>NW_020945437.1:9108291-9220965 GCF_900497805.2 Vombatus ursinus | reverse complement strand
GATAGATAGATAGATAGATAGATAGATAGATAGATAGATAGATAGATGGATAGATGGATGGATAGATAATAGATATGCACACACATATGTGTGTATGTGTATGTATATGTTTGTATGTAATTTTTTTGAACATCTCTAATTGTTAGAATGGACAGCTAAGTGGCACAGTGGATAGAGTGCCAACTGGAGTCAGGAAGATTCGTCTTCTTGAGTTCAAAATCAGCCTCAGACACTTACTAGCTGTGTGACTCTGGGCAAGTCACTTCACCTTATTTGCTTCACTTGCCTCATCTGTAAAATAAGCTGCAGACGAAAATAGCAAGTTACTCCAGTGTCTTTGCCAAGAATATCAAAAAAGGGGGAGGGGGGGTCATGAAAAGTTGGACATGACTGAAAAATTACTTCAAAAAATATTAGAAATTTCTTCCATGTATCATGCCAAAATCTGTCTCGCTAAAACTTTTACCCATTTAGTCCTGGTTCTACTCTCTAGCACTACAGAAATCAAGTCTAACCACTCTTCCTGTGATTGCACTATAAATATGTGAAGACAGTTCTCATTCCAAGCCCCCACAAGTATCCTCTCCTGTATGTTAACCATCAAGCACTCTTCCTCATATGAAAGAGCATACAGATCTCCTGCCAGGAATTCCTGGCTGACTACTATAATTTGAATCATAGAATCATAGAAGAATTTAAGATTGGAAAAGGATCCTAGAGATAATCTTATCATACTTAGTCATGTTACAGAGAAGAAAACTGAAACCCAATAAAGTTGTGACTTGTCTTATCATTATTTTTCTTAACATATGTGCCCAGAGCCTGAAAATGACACTTTCAATATGGAACAATCAATGCTGAGTCCAACTGGACTATTACCTTCCTTGTTCTGGAAAAAGATTTGTCTTAATAGTCAAAGGTTGCATTAGCTTTTGTGATGTTGTGTGTATTTTATGTTTATAGTCAACTAAAACTCCCAGGTCTTTTTCATATGGTTTCCTCTATCTTTTACTTCTGCAGTTGAGGTTTTCAGATCTTAGATAGAGGACTAAGGCCCAATAGAACTGGCCATCTTATTGTTCCCAACACAAAACATTCCATCCTTCACCTCCTCACCTCTGAACTCTGATAACCCTCCCTTTCCAATGGGGAAAGAAGGAAATGGATTAGAAATTTCTTTTTCTCTTTCCCCACTCCAGCAGAAATGGCAGCGGCTCAAATATGGCAGCAAGTGTATAAAGTCATCAAGGTGATTCTGAGTCTGTATCCCCAGGCCCTGCCTCCCTCTTCTTCCCTCTTCTTCGCATTTCTTTCTCTGAGTATAGGTGATCAAACAGTTATCTGAGATGGATGTTTTCAGCCTAAGAAGCAGCCTGATGAGCTCAAGAGTTCTGAAGGTGCTGGCTGTACTATGGAAGATGATACCAGTAGCTACTACGATGCTTCTCAAGGGAGAAGACGACCTCTTGGAGGAAGATTGGGCCAACCCACGACCAAACTTTCTGGAAGAGGGAATTGTTCAGAAAGTATAGAGTTAAGTGAAGGGGAAATCACTGTTCAGCAGGCCCACTATGTGTTATGTTTCAGCATCAACTTCCTGGGGGAGAATAATAAGAGTTATGGGTTATTGTATCATGTTTTAACTCTTTGTCATTGCAGGCTCATGCATGGGGAGCAGATTTGTAAAACATATTGTGTGTTCATAGTCATTCTATCCTTAGAAATCCAGTCATGAAGTGGCTCATTCTTATGCCTGAAGGTGCAAAATTTTCTAACAGTGATCTGAGGGTTGAACTCCCATCCCTGTGCTATGAAAAGGTCCTCCCTCCTCTGTGGCTCCAATTACACAATGAAGAGACACTAAGCAACATGAGGACAGAATTGACTATGAGCATCTATGAGAAATAATACTAAATACGACAAGTGTATTCTTAACAGAATAACAAAAAACTACAGTTAAGTGGAATAAAGGCAGAGGAGGGATAAGGGCCCCCATTCCTCAAAACTTGTTTGTCTCTCTCAGCACTCTTGCTCCTCCTGTGATGAAAAAATAAACAACAAAAAAAACAGTCATAGCCCTCTATGCTTTTCCACTCACGGATCATCTCTCCTGGTCTCAAAAAAGGGAACTGTCAAATGTAGCAAACTCCATGAGATAATTGACACCTCCCCCTTCTTATTCTCTCTTCTTTCTTCCTCCTCTAGAGTCCCCAAACTCCTGTGATAGCCCAGTTTCTGCCCTCCCATTGCAGGGGTAATTTCATGTTAGTTTCCTCTCTTCCCAAACTAAGAAGAACTACAAATCCCAGGTTTCTTGTGGATAGCAAATCCCTTGCCAGATATTGTTACATATTTTAAGCATTTCTTCTGTGTAAAGGAAATAAATAGCTGTCCCATACATGATCTACATTGTAAATTATATGCCTTTCTGATCCTTTTAGGAGAGATTCAAAACTTGAGCTAGACACAAATTTTATGTGATTTTCCCTGGTTCACCAGAGTAGGGAGCCAGAGCAGAGAGTAAGGGGAAAAGATCCTGAGCCTTATCCTTAAAGGTCAGGCTCCCTCAGGACTGAACCCAGTCCTCAAGTCCAGACCTAGTAGAAGAAAGCCCCCTAGCCTCTCTGGGCCAACACCATTCTGTTGTTACATTCATATACATTCAAGCTATCTCACTCTATAGATTGTAAGTTCTTTGAGGACAGGGATTCTTCTTTTCCTTTTTTCTGTTTGTCTTCAAATCCCAGCTCCTAATACAGTGCCTGTCATATTGGGCTTCATAAATTATTGTTTATTGGTTGATCTACTTTGCAATTACCCTTTTTTAAAAAAACAATTATTCTTTTGGCTAGCTCCGTGTCTTTTCTGCTATCAAATTTAATCATAAATCAATGGAGAAGAAACCTGTCTAATTCCACTCTTTGTTTAATACCTTAAATAACACTGAATTGTCATGTAATTATCATCCTTTTTCTCAAGAGCCTTCTGAGTATGTTAAGTCCATCTCTCATTGACCTGTGAACACAAAATGATAACTCCTACATCTAACGTACTCCATTTTCTTTGCCTACAGTCCCTTCCTTCTGTCCTTCTGCTTTTACACACTCTACCCATCCTTCAAGACCCAACTCAAATCTATTTCTAGCATAAAGCCTTCCTCAACTACTCCAGCTCACCCTGATCTTCCCTTCACTGGACTCTAGTAACATTTCTAGTCTAAACTACATAATACTTGGCTAATATTTGCTATATTTACCTTTACCTTATGATTTTTGATAGACTCCCCCCTCCCTTCTTTATAGAGTAAAGGGACTATGGATATAGAATATTGCATAAACTGTCAGACATTATGGTTGATATATTGTCTTTGCTGAACGTTTTTCTCTTAAAAAAAAAACTTCATTAAAATACTTCAGGCTTTTATCTCTCTTGCCTGGACATCCTAATTGGTCTCCCCAATTTTTTTTTTTTTGCTTAGGCAGTTGGGGTTAAGTGACTTGCCCAGGGTCACACAGCTAGTGTCAAGTGTTTGGTCTGAGGCCGGATTTGAACTCAGGTCCTCCTGACTTCAGGGCCGGTGGTCTATCCACTACTCCACCTAGCTTCCCTGTGGTCTCCCCAATTTTTAAGTCTCTCCTGACTCCAATCTTTCCCCCACACTGCTGCCAGTGATTTTCCTTAAGCACAAATCTGATGATGTCACTCCTCTACTCAATAAATTCCAGTGGCTCCCTATTATCTCTAAGAAAAAAAAGAAATAAACTCCTGAGTTTGGCGTTTAAAACCTCAGGTAATCTGGCCCCAATCTGTCTTTTTAGAATCAGTATATATTCCCCTTCCTATACGCTTTGGTCCAACTAAAATGGCTTTCTCTCAGTTACTCACACATGACACTCCAGCTCCCATATCAGTGACTTTGCACTGGCTATGCCTAATGCCTAAAATGTGCACATAGAAGGTGCTTAATAAATGCTTTGTGATTGATTGATTATTTTTCTGATTGATTGAAAGGATAGCTCACTGGTAGGAGAGACAGATGGGGATATATTTATAAATAAAGATGATACAAAAACAAAACACTTTACAAAAATAAATTAGGAAAAATTCTATTTCTTGGTTTTCATGTGCATTAATATTCTCTCCTAAATTAAACCATTAAGCTCCTAGAGGGCAGGAACTTCATCTATACAACTCATGTACATGCACAATGCCTCAAACAGTGCCAAGCAAATAAATGGTTAGCACTCAATAAATACTTGTTAATAGATGTATTTTTATTATACTACGGTAAGAAATAGGAACACTTAACCTCTACATCTCTGAAAAGGGTTTTGTGAATGGAGGGATACCTTTCTAGAGCCAAATCAATTTCCTATACAGTGAAGGATCAAAAAACTATTACAGTAATTGCTCATATTTAATATTCTAATATTCTCTCATGTATTTATAAAGTCTATTTCTAATTTTTAACTCCTAAGGTTATCAGTACCTAAAATTCAAGAAAAGATGAGTCAATTAAATCAAAATCCATATGAAGGGAATAAGCATTTTTATACAGCACCTACTATGTGCCAATATGACTGTGGGGACTTCATGCATGCTACAAACCCCCAGAAACTTCACTGAGCCTCATTATGGTCAGATAACAAAGATAAAAAAGTTGCCATTAAAAAATTAATAATGTGATACTAAATATTTTCAGGCACATGCTATGCTACAATGAAATATAATTTTTAAAGAATTAAATAAAATGTCTATTTCAGTAAAATGTAGAGTTTTTATTTCATATTAAATAAAGTCTGCTAAAACTTTTGTATAGTCAAAGTTTGTCCTCCACTGGTGATTAACACTCAAATGTCCACAACACACATGACACTATAGTAAACTTTAAAGTGGTAAAAGAAATCAGAATCCTAGGGCCAGAAGTCTGAAATGGTAGAAATGCCTCCACAACTGGAACTGGACCAATTTCTGGGAAGCCAAATCACTGGGAAGAGTTTCACGAACAACAGATCACCCCTTCTCTCCCAACCACCTCAAGAATACAGGCAGCACAGACGAGCCTCTCTTGGGCACACCCAAACTCCTTTACCACTCTCACATCACAGCCCAAACCAGGACACAGGCAAAGCCCCAGATGACCTCTACAATAATACCATCCTGACAAGATGTAACCAACTGTGCCTACATTAATGCATGGGCAAGCACTAATTACTACTGCAAAGTAAGCTAAGAGCTATAGAGACCTCAATTTTGACCCAGGCTCTACTACATGCTAGCAATGTAAGTTTTCATAAATTACTGTGGGAACTCAGAAAGACTTTAGCAGGCTTAGCTTAAAAAGGCTAAGGTCTCCCACTACATCCTGGGCCATCTCCATATCTGGCCACTGGACCCAGATGACTCTGGAGGAGAAAGCGTGAGACTGGGGGCTTTGTACAGCCCTCCTTCACTGTAATCCAATTCACTTGTAAGTCATGGCATCATCTTCCTGATGTCATGGTCCTCTTTGAGAACAAAAGACAAACCACACAATCTTGATCTAAAAATCAAGGAATCTGTCCCCAAGACTTCATTGGTCCAGGGAATTAAGACTCATTGATGTGGCTTCCTGTTCACTTAGGTGGACATATGTGGTGACTTCAGACTTGGAAGATGTCCCAAGGCCAGGTGAATCACCACACCCTACCCTTCTACCCAGACTCACTCCCATACGGAGGCAAGGGAGGCCCATGTCTCCCCAAGCAGAGTGTTGTATCCTTGTTGAATATCCTTTCTGTGACTAAGTAAACCTCCTTTTGTTGACTGTTGGACAGCCTATGAATGCATCATTTCATTCAACATCCTCTATGCCAAGGCATGGCTTGATTTAGGTTAACTGCAAGAAGTTAACACCTGCACAAGCAGGAATAAGGAGGGTAATTGACTAAGATGATGTGGCATACTGAAATGAAGACTGGATCTCCAGTTAGGAGAGCTGGATTCAAGGCCCAACTCCAACACTTACTAGTAGACATGGATATATCCTTCAATCTCTCAGAAAATATTTCCTTATCTATAAAGTGGAGATATAAATAGCTATGCTACTTCTATCACAAGAGGTATTTTGTGAAGAAAGTACTTTGTAAACCTCAAAGCGGTATGCAAACATGAATTCTTATAGCCATAACTGTCTTCCCTATAGTAGCAAAGAACAGTTCATATTTCTGTGACAAATAACACAACAACAATAATAATAATTGCTAACATTTATATAGTGCCTACTATGTGCCAAACACTGTGCTAAGTGCTTTACAAATATTATCTCATTTGATCCCTTACAACAACCCTAGGAGATAGATGGTATTATTATCCCCATTTTATAGATGAGGAAATTAAAGCAAATGCAGGTTAAGTGACTCACCCGGAGTCACATAACTGGTAAGTGGCAGAGGTCGAATTTGAACCCGGATCTTCCTGACTCCAGGCCCAGCACTCTATCCACTGTGCCACCGTGCTGCCCTACAAGCCTGGGAGGAGAAAGGTCTTTCATTGTTAAGATGTCATGAGAACTAATTTTTTTTTGTACACATGCTTCTCTGTTTTTTTAGACATGATAAAGAGGTATAAGCTCTGAATCTGGAGTTAGTGGAACTGAATTTGAATATTGGTTCTGCCTCATGGTGATTGTTGCTTTGTGAAATTGATTAGCTTTTCTGGGTCTCGGTTTCCTCATTCGTATTGGTGAAAGAGGCTGCATTTGATGGTCTCCGAGGGTCTCTTCTAGATCTAAATCTAAGATAAGAATCTTTGGAGTTTATTGCCTGTGATGGAGTTTTCTGGACAGAAAGGTATATAGTTAGTAGTAGATTATTCTCTCAGAGCATTATAATTCCAGCACCAATGTATGGGTACCCTTTACCCCAAAGCCCTGTTCCCATTGAGCTTTAGTATTTTTAATAATTTTTGCCAAATGAGTGTGAACTGGTACCACTTTATTATTATTGAGGCTGGACTATTTTAATATGATTTACAACATGTATTTCCCTTTGTTTTTTTAATGACTCTTATCCTTCAACCATCCATTTTTGGAAACTAGGAAGAAGTCGAGTTTATTGACTTGTATCAGCTCCTTGTAGACACTGTATATCATATTGGAATTTGATATGTTTGCTTTGTCATCTTTAATTCCTTTTTAAGCTAGAAGGTTTATATGGTTTGATTTCTATGCAGAATTTACAGTTCAGTATTTAAACTACTCTTGCTTATTTTAAAATTTCATAAGATCTCTATAGATATGACTTTTCCACATCTGTCAATAAATCATGAATTTTGCATGTTGTAGTAAATTGAATGCTGGACTTGGAGTCAGGAAAACTTGGTTTTAAATCCTGCGCCTAACATTTATAAACTCGGTGACCTTGGCTGGGTCATTGAACTTCTTTTACCTTACGTTTCATAACATGTAAAATGGGAACATTAATACCTGCAGTACCTACTTCAAGAAGTTGTGGTGAACCTCAAATGAGATAATATATATATGTATATGTATATGTATATGTATATATATATATACATATATATATATAAAGTACTTTGAAAACTTTAAAGTATTCCATAAATGTGAGTTATCATTATTACCTTCTATGTGTAATCAATATAGTGCTTGTGATATGAAATTTACCATCATGTGAATATACATGTCCTTTAATGCATCTATAGCCACCAATATTCTAAAGCTACTCATAAAAGAACATCAGTCTAATTTGCTTTGTAGCCAACATAGCACTCTACACCAATCAAGAAACAAGAAATATTTATCTTAGAAAAACTTAAGCAGTGCAGAGCTTAAAAAAAAAGATCCTTGAGGCCCTCCATCAAAGATCTGACAAGCTGAACTTGAATCATTAAGAGCTACTACTGTATGGGTCTGGCCATTTAACTAGTTTGAACTCTATCTAATTACAATTCCAATATGGGCTATAGTCTAATCTCCATCTCATCATCTTATCCACAAGAATATCATAACAGAATTTATCAAATGCTTTGCTAAACTATATCCACAGTATCTTCCTGATCAACTTGGCACCACAAACAAGGAATATGGTTTGTCTGATATGATCTCTTCTGTATGAAGCCACATTGGCCCACTGTGCTTACAGCTTCTTTTTCTAACATTCGTTAACCATCATTTTAATTAACAGAATCTATAACTTTGACAGGAATCAAAGTCAAATATAGTATGCAGATTCTATTCTTTTCCCTTTTTTTGACAATTAAAACATTTGCTCTTCTCCAGTCCTGGGGTACCTTTCTCCCTTCTTCAAGGTCTTCAATATATCAGTGCCAGTAATAGCAACATCTTAGCAATATCTGCCAGTTCTTTTAGTACCTGAGGACATAGTTCACTTGGACCAGGTAACTTGAACTTTTCAAAGGGAGCTAGGTGCCCTTTTCTAATCTCCTTAATTATCTTGGGCATTAACTCTTGTTTGTCTTTTGTTTTGTTTTATTTTATCCTTCCCAACGAATTCTCTTTCCCCAAAGGCTCAGCACCATCTCAGTCAACTCAGGGTCCAACATTCAATGAATGAACTTTAAGGCCTTGGGAAAGGGGAAGCTAGCAGAGAAAGCCTCAAAGTGAAGGAAAAAGAGAAGGAGTACAAAGAAAAGAGGAAAAAGAGAAGGAGGAGAACTTGGGAGTAGGGAGTATTTTTTCCCCTTTCTCTGTATCTCATCACTTAGCACTATGTCTGGCAATAGTAGGTGCTTAATAAATGTTAATTGATTTACTGACTGATTCAAGACTAAGCAAGTTGGTAAACATGTTAGCACCTACATTGCCAAAGATTTGTCAGACCTCAAAAATGACTGCGGCAGTCAATCAGATTCTTTCCCAGAATTCACCAGTTTGGTAATGTGGAACTTGTTATAAGAGAGATCTCAAAGAAGAAGGAAGTAGAGCTTCCACCTTGAGAGCCATGTGGAAGCCCAGGACCAGCTTGAGTTATTAGAGGGGCATACCCTGGTATGGGTTGCCATTCCCCCTACCCTGAAGCCCCTGCTCACTGAGAATTTCTCAGGTTGTTGCTGTATGCATTGGGGAGCTTCAAGTGGTACCAATGGAAATAGCCAAGAGTGGAGTGGAGCAGAACACACATGGAGTCCCTTAAAACTTCTTTTTTTCTCTTCCATGTCACTGGTGAGAAGCACTTCTCCATGAACTATCCCATTCTCCTCTCCCAGCCCAAGCAAATGATATAGACCTAAATGGAGATTTAAGAAGAAAATACTGGAAAAATAAGTGAATGAAAGAACAAATTATAAAAGCCGTATAACTATGTGAAACACAGTAGTTAATAATGATAAGACAACACACCAAATTTCCTGGGTTACAGCTAAAGCAATTACCACTGGAAAATTATCCCTACAAACACACGTCAACAAAATGGAAAAAGAGAAGGTTGATGAACTGAATATACAACTTAAAAATTAGAAAACCAATAAATAGACAAGCTCCCCAAAAAGAAGAAATTTTGAAAAAGAGAGGAGATAGAAATAAATTGAAAATCAGAAAGTCTATAGAACTGATATTTTTAAAACTGGCTCTTTGAAAAGCTAACAAAATTTCTAAGTCTTTAGCAAATCTGATTAAAAGGAAGAGGGAGAAAAATTAAATTAACGAAATAGAAAAAGGACCAAGGTGAATAAACAAAAAGAATTATCAAAACCTACCATACACAGTTAGATGCCAGCATAACTGAGAATACAAGAGAAGTAGAGGATTATCTCCAAAAATATGAAATATAAACAGAACACTAAATAGTAAAATTTTAATCCATTTTCAGAGGAGGAAATTGAATGAGCTAAGCCCCACTTGGGGGAAGAGTTGGAGAAACAAGTTTATCACAGGAGAAGACAAGTGTCACTTTCAGATTTGCCTTGTATTAAGACTTTTTGCTGATCTTTTAGCCTGAGCTTCGGCACTATGCCTGGTAAAAGTATTTGGTGCCTGGTAAGGAAGTGTGGCTTCAGTTGACTGAATTTGGTCATTATCTGAGACCTCTACTAGCCCCTATATATATGTCCCTTACCCCAACTTCATGTGGACTCTCGTCTTTCATGGTACAATTATATATATGGGCTCATGGTAACACTACACAAGATAATTAAAAAGAATGAAAAAGACAATTCAAAGTTAACAAGAAAAAGGAAGTTGAATGTGGGAGCCAAGGTGCCAATGTGGTAAGAAGAAGAATGATAACTTCAGAGCTGATGATAGGCCACAAGCAGCTCTCTAGGGAAGCTACTAGAAAATGGGACAAAAGTCCTGCAAATTTAATCAAGAGGGCTTTAAACTGAAAAGCAAAGGGAGGAAGAAAACTACCTACACATATCCACTGTGCTCAGCATCACAGAGAGAAATTGCAATGCAACAGTAGCAAGAGAGAAGCCATGAAATTCATCAGTGGCAAAATCCAAGCAGTAAAACCTATGATTTCAGCTATCTCTGAACAAAAGAATTTTATATGAGTAACAAGCAAGGAGATAAAGAGTTCCTAGCACAAGAAGAAAAATATGGTATTATAAGTAACATGGAGATGGCAGGATAAGACTCATAAGGGGAATATAGCTCTAGAATTTTATAACTTATTCAAAAGAAGCAGACTATGTAAGAGAGGGTTACAGAGGAGCACTGAATATTAAAAAGATAATATTCATGTAAGGAATTCAAAGAACCAGAGGAGGGAAAAGTATGTTGGGGAACATTTGGTCAAGGATCATTGAAGACAAAAAAAAATCAATATTTTTATCAGTATACTACATACCACTTGGACAGAAAAAAGGGAAGAGATGAAGAGTTTGGGCTTAAGGTTACAAGTCTGGCACAGAAACTTGCTATAACACTGATAAGGGACTTCAGTCATCTGGACAACTGCATCCTGTTCTCCCCTCCCAGAAGGGATAGAGCTGGGGGCAAGGAGCTGATTCTGCTCTCAAGGGCAAATAGCCCAGGCTCTTAACTTACACCATTATTGTTCTGACTTACAAATCTATTCTCCCTTAATCTCAATAGAAAAAATTAGGCAGCCACCTGATTATTTTCTTTCTCTCTCTGCACAAAGCAGAACTCTTAATAAATCTCTGAACTGACTCGGATCATTTCAGCCTTCAGAAGTTAAAGGAAGCAATGAGGAGAACTGCTATTCTAAATCTGATCCCTATCAACCAGGAAACATTTGTAGGTAGGATGGAAAGGAAAGAAAGCTTGTCAGAAACAATTATCCCAATTGAAAATTTGTGATAGAAAAGGAGAGAAAAGCCAGGCATATTCTGACTTGCAATCTAGGTTTGGGGAAAGTATGTTTGAAAGTGCAGAAAAAAAGATAGCAACAACTTATTTTTTGACATTTTTTTAAATTAAGTTGGAATGGGGAAAACACAAAATTAATAAGTCCAGAAAAACTAATGATTATGTTAAGTATGGATGATAGGCTTAACGAATCCGCAAAGCTGGTCAAAGTAATTCACACTTCGGACGATACAGCTAAAATTCACAAATATTTTAATATGCTATAATATGTACCAAACTGAGTAAGTTGAAATAAGGATAAATGTAATATCTTACACTTAGGTTCAAAAAAAAATCAACAACACAAGTACAAGATAGGGGTGGGGCAAGCATGGCTAGACATCAGTTTGTTTGAAAAAAAAATCCATAGGAAGGTCCATCCCACTCCCACACACATGCCTTCAGAGGGTCCCCTTTCTGTGAAAACTGGAGATAGAAGGAGTGGGTCCCTTGAGAGCCTTGATGGTATAGAAGATAGAGCAACTAGCCTGCAGGTTAGGAAGACCTAGATCTATCAAATCCATCTCAGAAGCTTACTTCTAGGCAAATCACTTCACTTCTCTTTCTTCAACAATAAAATGGGGGTAACTAATTCCTACCTCACGGGGTTGTTGTAAGGATCAGATGAATTGATGTAGGTAAAGTGTTCTGCATGTCTTAAAGAGATAGGAGTAAGGTCTCCTAGGTGAGGAAAATCCCTCTATTAGGGCTAGTCAGTACCATCTTCACAACTTAAAATCTTAAGAGAATTGTTCTACTAGCTCTCAAAGCGTGGCCCACAGGAGAGCAAAACCATTTCCATACTAGAATATATTTGTTTATTCAAATACTCTCCCCTTTTCCAACCAAAGGTATGTATGAGGCTGGATTTGCTTTATGGACTTCATCCATGACAACACATCACAACAGACTGAAATGCAGGAGCAGCCATGAGAATCCAACCATCTTCTATTAAGCCAGACGTTAAAGAGATTTGCCACACTACGTAAAACAATGCCACTCTCCTCACTCACTTATTTTTGTTTTGGAAAATATAGTTATTTTTCATTAAAATGTTAATGCTAATATGCAATGGGGTTTTTTGTTATTTTTAAATGAATCAATAAATTTTTTTAAAATGTACCCATTTTAATTTCTAATATGGTAAATATCAAATAGATATCCCACATCAAGGCAGTTAGATGACCCAATGGATAGAACACTGGACATGGAGTCAGGAAGACCTAAGTTCAAATCCAGCTTCATGTGCTTAATAGATGTATAACTTGGGCAAATCACTTAACCTCTGTTTGCTTTAGTTTCCTCATCTGTAAAATGAGGATGATAATAGCACCTACCCAAAAAATTATAATAATAGCACCTACCTCCCAGGATTGTTGTGAGGATCAAATGAAATAATATTTATAAAGCACTTAGCACAGTGTTTGGCACATAGTAGGAGTAATGTAAATACTATTATTATTATTACTTATTATTATAAACAAAAGCACATTGAGGTCCTCAGTAATTTATAAGAGTGTTTGTTTGTTGGAGTTTGTTGACAGCACTGACCTAGAGTATTGAGAGCTTACATAATTTACCTAGGGTCACATAACCAATAAATGTCTGAGGCTGCACTTTAAACCAAGGCTTCCCATCTCCAAAGATTGATAGTTCTCTATCCACTACTTCATTCTGCATCTAATCATGACATATAAATGTTAGTTATTATTTTATTATTGTTACTCTTTGTTCTCCAAGCACCTACTATGTACCTGGCATTGGCCTAGGCACTATAGAGAAGTTTATACCCAATAGAAACTTATGAGACCATTGGAGAGTCAAAACTAAAACACATGAAACAATTAGAGAAGCAAGAGCCACTAAAAATTTTAAAACAGACTAGAAGTTTAATAGGAGTGCGGAAGAGAAAGAGAGATCTGTATAGCATTGTTCAAAGGAATAATTAGAGAAAGCTTCATGGAAGAGGTGCCTTGTACATAGTAGCCACTCAAATATTTGCCAAAGGAATGAGTGTAGAATATGAGCCATGTCTTAATGGGCAATGAAGAAATAGAACAGGGATTAAGAGATGGGGAATATATGAAGGACATATGAAGTAAACAGCGTATATGAAGGAGAGCAAACAATAGAAATGTAACAGGTATCTTGGTAGGTATCACCTATAATGTTTAACTGCTTACTGACCTCATTACCAATAATGACTGAAGCTTGAGAGCTACCATTTATTAAGTGTAGCCCAAGGATTACAGAATGCCATGAGCCTTGGGCATGAAGGCAGGAATTAAATTGGGATGCACAGATTCAAATCAAAAAAGTAGAATGCTGCAAGGTAGAGGTACAATGGTGGCAATATAAGCTTCTTACCAGCCACAGAGACCAATATGCGAACTGTAACAGTCCAATGTTGTAACACAGTATACCAAGCATGGGACACTTGGTATAGCCCTTATACAACAAATGCTGACCTAAGAGACTGGAAGAATGGAAGCCAGGAGATCAATTCCACACAGAAGAAGATGGCAGCCCAAGGCTAGAGCTAAAGCAAATCCCTGTATCCAGAGGATATAATATGTTTTAACATAGGCACTAATACATAAGTATTTACCATCAGTTACATGATTTTCCCAGTTTCTCCAAGAGGAATTACTTCCACAGAGACACCAAAGCAATTTTCCTGAAGCATAGGACTGACCATGTCACACACCTATTCAATAAATTCCAATGTCTCCTTACATCCTTTGGGATCAAACATGAACTCTTCTGTTTGATATTTAAAGCCCTTCACAACCTGATTCCAACATACCTTTCCAGTCTTATCATGCTTTATTTCAATCAATCAACTAATAAACATTTATTAAGTGCCTACTATATATGAAGCACTGTGCTGAGTGCTGGGGATACAAAAAGAGACAAAAGATAATTCCTGCCCTCGAGTAGCTTACAACATGCAAACAAATCTATACAAAACAAGCTATATACAGCATAATAAGAAAATAATTAACAGAGGGAAGGCATTGAGATTAAAAGGGGCTGAGGAAGGCTTCCTGTAGAAGGTGGGATTTTAGTTGGGGCTTCTGTGGCAATTAAAATAATTTCCAGACGTATAGTTTCTGAGTAATTTAATCATTTTGTTAGTAAGTCCTGCATGCTACTAATAAAAGGATGGTCATTTGGTTGACTCTCATAGACCAAAGACAACCATGGCGGTGCTCTGGACTTATATGTTCTTTTGAAAGAGGCATGGCAATCAACTCCAATTGGTTAACACAATGGGAGGTGGGCTAGATTAAAATGAGAGGCTGAGAGTGATGTCATCTCACCCTTGGACAGAGAAACTATCTCTAAACTCAAACCACTCCCAGCCATGGGCCACCTATTCAAAGAATATAAGCCCCACCCAAACCAGGGTGGGGTCTTGAACAAGAAAGTTAGTCCAATCTCATTATCAGCAAAGTCCTTCAAGAAACTGAACTTTTTAAAATCAGGATTGTAAAAGAAGGAGAGAACTCTGCATCTCCCCAAATTATTGGTTATTAATAACCATTTCTCTCACTTCCTTCATGCACACGGCAAGCTTTTTTCTGTTCCTCATGCTCTGCTCTCCATCTCCCATCTCCATGCCTTGTCCTAGCCATTCTCCATACTTTGAATACGTTCTCTCCTCACTTCTATCTCTTACCATCCCTAGTTTCATTCGAAGGCTCAGCTCACATGCCGCCTTTACATGAAGCCTCTATTAATCCTTCCAAAAAAAATTATCTTGCATATATTTTGATATAAACTCCCCAAGGGCAGAGATAGTTTCACATTTTTCTTTGTATCTCCAACACCTAGTAAAGGTACCTGACCCGTAGTACACCCTTAATAAATATTTATTGATTGATTTTTCCATTGTTACAGGTTGAACCTACTTCAGGTATGGAGCAGAAAGGGCTTAAGAATAATATGACTAGGAGCACCTAGGTGGTGCAGTGGATAAAACTCTGGCCTTGGAGTCAGGAGGACCTGAGTTCAAATATGTCCTCAGACACATAACACTTAATAGCTATGTGACCCTTGGCAAGTCACTTAACCCCAACTGCCTCACCAAAAAAAAAACAACAAACAAAAAAAAAGAATAATACTATTGCCCATTTGTTTTCCTTGTGAGTCATCTTGTTATTCCACCTTAATTAAATACTTTGCTTTTTAATGTATGTCTCATGTAGGATCTGCAAGTGGAATTTGCACTGGAATTAAGTTGGATTCGTATTTATATCAGAATTATCCAAAACACTGCACTGCCCCTAGTAATAAATATCTGGCCCAGAGATGAGGCAGGTATGTGGTTACATAACCAAAGACAAAGAGTTAATAAGAAGCATAATAACATGTGGGGGAGATATGAGCCAAAAACAGGTTAAAACGTAGTAGAGAGTTAACGATGGGGAACAGAAGAAAATAAGGCTGAAACATGGGATGGTCCAGATTATGGAGGGTCTTCAAATTGATGCTAAATATCATTTAGTTTTTTATTCATTTGTGTAATTAGAGGCAGTATGGTATAGTGGAGAAAGGGTTGGCCTCAGAAGCCAACATGAGAGGAGCTGGCAGTCTCTATCATGTTCCTGTCCTTTGCTTGTTATACTAGAGACTTTGGGAAATTTCTCCTTGGATGAGATCTGGGATTCTCCCTCTCAGTTGACTTGAGTTACCTTGCTCCCAGTAAGAGAGCTCCTTCATTCTGTATTGTCCAGTATATATTCTCTTACATACGCTTTCTCTGATTTCCTTTTGTTATCGACTTAGATAAACGGGTTTCTTTGCTATTTAAAAAAAGAAAAAAAGATTAGCCTCAGAGTCAGGAAAACCTAGAAGAAAGCACTGACTCTGACCCAGACTGGCTGGGTCATGCAGGGTGAGTAGTTCAGCCTCTCGGGCCCTCAGGTAACTCTCTTAGACTTGAAGTTGCGGCTCAGATGTATATCTGCATTGGGAGAGGAACAATGAGTTGACAACAACGATGAAGTCACAGGTCCAATAAAAAAAATAACTTAACGGCTAACGGACAGCACATAATTATTAATGAGATCTAGAAAAGTCGAAGAAATTTTAAGCTAAATACGTGAAAACATACTTGAGCATAGAGGAGCTTGTCAGGATCCCCGCAGCTCTTGGTAGAGTGGAGAGAACCTTGGCTTTGTTATCTGGGGACCTCGGAGGAGTCACTCCTGCTCTCTGAGGAACTGGGGCAATTAGAGCAGGTCTTTTCCTGCTCTAAACCTATGATGCTATGATCCTAACAACAGCAGCAACATTCACCTTTTTCAGCATTTCGAAAATAGCTCAGGAATTTATGTATAGAATCACCAAAAACAGTCTATCATACACTTTTCATCAACAAAGGGAATGAATTGACTTGAAAATATGAAATTCTTTGTTTGACTAGTAAACTAAAATCCATATTTTTGCACCAAAATCTGAGAGAGTTCTCTCTTTTTTTTTCCTCTTCTAATTTTCACAATCTGGAAAACTTTGGTTAACGCACTCATGTAACAGATATAGTTACAAAAATATTTTTCACTAATAATGCCACAAGATGTCACCCTAAACCTAGGATGACTGTAGCTTCTCCAGAGGTCCCCAAACACCAGAGATCACTGTCAGATAATGTGAGTTAACTGTCATGCTGCCAGTTATTGGTAAACAGCAAATCAAAGCAAGGAGAGGTAACCCGGGGGAAGAAGAGGAAAGGAGAAAACCAGACAACAGCTTAGCACCAGAGCTCTCAATGTTCACTTAAGAGAGCATTATACCTTTGTTGCCACCATTTCTCCTTTGATCACCAAGTATTACTGTACAGTTAAATAAATATAATAATAATGATAAGTAACATACAGCATTTTAAGATTTATAAACCACTTTATACACATTATATCGTTTAACTACTATTGTGGTTGTTCAGTTATATCTGACTCTTTGTGACTCTATTTAGGGTTTTCTTGGCAAAGATACTGGAGTGGTTTGCCACTTCCTTTTCTAGCTCATTTCACAGATGAGGAAACTAAGTGACTTGTCCAGGGTCACCCAAATAGTAAGTGTCTGAGGCCATATTTGAATTCAGGTAGATTCATCTTCCAGACTCTAGGCCTGATGTTTTGTGCACTATGGCGCCACCTAGCTTCCAGTTCGATAATAGGCTAACATTTATATGGCATTTTCAGGACTGCAAAGCACTTGACGTGTAATTTCATTTGATCTTCACAACAGCCCTCTAAGATAGGTGCTATTATTATTTCTATCTTACAGCTAAAGAAACTGAGGCTAGGAGAGGTTAAGTGACTTACCAAGGACCACACAACCAGTAAATGTCTGAGGAAATATTTTAATTCAGGTCTTCCCAACTCCAAGTCCAGCACTCTATCCGCTGGGCCACATTAGATATTCTAAACAACTCTGTGAGGTAAGTGTTATTATCACCATTTTAAAGATGAGGAAACTGAGTCTCAGGTTAAGTATCCAAAGTGCAATTTGAACCCAGGTTTTTCCTAACTCATAATCCAGGACTCTTGCCAGCACACCATCTATGATTCCTTAAATGATATACCATCTAAAACAGATAGCACTAATACAGATGAACACATGAAAAGCTGAGAGACATCTGAATGGAGAAGAGAAACAACAGGCTGCCGAGCATCAGTCTGAGAAGTGATCATAAGCATCAAAAGATCCTGGTGCTTCCTGTCTCTGAAGGGGCTGGGGAACAAGAAGTCATTCAGAGATGCAGAATTGGGAAGGTGGGGAGGCATCAGGTGTAATGCAGAAGCCATCAGTCATCCAACATTACAGGCATACCTTGGAGGTATCGTGGGTTCCGTTCCAGACCACAGCAATGAAGTGAATATCAGAATAAAGTGAGTCACATGAATTGCATGGTTTCCCAGTGCATATAAAAGTTATGTTTACCCTATGCTGTAGTCTATTAAATATCCAATGGTATTGTGTCTAAAAATACCTTATTGCTAAAAAATGCTAACCATCATCTGAGCCTTCAGTGAGTTGCAATCTTTTTACTGGTAGAGGGTCTTGCCTCAATGTTGATGACTGCTGACTGATCAGGACAGTGGTTGCTGAAGGCTATAGCAATTTCTTAAAATAAGACAACAATGAAGTTTGTCCCATCTATTGACTTTCCTGAAAGATTTCTGTGTAGCATGCAATACCATCTGATAGCATTTTACCAAGAATAGAACTTCTTTCAAAATTGGAGTCAATCCTCTCAAACCATGCCACTGCTTTATCAACTAAGTTTATGTAATATTCTTCAATATTGTTGTTTCTCAGGGAATAGGGAGGCCGAAGGAGAGGGAGAGAGAGATGGAGAAACAGCCACTCAGTAGAGCAGTCAGAACACACAGAATATTTATCAACTGAGTTCACCTTTTTATATGGGAATGGTTTGTGGTGATTCAAAACAATTACAATAGTAACATCAAAGATCACTGATCATAGGTCACTGTAGCCAATGTGATAATAATGAAAAAGTTTGAAATATTATGAGAATTACCAAAATGTGACACAGAGACACAATGTGAGCACGTTGTTGGAAAAATGGTGCCAATAGACTTGCTCCACAACAGGTTTGCCACAAACCTTCAATTTGGAAAAAATGCAATATCTATAAAGCACAGTAAAATGAGGTATGCCTGTACTTTTTAAGCCTTTTGAGTTTGAACAGGTTTATCACTCACTAAAGCAGCAGTTCTCAAATTGTGGTCCCTGGGGGTCTTCAGAAGCTTTCAGGAGGTCGGCAAGGTCAAAACTATTTTCATAATAATACTACAATGTTTTAATTTCTAATATATAGAATATACCATATATAATATATGTTCTAAACAACATATAGAATAATGTACTATATATAATCTCTAATATAGCAAGTATCAGTAGATTTAACTCACATAAGTAAAACATAAACTCTTTGGAAGATACTCAATAATTTTTTAAGTATGTAAAGAGATCTTGAGACTACATACAGGGTCATTGTCTTAGAGATGTTTTTAAAAGGTCCATATTCAAATGGAAATATTAAAATGTATTCCAAACAAGTTAAGTATCCAAAGGGAAATTTGAACCCAGGTTTTTCCTAACTCATAATCCAGAACTCTTGCCGGCACACCATCTGTAATTCCTTAAATGATATACCATCTAAAACAGATAACACTAATGCAGATGAACGTATGAAAAGCTGAGAGACATCTGAATGCAGAAGAGAAACTTTTTCTTTTTGTTATATTGGATTTTCTACAGTGCTACTGCCTTCCACCAATGCATTTAGTTGGAAGTTCATAGTATTATTCCCATGTCATGGCCTATCTGAGCCTGGTAGCCAGCATGTACTGTATAGTTTTGCTCCTCATAGGGGAAAAAAATAATGGAAGAGCTAAGAAAGGAATCCACAGATCACCTTTTTTACATGTATATGGCTCACTATCTGCCTGCTGATTAAGTTATAAGCTCCTTCAGTATTCACATATTTGCATCTTCCTTGGAAATTCACGAGAGTGTAGGCAGAAACTGTCAATATAATGGAAACGGAAGTTTAGTTACCCACGTAATAATGTAATATGAAACTATCTGATTGCCCGTTGTCACTCTCTGAGGTTGATGCCACTCTCCAGTTTACCCTAAGATGACTTCTAAAAACTAGTCACCGTAGCTCCATCCATTTCAAGCTGGAAATAAGGATTACTTACATAACTGCTTTTTGCAGATTAGAGTGGTTTTTCATTTTATTAGAGAAGTCCAAACTAGAGTAGCCTAGAGATTCAATGCACTCAGATGAGAAATAGGGCTCTTTGGCATTAATGGTTTGTGGTTGAATGCTGTTACAGTATGAATATTACTAAAATATAGGAGGATTATCCAAAAGGCCCAAAGATACTCTTCCTAAAACAAATCCTTTATACAATCTTTAGTTCCCCAAGATCTTAGAGGACTTATCCAGTTTCAACTAAGTAAGCTTCATACTTTTAACAAATGCACTGAGGTCGGCAATCCTCATTAATTGTGCACCTAGGGGGTCATGCACAGGGTCATGAATCAGGGGTTGAATAATCTCATTCTTAAAATTAAGGAATTTGTGGTTTAAATTTTTTTTCTAAATTGTCATTCATTAGAAGCTGGATTTACATGAATTTTAAAACACTCCAAAGAGATTAGTTTGTACTTAATACTAGTTAAGATGATTATGGTTATTTGTGGCCCATTAATTCCTACAAGCAACAAAACAACATTTTCTGATGATGCAGCCACATGCAAAACAAGCACACAAACTCTTTTGTATCTAATTTAACTCAATAGAACAGCTCTCTCAATTTCAAAATCTTGCATACTTTTATAATTTCTAACTTCTTTACTCCACATTAAGGATCAAGGATTTCATGACTATGGATAATGTCCCCAGATGGAGACCACTTTACGTCTTAATAGGTAGTAATTCATGAGTTGCTGTGACCAAAAAACCTGGCATTCACCTGGCATTCAGCCTTCCAATGATGAGCCTCTTCAAATTTAGCTAAGCCAGTTAAGTCAAGAAGCGTTTATTAAGCACCTACTACATGCCAGGTGAGGAAGCTAGGTGGTTCAGTGGATAGAGAGCTGGGCCTGGAGTTAGGAAGTGCTGAGTTCAAATCTAGCTTCGGACACTTACTAGCTGTGTAGCCCTGGGCAACTCATTTTTAACCTCTGTTTGCCTTAATGCCCTGGAGATGGAAATAGCAAACCATTCTAGTATCTTTGCCAAGAAAACCCCAAGGATAGTATTGATATGCAGTGGACAGAGGGGTCATGGAGAGTCAGACAAGACTGAACAATTGAACAACAATATGCCAGGCATTGTTAAATGTTGGAGATACAAAAAAGGCCAAAAAATTCACTATTCTCAAGGAGTCCCGTCTAATGAGGGAGACAGTAAGCAAGCAGCTATGTACAAACAACACACGTGCAAGATAAATTAGAGATAACCAGCAGAAGGAAGGCACCAGACTCCAATGACAGACACACACCACTTGCTATGTCAGACCTGCTGCCATAGGCTGGTCAAAGCTAGGGTCATCTCCACACCGTGACAAGGCAATAGACCAGGCCTTTAGTAGAGTTTGTATACTTAAGCCCAATAAGATTGTATTGATTTAGAGATGTTTGCCTTCGTGAATTTTATGGTAAAATAATTAGCGACTGCATAACAGGAATATTAATGATGCATCTATACAAAGTTAAGTGTAAAATAAAGTGCACCAATGGGCCTTTCATTCAAAAGCCTTTTCTTGGTCCTTATCCTTCTTGATCTCTCTGCTGTTTTAACATTGTTTATCCCTCACTCCTTTCAGATATTCTCTCATCTCTGGGTTTTTATGACACAGCTCTCTCCTGGCTTTCCTCCTACTTGTCTGACCTCTTCTAGGCTTCCTTTACAATATCATCATCCATAACCCCAAACAGGAAGTATTCCCCAAAGCTCTATCTTGGGCCCTCTTCTCTTCTTTATATTTTCTCTCATCAGGTCCCATGGATTCAATTCTCTTCTCTTAGTAGATAGGACTCCTAGATGTTCCTATCCAACCATCATCTCTTCCCTGAGTGCAAGTCTTGTACCTCCTGCTGCCTGTAAGACATCTCTCCCTGGTTGTCCCACGAGCATCTTAGACCCAACGCTTAAGAAACATTTATTGCCTTTCCCCTAAAAACCACCCGTGTACTTCCAAACTTCCCAATTTCTGTTGAGGGCACCACCATCTTTCCAGTCATTGTAGTTCACAATTTCACAATCACACTCTACTCTTCACTCTCATTTATTCCCCTTAGACCCAACAAGCTACCAAGCCTTGTCAATTCTAACTCCACAACATCGCTTGCATTCATCCCCTTCTCTCTATTCACAACACAACCATTTTGGACTACCACCATCACCGCCTAAATGTATGTCTCCCATCTTTCCTCTCTTTGATCTGTATCCACACAGATGCTAGTGGTATTCTGAGAATACAGGTCTGGCCATATCATTTCTTTACTGAAGAGGCTTCAATGAACTCAAAGATCAAATGTAAACTCTTCTATTTGGCATTTAAAGCCCTTGACAATCTAGCTCCAGACCCACTTTCCAAGCTTTTACTGAATCACCCTTTCCCCACTCCCACCATCGTGCCTGTTCAGAAGGAGGTCTACCTACAAGCTTCCATGTACTTGGGCCAACAGTCAAACACAGGTCTGACCAGGTCATTCACCTACCCAATAATCTCCACTGACTCCCTACCACCTCCAGAATCAATCAATCAATATTTATTAATTGCTTACTATGTTCCAGGTACTGTGCTAAGTGCTGGAGTACAAAAAGGAGCAAAAGATAGCCCCTGCCCTCAAAGAGCTCACAATCTAACAGGGGAGACAACATGCAAACTAATACATACAAACAAGCCATAAACAGGATAAATGGGAAATCGTTAACAGAAGCAAGGCACCAGAATCCAATATAAAATGTCCTATTTGGCATTCAAAGCCCTTCATAGCCTGTTCCCTCCAACCTTGATAATCTTCCTATACCTCAAACTCACACACACACACACACACACACACACACACACACACACACACACACTTTGATCCAGTGACACAGATTTCCTTGTTGTTCCTCCCACAAGACACCCTACCTCTAGACTCTAAGCATCTTTACCGGCTCCTGGTTTCCCTGGTTTTCATCAAGTTGCAGATAAAATCCCATCTTCTGCAAGAAGCCTTTCCTGATCCCCCTTAATCAGAATGCCTTCCCTCTGTTGATTATTTCCAATTGATCTTGTCTGTAGCTTACTTGTACACAATTGTAGCTTCTTGAGGGTGGAGACTGTCTTTCCCCTTTCTTTGCACCCCCAGTTCCTAATACAGTGCCTGGCACATAGTAAGTACTTAATAAATAACAAAAATCAATAAATGTTTGTTGAGTGACTGACTAACATAAAAACTTGGTGTATATGTGATGGAGGCAATCAGGGGCAAGAGCACTGTCCTACCTTCCAGCTAAACACACCTGCTTACTGTTACTAACCCTTTAAGACTCAACTCAGCTGACAAGTTCTTCAAGAGACCTGGTGCTAGTTTTTCCTGGTGCTAGTCCTCCCCCACTTCCCAAATTCCTTTGTATTTGTTTTTTATATAGTGTATATTTACTTAGCTATGAATATGTTGGTTTCCACTTAATGAAATATAAGGTCCTGAAGGATAAGAGCCTATTCATTTTTGTCTTTGTAACCCTGGTACGTAGTAAAGAAGCTGACACTTAGCAGGTATTTTTTAAATACTTATTTAATTGAAGTGAATGTGCCCCCAAACTTCATTTTGCCTTTGCCACGTCTATTTTCTTCCTAGTGCATAACGAAACCAAAGTGAGAAAATAAAATAAGGTTACATAAACAAAAGCAATTCAGACTAGGTTTATAGGCAAGAAAATTGAAAACCGAGCTGTAAGGTCAATCACATCTAAATTCTGAATTATAAACTTTCCCAAAAGAAGCAAGAAAAGAAAAAAAAGAAGTAATAATAATAATAATAAATAACTAGCATTTATAAAGTGCTTTAAGGTTTGCCAAGCACTATACCTGTTATCTCATTTAATACTCACAACAACCTTATAAGGCAGATGCTATTATTGTCCCCATTTTAGAGATGAGTAAATGAGGCTGTAAGAGGTTAAGTGACTTACCCAGGGTCACACAGCTGGTAAGGGTCTGAGCAGATATATTTTAAGTCTTCTAGATTCCAAGTCTATCGTCTTACCCACTGTGCCAACTAGTCCTGGGATTAGTAAAGAGCATTTAGTATGGCTCAGGGATGGAGCTTGAAAAAAGGCAGGGTCCAGCATGTCTGATTTTTGCTGGTGATGCTTTCTTTGCTCTGGCCTTTTCCATTTTGGTCCTTGCACTGAAATCTCCACCATGAACAGTTATTCATCTTTATGTTTTTCTCTTAAAGCTCAGTTAGCATCTGAAAATATGATTTTTATGCTATACTATTTCTTATTTGGGGGATTGAAACTATCAGTCAAAGTTATGTATGCCCAGTGGTTACAGACAGACTTAGATTGCAAGTCAGAAACTCTATATTCTGGCAATTACATCCCTAGCATTCTGCCTTCTCAATGGCATCCTCCTGAAACTACCCCCACATCATCAACTTAAAGACCAGTTTTCACAATATATTGTGGTTCATCATGCTAGGGTGGCAAAGAAACCATTGTCTGTTTCCAAAAGAAGAATGTCCATTTCTCCTTTCATGAAGTGTTGTCCTTGAAGATACATTTTCTCAATCAAACCAGACAAACTCAGAGTGCATCGCTATGCCCTGGCAGGCACTATACATGTGAGTGCAAAGCTATGAGAAAAATTAAATCTAAACTCAATTCAATTCCAATATATTTGAAATTGCAAATAACCCTCTGAGGCTGCAAACTACTCTGTTCCGAATCACCGTCTGCTAAACAAATAAGAGAGTTTATGTTTATTTTTTCTGTTGTTTATTCAGAATAAGGTCTTAAAGAAGAGCAGAATGGTTACTATTAAGTATCCTGTGACCCATTGGCTTCACGCTGGGCAGTGCCTTCCTCCACCAGCACACTTGGTCCCAAAAGCATTATGACAAGCTCTTCAAGTTTTTTTGACCAAATGGTTCTGGCAAACCATTCATTCAGCATTTCTACTTCTCAATAATCTTTCCTCCTTTTTCTCTTTCATAGAAGTACTTTTAGGCTATTTAACTTAAATAAATATATATAGGCATACATAAATGTATTCTAAATGCAGATATGATTATATATTATATATATTATAAAATGATTAATAAGTACATAACTTTCCAACAGAAATACTCATGTTATATCTATACAGAGTAAATGTAGTTAAATGGATTGTCCCATGTACTGAATCATACTAGTTTGAAGTTCAAAAAAAAAAAATGTTCAAAAAAAAAAAATGTTTCACATTTATAAGACTTAAGCAACTTCATTAGGTACTGAGTACTAAAATCCTCCTTCTGCCCCTTTTTTAGTGTGGGGTGACCCCTGTTCTCAAAGGCCATGCAAGAAGGGAATCTCTGATAGGTCATGCCAAGCCAGAGAGGCCTCAAGTGAATTGTGCCTGTCACTCAAGGACAAGCGTTGGTAAATTCAAAGACTCATCTCCAGATGTTTGACTACCAGGTGATGAATTTTTTGTCACAGCAACTTACAAAGACAGTTACAGCATCTGCTTGTGACCACCATTAAAAAGGGGTGTCTTGATTCCAAAAGACTCATGATGGAAAATGCCATCCATATCCAGAGAAAGAACTATGGAGTCTGAATGCAGATCAAAGCATACTATTTTCCTTTTTTCTTGTTTTTTTTTCTTTCTCATGGATTTCCCTTTTGTTCTGATTCTTCTTTCATAACATGACTAATGTGCTAATATGTTTAATATGATTATACCCACATAGCCTATATCAGATTGCATGCCATCTTGGGGAGGGAGGAGAGGAAAGAGAGAGAAAAAATATGGAACTCAAAATCTTATAAAAGCGATTGTTGGAAAAAATAAAAAATAAAATGTATCTTATGAAAATAAATCATTTACAACTACAAAAAAAAGGAGGTCTCAAAGGAATGAACTTGCAGATCTTTTTATACATTGTATCAAACTAAATGACTGTGGAAAATGACAGACTCTTTGACTTCATTCAATATTTAAACCCAATTCTGATCATGAAAATACCATAAGGTTTGTTTTTTTTAATAATACATACCCAGTAAAGCCTGAAATAAGGAGCTCTCAAAGATGCCCATCACTTTTTTGACAGCTTTCTTCAGTAGCTGCTCCTCCGGTTTCCTTAATTTTCTGCAATATTCTTCTAACAGTCTTAAAGCTCGATCAGTATCTGGAAAAATATGATTTTTAAAGCCAATATTATGGTCCCAGAAAAATATGAAACTGCTGTTCAACAACCCCACGGTTGTGTTTGTAGCTTCATGACACAAAAGACTGTCATGAGGTAATTGGTCACATTTTTCTGTTATATGTAATTCATTGCATTCAGCTTCTAACTGTCAAGTACTTTTTTTTACTTTTTTTTTTACCAAAAGAACGCAAAGTTCTTTTTAAAAATGAAATGAAAAAAAAATTTATTTTTTAAAAAATCTATGAAACCTGATTTTAAAAAGACTTACAAATGTTTCACATTGTAGCTGTGATTTACCTATTTCACAGAAGTAGAACATTACTTTAAAATTCCATTCTTTCCTCAAAGCAATCTCCTTGCTAAGTACCCAGCCAACTATTTTAATAAAATCAGATTTTATTCTTCCTTTGGCAGTATTGAGCTGGGTTGTATTCAGGAAAGCGCACAAGGGTTTCCAATTATCCCAAACTCTTCAAATGCTGCAAAAACCTATACCTTTAAAACTATTTTTTTTTAATTCTAAATTTAACAAACACTAAATAAAATGAATTTTTCAATATACAAAGTAGAAAGAAAAAAGGTATTTGTACAGAAACTGTAAATCTAGCTTACTCTTCTTTTTTAGGTATATAATAAAAACACCATGCAATTTTCAAAGCTCTTCTTCTTGTCTATATTTCCTTCTGGCTCTCTTTCTGTATTTTTCTGTACATTTGGAGGCAAAGCGCAGGGGGGAAAAGAGGGAGGAAGAAGAAGGGGTAGGAACTGAATCTTTCTCTTGCCCAAGCTGGAATGGAAGCAGTCACTCATGGACCCAAACCCATTGCTGCTCTACCTGGAAGCATTGATCCACTCCATTTCCAACTTGGACCAGTTTGCCTCTCCTTCAACAACCTGGCAGCCCTTGGGGGATCACCATATTAATTAGTTTAGACACCCAAATCACCCTTAATCACCTTTAACCCAACTGCATCTTAGAACTTCCAAAGCAACCCACCAACTTCAGAGCAGCAGAGGTAACAGGCATTCATCACCATGCCTGGCCTATTCTAGAGATTTTTTAATACCTCAATGACCCGATTTACCTTATTTTTTTCTTGGCCAATCCATCACTTGGCCCCTGCTCCTATTAGTTCTGTTATTGCTATGTAGATGATTTCCAGATCTATATAGCCATCCCTAGTCTCCCTCCTGAGGTCCGGTCCCCACATTTCCAACTGCCTTTTGGAAATCTCAGACTGGATATTCCATAAGCACTTTAAACTCAACATACTCCAAATAAAATCATTTATTTTTCCCCAAAACCCTCCCCTCTTCAGAACTTTCCTATTGCTATCAAGGGCACTACCAGCCTCTCAATCACACAGGCTCACAGCCCTAATGTCATCTTTGATTCCTGCCTTTCATTCACCCCACATGTACAACTCATTGTCAGATCTTGCAATTTCTCCCTTCCTGCCTTCATAACATCTCTGGAATATGTACTGTACTCTCCACTCATACCTCCACCACCCTAGTTCAGACCCTCATCACCTCATTTTTGGACTGTTGCAATAGCTTACTAACGGTTGGGTTTCCCTTCAAGGCTCTCCCCACTCCTCCCCATATTCCACTCAGCTATCAAAGTTATCTCCCTAAAGTGCAAATCTGACCATGTCAATGCCCAACCCATGCTTGCAATAAACTCCAATAATTCCCTATCATTTCCAAGTCAAATATATAATCCTCTGTCTGGTATTAAAGCTCTTCATAATTTGGCCCCTTCTAATCTTCCCAGGCTTTTTACATCTCTCTCTTCCCTCCACACAATCTATGATCTAGCTACTCTGGCCTACTTGTGTTCCTCTGACATGCCACCTCACCTCTAACCTCTGTCCCTTTGTATTGGCTATTCCCTCTACTTGGAATACTCTGCTGAAATACTCCCACCTGTACCTCTTACCTGGTTTCTTTTAAGACTCAGTTTAACTGGGGTAGCTAGGTGGCACAGTGGATAGAGCTCTGGCCTTGGAGTCAGGAGGACCTGCGTTCAAATCTGATCTCAGACACTTGACACTTAACTAGCTGTGTGACCCTGGGCAAGTCACTTAACCCTGATTGCCTCACCGAGGTGGGGAGGAAGACTCAGTTTAATGATAAGAGTCAGCTAAAATGATAGAAATGGAAAATGACAGATGTTGGAGATGATGAGGAAAAATCGGGACACTAATTCATTGCTTGTGGAATTTTAAATGATCCAACCATTTTGGAGAGCAATCTGGAATTATTCCCAAAAGAGTTATTAAGCTACTTGTACCCTTTGACTGAGCAATACCACTACTTGGTCTATTTCCAAAGATAATTAGGGGAAAAGGAAAAGAACCTATACATTCTAAAATATTCATAGCGATTCTCTTTGTGGTGGCAAAGAACTGGAAGTTGCAGGGATGTCCATCAACTGAGGAATGGCTGAACAAGTTGTGGTATATGATTATGATGGAATACTACTGTGCTGTAAGAAATGATGAGCTCAATAATTTTAGAAAAACATGGAAACATTTGCCCAAAACAATGAAGAGTGAAATGAGCAGAACTAAGAGAACATTGTATACAATAATAGCAATGGTGTTTTAGGAAAAACTTTGATCGAATAAATTATTTTGACTATTATAAATACCCAAATTAAAAAGGACATATGAAGAAAGATGCTACCTACAGCCAGAGAAAGAATTAATAAATAGAAGTTTGTATAGAATAATTTTACAAAAATATACCTGTTTGTGTCTAATGGTAGCCATGGGGGGGGGTAAGGGAAAGAAAAAAAAGAAAAAAATTTACATGATAATTTTGTTGTATATTTAAAAGGAATAACAAGTTGTGCATAGTAGATATGCAGTTTCATGTACAATTGTCTTTTTTAATTATACTATATTATAAAAATGCTTGTTTTATTCCATAAATTAAAAATAAAATGTTTTTTAAAGATTCAGTTCAAATCCCACCCTTTACAAGAAACCTTTCCTGGTCCCTCTAAGTTGTTAGTGTCTTCCCCTGTGGATACCCTATTTATGTATATATCTTATACGTACCTAGTTATTTTCATGTGGAATGCAAGCTCCTTGAGGGCAGGACCTTTTTTCCCTTTGTATTCCCAGAACTTAGCACAGTGCCTGCCACATAATAGAGAACTCAATAAATGCTTGCTGTCTGGCTGAAAACAAGGGGAAATAGTCATGTGGCAAGAATAAGAGATAACTAATGGGCTGCCTGAGCAGTACACGGTACTTCTGAGATGCAGAAAGAACAAAAGAAATGCTCTTCATGA
The DNA here is from genome assembly GCF_900497805.2 of Vombatus ursinus. Lineage (NCBI taxonomy): Eukaryota > Metazoa > Chordata > Mammalia > Diprotodontia > Vombatidae > Vombatus > Vombatus ursinus. The sequence continues at coordinate 9,191,368 of NW_020945437.1, read as the reverse complement.
TGGATAAATCTTCTGAGAACTTATAGGAAAACATGGCCAAGAATTTCATAGGACAAAAAGGGATAAAGGGGTTGTGATCTACATCAGGGGAAGAAGTATATCAGTGGAATCCAATGCACTCATGAATTCATTAAAGTATTAAACATATGGTACAACTCTCAGGTGTACTATTGGCCAAGAAAAAAGGATCAATTACCTTGTTAATCTGTCCCATCCAATAACTACTTTACCTACCTCCTCTTAGTGAGAATACTAAATATTTTCATCAAAAAGAAAAAGAAAAGAAATGAAGAGAGAAAGGAGGAAAGGAAGGAAGGAAAGAAGGAAGGAAAAGTAAGAAGGAAGGAAAGAAGGAAGGAAGGAAGGAAGGAAGGAAGGAAGGAAGGAAGGAAGGAAGGAAGGAAGGAAGGAAGGAAGGAAAGATAAGAAGGAAGGAAGGAAAAGTAAGAAGGAAAGAAGGAAAAAGAAAAGAAGAGAAGAGAAGAAAAGAAAAAAAAAGTCCATGGATCATGCTGAGTGGATGATTTCAAGAGTAACCTGAGCGAGGCCTGACCTTCAGTTGGCAAGTAATATAGAAGTAAAGATCAGCTTTTACTTGAGGTCAAAAATCCTGGTAGAGACCCATATGAATTTCAAAACAAGAGGTTCTGACATTCTGAATTAGAATCATAAATGGGTCCCCTGGTTAGGCACTTTAAAACAATGGAGATGAGAATGAGGCTTTAAAAATATGGGTTAGTTTCAAGGGAAATAGAGTTACAGGCAAGAAACAAGTCAAAAATTAAATAATGAGAGTTTCTGAACAAGAGATTATACTATAGGGACTATATTCTGAAAGATTAGGAGGAAAAATACATGTCTTTATAAATATATCCCTAATGGCATTATTTATGATAAGAAAAAAACAACCTAGAAATAAATTGGAGTTCATTGCTAGGGGAGTAGCTGAACAAATTATGGGACATAAATATAATGGAATATTATTCCACCATAAAAAATGGCCAGTATAAAAAAGAAGCCAAAGAACTATTGGTAGACACATAAAGGGTAAAAAAACAAAACCAAAGGAACACTGTGCATGCTGACTTTAAGAGGCAACCAGGGCATACTGAAGTGAGCAATACACCTGGAGTCAGGAAGACGGGGACTCAAATACCACTTCAGACATATTAGCTGTATGACCTTGGGCAAGTCACTTAGCTTTAACTTAAATAAAGAATCTGAACTCCAAGGTGCCTTCTCAATCTGTAATCCTGCACCTTTCTCAATGTAGTTAATGACAACACTAACAGCACAGATCTATGTTAAATACATAAAATGTTAAAGTTTATACATAATTTGTGTTGGGATTAATAATCAGGAAATAACAGAAGACTCCTGACATACAATCTTGATCTTATTTTATTGTTTTTTCTTATTTTCTTTGTATGCTTGTTTATATTTTTTAGTACCTGTACTTGGCAGTGGAATGCTTTTTTGTTACTCTATTCGTTGTTGGTCAGGACCTGTGAGTTCTCTCTAACAATGCAGATCCACAATGGGGTTAAATGACTGTCCCAGGGTCACACACTCTGGGAGTTGGTAAAGGCAGAACAGAAATTAAAATAAAATTTACACATGTATTTACACATTTCATATATATATATATATATATATACACACACACAATATGTATGTATGTATGTGTGTGTGTATTTTTTAATCAATATGTCTCTCTGATTCCTTTGCAAAGGTAGAAGGTCTATAGCTATGGAACATTGCATATATTTTTAGACTTTTTCCACATACTTTTTGGTTTTGTTTAATTTTTTTCTCTTCTTATTCTTATTTTTCTTTTTAAAAATATTCTTTGTTACTTAGTATGGACCTCAGGGAGAGATACTGGGAGAAATTTAAAAGAATTGTAAAACAAACAAAAATATTAATAAAAAAAATTTTTTTAAACAAAATCACTATGTCCACTGCCTAAGCACTCTCCTTCTCTGGATTGTCCATGCCCCTTGCTAGATATGCTAAATATAAGGGGTAGGGAGGGCTGTTAAAAATTCTGCAGCCTATTTTTTATTTTGAAAATACTAGAAATTCTCATTCTCACTTGCAATTAACACTCAGCTAGCATACACATAGATTTATTTTTTTCCAGATTTAATTTGGCAAAAAGTGGTGAAAGAGGCTTTCCTGATAAAGGGCTGTGGAGTTATCTGAGCTGCTGCTAAATCCTGCTACCAATATACATTCCTCAAAAATATCAAATCCCTTTCCCACAGGGTTACCACATTCTAGCTACAGATCAGCTTAGTGATTGAACTGTATGACAGAAGAAGAATGACAATTAAATCAGCCAAGGGGAGGGGTTGTTGAGCGGAGGAGTTAGGAGAATATTTGCACATATCTTTAGATCACAAAAACCATGTCCTATATACTCCATGTCCTAAAAATGTTAATGAAATTTTAACCTATTAAAGTTTAAAACTGCACCAAGATCTTTGGGACACCCTGTATTAAGATATCATATTTATATGTTCTATATATTATTCTATACATAAATATATTTTCTACATATATGTGCTTACACTTTATAGATACTAAATATGTCTATTTTAAATAAGCATGATTTGGAAACATCTGACATTTATATATCACTTTAAGATTTTACAAAATGTTTTGTAACAATCTCATTTAATCCTCATGACCACTCTGTGAGATAGGTAGTATAGATATTATTATTTCCATTCTACTGATGAGGTAAGAGATTCTCAGAGATTGAGTGACTTGGATGATCTCCCAGCTAGGAAATCTCTGGGGTAGGATTCATACTCAGGTATTATGACCTCAGATTCAACAATTTACCTACTAGATCATATTTCCTCTATACTAACAATATTATTATCTTGCAAATGAGGAAACAGTCTCAGAGAGGTTAAGTGATTTGTCCATGGACACACAGCTTAGAAATGTCAGAAGCATAATTATAATCAAAGTCTTTTTCAGACTCAAAAAAAAAAATCTGATGCTCTTTCCAACAGGTAAGACGGTTGGATGCAAATAAAAAATTTGAAAGAGTTATCCTCATTTCTGGCAGCACCTCTAAACCTAAGTGTTTCAGTGACAAACTGAATACTACTTAAACAGGGTAATCACTATTTTCTCAACAAAAGATTATATTATAGAAGGAAATAACTAATATCTAGTCTTCTAAAATCCACAAGAAAATCTGACATTTACACACTCACCAAATATGGAGTGCCTACCCTATGCATAGTACTATCCTAAAATCAGTGGAATATATAAGAATTTATAATAGTCTATATATAACATAATAATTATGATAATATATAAATATATAATAGAATAATTATAATAATCTCTGTCCTCTAGACCCATCCAATAGAGGAGGTGAGAAACATGGGCAAAAAGTAGTAGTACGAGTAATATTACAGAACAGTAGTTGAATTAACAAGTACTGAAGAAATTCAAGAGTAGAGTAGTGGACAGAGAAGTGACCTTGAAGTTAGGAAGCGTTGGGTTCGCATCTTGCCTCTCACACTTTCCGTCTGTGTCACTTATTCTGTTAGTACTCCAGGATACCCTCTTAAGGCTAAAGGTTGAAGAAAAGGTTCTGTCTCAGGAAAAGTTTCATCCCTAGGAATTCCCTATGCTAATGAAGTCATGAGCTTGGCATAAATTGATCAATCAATAACTAGTTCAAAGGTGAGTGGTCAGGGAAGGCTCCATGGAAGAATTATGCATTTATGTTGGTGTTGTAAAGGATTTCAGCAGTCATCTATTACAACATATGTCAACAATATGCATCACTTGAATGCTATCCCTGAGTAATGTTTGTTCAGTTTGGAACAACCTATTCTATTTTTGTCCAGCTCTTATTATCAGGAAGTTTTTCCTTATGTTGAACCCAATATTTTCTAACCATGACTCCTAGTTCTGCCCTCTATTGCCCAGCAGAATAAATCAATTCCTTCTTCTGAAGTACAACCCTTCAAATAACTAAAGACAACTGCCTTATATCCCCTGAGGCTTCTCTTCTCCAAAATATATTTCCCAACATTCTTCAACCAATTCATGAACATAATATTTTCATTCCTTCATCTATTTTGGTCACCCACATGTTACAGAATATCAATGTCCTTCCCTTTAGAAAAGGTGAGCCCCAGAACTGGCCATAATACTATATGTATAATACACTGACCAGTGCAGAGGTCAATGGAAACATCACCTCCCTGTATTTGTGTACTACCTTTGTATTTAACGTAATAAATATCTTGTATGTCAAAATTAGGATCTAAGAAGATACTAAGAGACTGGAATGATGGGCCAAAGATAACAAAACAAACTTTGTTAAGGATAAATGTAAAGCACTGTCCTTGGGTTCAAAAAATCAATTGTGAATGTATAGGGTGGAAAAATATTTTTTAAAAAGTTAATGTAAAAAATATTTGGTGAGGTGCATGGACTGCATGCTCAATTTGAGTATTTAATGAGATGTGACAAACAAAAGAGCTAATGTAGTCTTAGGCTATATTAATAGAAGAATAATGAATAATAAAGAAGAATAGAAGATTAAATAGAATATTTAAAGTTATTTTAGAAAAATAAATTGAATGGATCATAAATGAGCTTCTAAGAAAAAAGCATCAGGACCAGATGGATTTACAAGTGAATTCTACTAAACATTTAAATATAAGTGAACTCCAACGTTAAATAAATTATGATATGCAAAGAACAAGTCCTACCAAACTCCTTTTATGAAACAAATATGGTACTGATACCTAAATCAGAAAGAGCAAAAACAGAAAGAAAATTATAGAACAATTTCACTAATGAATATGGATACAAAAATCCTAAATAAAATACTAGCTAGGAGACTACAATAATATATCACAAAAAGTATACATTATGACCAAGTAGGATTTACATCAGGAATTTGTAATTGGTTCAATATAAGGAAAACTATTAACATAATTGATTACATCAGTAACAAAAAAAAAGGAACAAAAATCACATGATTATATTAACAGATACAAAAAAAGCTTTTGACAAAATACAATCCATTCTTTTTAAAACACTTGAAAGCATAAGTGTAAGTGGATTTTTCCTTAATATGATAAACCATCAACAAGTATTTTCTGTAATGGGGATAAGCTAGAAGCCTTCCCAGTAAGATCAGGAATGAAACAAGGATGCTCATTACTACCAGTATTATTCAATATTGTTCAATATAATTCAATATTGCAATTGCTAGAAATACTAGCAATAGCAATAAGAGAAGAAAAAGAAATTGAAGGAATCAGAATGGACAATGAGGTAATAAAATTCTCTCTTTTTGCAGATGATATGATGGTATACTTGGAAAATCCTATAGTCTAATATCTCACAGCATTTACCAAGATAATGTTAAAATGGATACATAACCTAGACATGAAGGGATATATTGCAAGTCAATTAGAAGAACATGGAACATATTCCCTATCAGATTTATGGATAGGAGAAGAATTTATGAATAAACAAGAAATAGAGAACATTATAAGGTATAAAATGGATAATTTTGATTACATTTGATAAATTTGATTATATTAAATTTAAAAAATAAAAATTAAATTTAAAAATTAAAAAAATTTTAAAAAATTTTATACAAATAAAACCAATGTAGCCAAGATTAGAACAAAAGCAGAAAATTGAAGGAAAAATTTTATAGACAGTTTCTCAGAAAAAGGCCTCCTATCTCAAATATATAGAGAACTTTGTCAAATTTGTAAGAATATGAGTCATTCTTCAATTGAAAAAATAGTCAAAATATATGAACAGGCAGTTTTTGGAGGAAGATATCTATAGTCATATAAAGTTATCTATAGTCATATAAAAAATGCTCTAATTCAGCACTTCTTAAACTGTGGGTCTTGAGTAGAAAAAGTTTAAGAATCCCTGCTCTGAATCATTATTGCTTAGAGAAATGCAAATTAAAATAACTTTGAGACACCATTTCACACCTATCATACTGGCTAAAATGATAGAAGGGGAGAATGACAAAAGTTGGAAAGGATGTAGAAAAATTGGGACACTAATACGCTATTGGTGGAACTGTGAACTCATCCAACCAATTTGGAAAGCAATCTAGAATTGTGACCAAAGAGTTATAAAGCAATGTATACCCTTTGACCCAGCAATACCACTATTAGGTCTGTTTCCCAAGGTGATCAGAGAAAAAGAAAAAGAACCTGTATGTTCAAAAACATTTATAGTAGCTCTCTTTGTGGAAGTAAAGTACTGGAAATTGAAGGGATGCCCATCAATTGGGGAATGGCTGAATAAGTTGTGGTATGTGATTGTGATGGAATATTACTGTACTACAAGAAATGATGAGCATGTTGATTTTAGGAAAAATGGAAGAATTTGCATGAAATAATGAAGAGTGAAACATGCAGAGCCAAGAGATGTTGTATACAGTAACAGTAATATTGTTCAAAGAGTAACTGTGAATGACTAAGCTATTCTGAGTAATATGAATATTCAAATCAACTACAAGGGACCTATGAAGGAAGATGCTATCCAACTCCAGAGAAAGAACTGATATATGGAACTATGTTTTATGTGGTTTCACAAATATATCTCCATCAAATGTTGGCCTTCTCTAGTGTGGGGTTGGGAGGGAGGAAGAAAAATAGCTTGGAATTCAAATGTAACCAAAAAATATTTTAAAAAAGAAAAAGAAAAAAGACAATAGGGACATTGCCCTTTGGTTCCATCGCCTCTTTTCTTCTCACATACCTTGAGTTTCAGTTTACAGGAAGGATCATAGGATGTAAAACCTTAAGGGGTCTTTCAGGGTGGGGTAGTGAGTGATGCACTGAGCTTGGAATCAGGTGAACTGGGCTTGAATCCTACCTCAAATATTTACTATGTGATGGGCAGAGCCTCAGTGGACGATAAGACGCAAACCCCTCCAGTAGAATGTATGCTTCCTAAGCATACCCTATTTCATTTTAATTTCTTTTTATATCCCCAGCACCTCACATAATTTGGGGCATATATTGTCATATCATTTCAGTCATGTCCAACCCTTCATGATCCTATTTGGGGTTTTCTTGGCAAAGACACTGGAGTGGTTTGCCATTTCCTTCTCCAGCTTATTTTACAGATGAGGAAACTGAGGCAAACAGGGTTAAGTGATTTGCCCAGGGTCACACAGCTAGTAAGTGTCTGAGGCCAGATTTGAACTCATGAAGCTAAGTCTTCCTGATTCCAAGCCCAGTGCTCTATCCACTGTTCCACCTCACTGCCACCTTTGGGCATATAGCTGGTGTTTAATGAATGCTTGTTGAATTGAATTTGTAAAATGTTACTAATAATATATGTACTACCTATATCATAGCATTGTTTTGAGGAAAGTGCTTCCTAAGACTGAATGGTTACTGACTCTATCTGTAATTGTCACTATACCAACCAGTTACCCCTTAATAGTAGCTTTGTCCTTGTTATTTAATCTACTTTCTGAAAACTGAAATTTACAGCTAAACAACTAAAATATTTATTAGCTCTCTGATTTTAGCAGAGAAAGATGTCCAGTAAATATCTAGAGAGCTGGAACCTTTATCACAATTATATCCTGTCTCACTTTTCAATGACAACTTTATGAACTCCATCAGGGACATTTCATCCAATTCTTCCTTTTGGTCCCACCTGTATTATGCATACTTTACAACCCCCTATACCAACTGTTTCTCCTACCATAGCTTATCACTCAGATCTATTTTCCACATGTATCTTCACAACATACAATGCTACTGCAATGCCTTATTACCTAATACGTTCCTCTTCATTGAGATTCCATTCCTTCCATTACCATATTGCAATCATGAGTCACATCCCATTTGAAGCCTTAGTGATGATCTTGAGAGGTTCAGTGATACCTAAGAGGTGGCTTTTGAGTTGGTCCTAGAAAGATGGCTTGTATTTTGAGATGTGGAAATAGTCAAGGAAAAACACTTAAGATATTAGTTTCTATTTTATATTCTCCCCCATAATATCCCTCACCCTATTGAGCATCATTCTAAGTTATCATGCTATTTAAATTAAGGCCATGGGTTCCATCCCTGTTCATTTCAGTCCCTCTTTCCAGTACATATTGCAGTCTCAACCTCAGTGAGTCATCACCAAAAAAAATGCATGCCAATGGTCTCATCTGGATCAGACAAGATAACTGGGCTGGGTTCAAGAAAATCTGTTATTACCACTACAAAAATAAAAGTACATTACCTATTGAAAGTACACAAGAAATATTTAAAAAATACATATGACTGTAGAACTATTAGTAATTTCATCTTCTAAAACCAACAGAAGGTCATTAACAGTGAGTTGACCAAATTAAAAAGCAAGCTTCATTCTTCTGGGACGAAGCAAGATCAAGTAAACCAAGCAAATAAGAGTTTACCTGATGTTTGTTTGTTTTGAAGCCCCACCAAGGCCTTCTACTCACATTTAATCAAGGAAGAATCATTTATCTGAGTGTGATCCCAAAATTCTAGGAGAATGGGATTTCAACCTCTAAGCAGTCTTAACCTTCATTTAGAACCACCCTCTCCTTTGACTGATTAAGAAACTGAGGTCCAAAGAGGAGCAGTGATTTGTCCAAGGTCACAAAGAGGACAAAGCAATGCCAAGGGGGAAAAAACTGGTATGGGAGGAAGAATCCTTCAGCTCAGAGCTGGAAGACACAGAGTCCTAGCCTATGTATGACCTTCAGCAGTCACCTCACTACTCTAGGTTTCCATTTTCTTAGACCCTGCCCTCAAGAAGCCTGCAATCTAGTTGGGAAGACAAGACACAAACCCATTAACAGTTAACAGTCCAAAAGTTAAATAGCAATATAAGACAAAAATAGAAGAAATGTGATAAGGCTTAATAGAGAACAGACAATAACTACTCTGAGTTTAAAAAATTAAGACGTCCCAGGCTGTGGTGGTCTCAGAAGAGAACAGGAAGGATTGGAAATACTCAAGAACAGTGTAGGATAACTGAAAATTGTTGGGAATCTCCAAAGGAAATCATTCAACAGCACATTAGGAAATCGGTGCCCATGAGGACTCTTTGAGTTCTATGGTTCGAACAACTCATTTATTCATTCAACAAACCTTTGTCAGCAATCTCTTTGTGCTAAATGCTGGCGGGGAGGGGGGTGGGGGAATACAGCAGTCACTAAGATAGAGCCTCTGCTTTCAAGTAATTTCAAATCAAGTAGGATTTAGAACTCAGAAATCAAGTCCACTCCCCTCATCTCACAGATACAGAAGCTAAGGGCCAGAAAGTTCACAAGACTTGACCAAGATATACAAGTAGCAAGTAGCAGAGTGAGAATTTGAACCCAGCACTACTGATTCCAATTTCAATGTTCTTTCTACCAAACAATGGTACGTCCTATAAATTTGGAGAGTTCACCTAATCATAATATCTAGCATTTATATCATCCTTATTTTACAAATAAGGAACCTGAGACAGATAGAAGTTAGGTGATTTACCCAGAATTACACAGGTAGTAAGTGCCTGAGGCTGAATTCGAACTCAGGTCTTCCTGACTCTAAGTTCAGTGCTCTATCTACTATACCACCAACTGCCCCACTTCTTTGAACCTTAGTCTCATAATCTATAAATTAAGAATATTGAATTGGATAACCTCTCAGACCCCTTCCAGCACTGAATTCTAGGATACTCTGTTTCTACGACCAATAACTGAAGAGCAAAGTCCATTTAGCTTTAGGTTCTGTGATGCTAAAGATATGATATGATATGATATGATAAACAGTATTAGAACTAACTTTATTATTCTCTGTATATTTTGTTGTAAACAATTTTTTTTCTGTTGAAGGAAAAATTAAACTCCAAACAATTCATGGCTCTCAGACCACCAGCCAAAGCTGAGAGAATTCTCTCCTCGTCCCAGAACTGGCTAATCTTTTAATATGCCTTTGATAACAATTCTCTCAGCTGTGCCTTAATTTCTTCATACTTTTAACTCTTTCTTTACTAGATTTCATAATTCACTTTAATGACACTTTAAGCTGAAGGATAAAAATGAAGTGTCAAATTTAATTCTTTTGGGGATGTGAGAAAGCAAAAGAAGGCTAGATGACTACACTCCCACACAGTTTAGAGAGCCTTGGCTAGCAGAGCAACGTGTAAAATTCAGAAAATTTTCCATGTAATTCAGGAAAATTTTACAATTATATTCAAATAAGCAGGCAAAAGGGGGAATATTCACTCCTCTCCCTCCTCACCATCCTCATCCATTTACCTAGGTAATCTCCTCAATTCACCATTTAACTTTGCCAGTGGAAATCTACCTTTATGAGATTCCTGAAGCCACAATAATACTGAAACTAAATTTAGATTACCTGAAGGCAAGCACAGGAAGACAGGAAGAGAAGGGGAGAGTTTATATAATTGAAATTTTAGTAATAAAAAATGTATCATGTGCAATAGGCAATCCAGAAGATATAATGGAATGTTACATAATTGGAATTTTATGTAATTATACTTCAGTTAATTAAGGTGCAATTCTATTGTATTCAGTTTGGGAAGAGCACTACCATAAAGTTATAAATAAATTGGGACCAAGGAAAAAGTTATATTTGAGAACAAATAGTGCTTGAATGTCTGCAGATCTGAGAGAAAAACCTTTGTATTCTATGGCTGAACAAAAAAAGAGGTGTAATTATTTACGATAATTTCCATGGCAGAAAAAGAAAGAAAGAAGAGTGTAGTGTGATACATGACTGTGTCACCAGGGAAAAGGAGATAAAATTATGATCAAGGAAAATTAGCTTTAACATGGAACAGAAAAAAATCTTTTGGGGAGCAAGACATTTTAAATTATCTTTGAGGGCAGGGAGACACTTAGAAATAGACCTAACCAAGGTAGAATAATCCTGCTTCGGCAGACAGATGAATTGTATCAGTGTTCTCACATTAGGACCTCAGCTTTTCTATTAATAGCTTCTTACTTAGTGCTCTTTTGGTATCAGGAGTGAAAGGAGAGAGTTCTATTGTTATCTATCAAGTAGCACAGAGATGACTGTGACTCTATTTCCTTTAAAAAAAAATACTGAAACTGATGACAGAGGATTGAGGCTGGTTTGATCCTTAATTTGTAAAACTCTGTAATTCTACATACATACATACACAGGGTCAACATTTAAAGCTGGAAAGGTCCTTAATGGCCATGTAGGTCAAGACCCTCATTTTACAGTTCAGGAAACTGAGGAGCAGGGCTTGAAGGGTTGAATAACTTGCCCAAGGTCAAATAGATACTAAGTAACAAAGCCAACATTTGAACCCAGACTCACTGACTTCAAATACAATGCTCCTGAAAATTAGGGGGAAAAATTTAATGCTTTAACATGTGGCTCAAGAGGTTAGATGTTATAGGTTTGTCCATTAAAACTAACAAAAACATTGATTTTTTTCTTTTTTCTAAATATAAATGATTGACATTTTATCATTAATCTAAAGAATTGGCATAGTAGTGAGAGCAAATAAAATGTATTTTGTTAAAAAGTATCTTAAGCATCCCTAATTCATGCCTTTGTATATACACAAAAGCAACTAGAAACAGATATTACGAGAATTTAGAAGTAGCACTGAGCTTTGTACTAATTTACATCAAGACCCAGATGAGCCACAGACCTAATCAATCACTTCTTAAGAAGTAGTGGTTCAAGTCCAGTGGTTCCCAGTATTTTTCATTCTTTGGACGTTTTTCAACAACAGCAACAAAAAGTGCTGTGAACCTCCAGGGTGATTTAGTATACTACTCATAATATTCTTTAGTTACTTATTGCTTAAGGTACTATTAAAGAATTTTTAACACAAACTACTTGGACCAGGAGCAGCAAGATGGTGCAGTGGGATAGAGCACCAAACCTGAAGTTAGGAAAACCTGATTTCAAGTCTAGCCTAAGACGCTTACCAGTTGTGTGTGACCCTGGGCAAATCATTTAACCCTGTTTGCCTCAGTTTCCCCATTTGTAAAATGAGCTAGAAAAGGAAATGGCAAACCACTCCATTATCTTTGCCAAGAAAATCTCAAAAGGTGTCATGAAAAGTCAGACGTGACTAAAAATGACCAATAACAACTTGGAACATTATTGTTAAACAGAAACTACTTTGGCTTTGACTATCACACATAACATTTTTTGTGTCTGAAATCAGAGTCTCCCAGAGAAAATTTAGGAAAGTGATCACTGAAACCCAATTTAATTTATACTTACAAGAACCACTCAGATAGGAATAACATTGTTTTATTAATAGCACTCCATAAGAAGAGGCAGTTAGGTGGCACAGTAAATAGAGTGCTGGAATCAGGAATAGAGTCAGGAAGACTCATCTTCATGAGTTCAAATCTGACCCCAAACACTTAGTAGCTATGTGACGCTGGGCAAGTCATTTAACTCTGCCTCAGTTTCCTCATCTGTAAAATGAACTGGAGAAGGAAATGGCAAACCATTCCAGTATCTTTGCCAAGAAAATCCCAAATGAGGTCATGAAGAGTCAAACACAACTGGAAAATGACTGAACATACCATAAAAATGTTAACATGCATAGAAGTTGTAAAATGAGAGTTTAATAGCCAGGAAAATCTGCATTCAAGTCCTGCTTCATATATTTTAGCTCTTTGACCCTAGGCAGATCACTTGACCACTCTATGCTATAGGCTTTAAGACTGTGTTATATATGGGCTACATATGTGCAACAAAGAAGGGAAATTCTATCCTATGGAGTTCTACACATTAACGAAATCACAGATTTGGATTTTTAAATTTGCCATTACAGACTCATTGGTTATCAGAACTCAGAGAACCTAGAGGTCATCTGGCCCAACCTTTCATTTCACACAGGAGTATCTGAGTTCCAGAAAAGTGAAGGGTCTTGTCAAAAGTTGCACATCAGTAGCAAAGCTCAAACTGACCTGATCCTCTGCCTGGAGGCTACTTCTCTTTCCACGACACTAACTGCTTTTTAAACTATCATCATTGCACATGTCAGGAGAATTTAAACAAAAATTAAAAAATAAAACAATAAGATAAAAACATCCAAATATATCATATCTCAGAATCAAAGCTTATAGTTCAAGATGATTCAACTATACATGTTTGTTACTAAGTAAAAATTTATAGCTTTACTTACTAGAAAGTGATAAAATCACCTTCTTTTTACAGATAAAATCCTCACTAGCAAATAAAACTTTTACAAACAAATTGCAAAACACTTCAACAAATATCTGTTGATACAGATGGAATTTTTCCTATAGGAATATCAGAGACAACAATGTAATTTATTTTGCCATCTTCCATACAAACAATATAACAAAAAAATGTTAATCTCACAGTTATTTGAATTAATTGTTCAGCACAGGATACCAAACTTCAGGAAGGGCACTGACAAGCTAAAATCAGGCCTGAGGAAGGTCACCAAGATAAAGAGGAGAATGGAAACCATACAAGATGAGTATAAATTGAAGGAACCACGAATAAGTTTAGCCTATAGAAGAAGAAATGCAGAGGAGAATGGCTGTAGGGAAATGGCCATTGGGTTCAAACAGTTTAAGAGTCATTATGTGGAGCGAAGATTTGACATTCTATATGACTCTAGGAGACAGAAGTAGGACTAATGAGTGCTAATTATAGGGAGACAGATTTTTGGCACAGAATGAGAAAGAATTTCCAAACAATGAGAGTTGTCCAAAAATGGAATATGCTACCTTGAAAGGTAATGAGTTCCCTGGCCTTAGAGGCTTTCAAACAGAAGTCAGAGGTCAGGCATATTGGAAAGAGGATTTCATATTTTAGGGATGCGTTGGAATGGATCACAGGGTAACAGATTTAGAGTTGAAAGAGATCTATGACTTCTAAAGTTCTTTTCATATCTGAGGTCCTAGGAACATGAAGATATTGGAACACATTCCAGTCCCATATGGAAATACATGTTGTTTCTAATGCCATTAGTTTATATAGTATTTAAGCCATAATTATGATTTCATTAAAGGAACTTGTAGTGAGGAAAAATTCCTAAAGTCATAAGTTGTAAAAAAAAAAAAAAAGAAAAGAAAAACAGAAAATGTTTACTTAGACTGGGAGTTCCTTACCTGGAATCCATGAACTTCTTAGGATTTTTAATAAATATTTTTATAACTGTAATTCAATATAATTGGTTTCCTTTGTAATAATATGCATTTTATTTTATGCATTTAAAAACTTAATTCTGAGAAAGGATCCATAGACTTCACCAAATTGCCCCAGGGCAGAGGGAGGGAAGTATTCCATGACATAAAAATAATTAAGAACTCTGGATTTAGAAAGAGTATAGTATACATGGCTAGACTGAGAGAAGCACCATATTAGTCATTTAGAGGTTATTATTTTATGGGTATGGGATGCTATGTGTATATAAAACTTAAGTCATAAATATTTACACGTATATATTTGTATATGTATTTTATGGATATATTGTATTACAGGCAAACAGATTATATATGTGTGTATATACATATATATGTACATATAATGAAGGCAGTAAATGAAGACAGTTGGGTACATGTACACATACACACACACACACACACACAAAACTGTCTTCTTCCATTTACTCAAACATTTAATAAGTACCTATGTTCTTAACCTGTGCCTGAAACTGAGGGAAATACAAGGATTAGATAAGATACTGTCTCTGCCCTCCTGAAGTAAGGGTAGAAACACATAGATAACTAAAATAAGCAATATTACATAAATGAACTAAAGAAGGACAAAAGAAAGAGTTATGTAAAGTCCAAGGGCAAAGGCTGTTACCAAAAGTAGCATCAGGGAAGGCTTCATGGAGGAGGTTATATTTGAATGGAGCTCAAGGAATGAGTAGGAATTGATTTAGCAGATTAAGAGAATGGAAGACATTCTCAACATTAAGGAAGCATAAACCAACACAATGAAGTGTCATGGGAAAGAAGAAATATTACTGGATTTGAATTCAGAATGTAATTAGAAAAACTGGATTCAAATCCCAGCTCTGTTGTTTATAAATGGTGTGACTTTTGGCTAAGTATCTTAATTTCTGTGTGGAATACAAATTCCTTGAGGACGGGGATTCTTTTGTCTTTGTGTACCCAATGTCTAACATAGACCCCGGCACAGAGGAAGCACTTAATACATGTCAGTTGAGTTGCATCTGCAGAATGATGGGGCTGGGCTAGATAATCCCTGGAGTGTCTTCTAGCTTTAAATCCTATGATCCTATGTGAAAGAGAAGTAGGAAAGTACAAGGTGTGTTTGGCAGCAGAATAGTCCAGTTTGGCTGAAAAATAGGGATTGGACTATAAAGTATAGGAGGTTGACAGATTAAAAGGAGCTTCAAATACCAGTAAATGCTTAGAATGCATTCATTAGGCAATAGGGATACAATAACCATTTGAGTAAAAGAATAACCTGAATAGATCAATATGTAAGAAATATTAGTCTACCAACAATATGAAAACTGACTTAGAGGAGGAAGAAAATGAAGTAAGAAAGAACTGTTAGGAAGCTATTAAAATAGTATAGGCAGGTGGTAATGAGGGTGTACTTTATGGTTATGGAAACAAGGATATAAAGAAGGAAATAAATGTGTGAGATATTGCAGAGGTAAAATTGATAAGATGTGGTAACTATATTTGAGAAAAAAGAGTCAAAAACAATAGGTTTCAAAAATGAAAGGGTATGTGAATGATAGTAACTGACAGAAATAGTGAAGTCGGAAGGAGAAGCAGATTTAAGTGGAACAATAGTAAGATGCTATTAAACCATGGACAGGTAAATAGCTCCTATATAAAAAAGAGAAAAGGATGTAATCTACATCTAGTAAGGCACTCAAATGGCTTTTGGGCACAACAGAGCTATAGTTAGATAGATCTGGAACTGACTGAATGGCTAGACTCAAGGAGCCATCATTAAGAGGCCAATGTCATTTTGCAAGAAGTCTATAGTGGAATATCCCAGGGACCTGTCCTTGACCCTATACCTTTTTATAGGCAACGAGTTAAATAAAGGCGTAGATGGTATGCTTATCCATTTTGTGGATAACACAATACTGAAAGACATAGCTAAAATGTTGGGTATCAGCATCAGGATCAAAAGTGATACTGACAGGGGGCAGCTAGGTGGTGCAGTGGATACAACACTTGTCCCGAAGTCAGGAGGACCTGAGTTCAAATTTGACCTCAGACCAAACACTTGACATTTACTAGCTATGTGACTCTGGGCAAGTCACTTAACCCCAATTGCCTGAAAGTTAAAAAAAAAAGTGATACTGCCAGACTGGGATGTTGGAACAAGTTTAATAAGGTGAAATTATTAGGAGAAATCTTACATACATGTTCAAAAAATCATCTTCAATAGAAATAGGCAAATTAGGAGCTGGTATGGGTTTGAGGAAAAAGATAATGTATTCAGTACTGGATATGTTGAGTTTGGTATGTCTATGAGAACTCCAGGCAGAAATGTGCAACAAGCAGTTGAAGTCTCAGGACCAGAGCTCAAGAGAGATGAGGGCTAGATATACAGATTCTGAAGTCATCTGTACAGAGATGATAATAAATATCATGGGAGATGATGAGACCACCACAAGAGCAAATGTAGACAGAGAAGAGAAAAGGCTCAAGACAGAGTCCTACACAATCCTGTAATGCCAACTGATTTAGAGTAACACCCTTAGCATTCTAGATGTATCCCCTTGAAGGACTAATAGAATATGAATAACAATCAGACCGGATGAAAGGGTGTTGATGGGCAATGATCTGCACCATTGGAGGACTTATTTACAATGGTGAGAGCACAAATCCATCAAAGAATGGAAGTCCAGAAGGAAGGAGAGGATGATAATTGTACTACACTCCACCCTGGTCAACTAAAGTCAGGACTGAGGAAGGCCACAAGATGATGAGGGTAATGGAAATCATATAAGATAAGAATATGTTGAAGGAACCAGGAGTGTTTAGCCTGTAGAAGAAGAAATGCAGAGGTGAAAGGCTGTAGGGAAATGATCATTGCATTCAAATATTTGAAGGGTCACCATGTGGAGCAGAGATTTGACATTCTGTATTACTATAGGAAGCAGAAGTAGGACTAATGAGTGCAATTTATAAGGAGACAGATTTTTGGCACAGAATAAGAAAGAATTTCCTAACAATGAGAGCTGGCCAAAAATGGAATATGCTGCCTTGAAAGGTAATAGGTTCCCTGGACTTAGAAGTTATCAGGCAGAAGCCAGAGATCAGGGATATTATAAAGAGGGTTAATATCTGGAATAGTTAAGTTCAGTTCTAGTTGCCAAGTTTTAAGGGAAAACAGAAACTGATAAACTGGAATTGGTCTAAGACCAGGATGGTGAGAGGACATGAAACTGTGCCATATGAGTGTGAATTAAAGGAATTCGGGATGAGAGATTTAGGAGATGCTAACTTCTTCAAATATTCAAAATACTGTCATATAGAGAAAAAGTTAGATTAATTCTTTGCCCAAAAGGACAGAACTAAGAGCAACAGATAAAAGTTGCAGAGAGGCAGAATTAGGCTCAACACTAGGAAAAACCTAAAATTCAGAGCTGTACTAAAGTGAAGGAATCTTCCTCAGGAGGTAAAGGGTTTCCCATCCTTCAGAGTATTCAAGTAGAGGCTAGCTAACTACTTGTTGGGAATAGTATGGAGCAGATTCATGTTTAGGTATGAGGTAGATAAGATGACCACAGAGATCCCTTCGCTTTCTGGGACTCTGCTTTTCTATGAAGCTAAGTTTGAGACATATTGGTCTTTAAGTATTAGTGGAAGTTGGAGAGGCAATGTAGATAGTTGAAAGGCAGATCTGAAGTTCAGAATGGAATATTCAGGGATGGAATACAAATTAGGGAGTTGTCTTCATAGAGATGATAACTGAAGCTGTCAGAGTGACTGAGATGGACAATAAAGTGAAAGTAGAGAAAGAACATGTCCTAAAACAAAAACCTGGGGAACACCCACCTTAAGGGGTTGGAGAGAGGACGATAAAGAGCCAATGGAGAAGATAGGTCATAAGTGGTAAGCAATAAACTGGGAGAGAACAGTGTTTCTGAAGTCGGGAGAGAAGATAACATCCTGGAGGAGTGAGTGGTTAACTGTGTCAAATGTTGTGGAAAGGACAAAGATGAGCAACAAAACGTGTTTAAGAAAAACAGCTTAAAAAAACCTTAAGAAATCAAGGAAATTTTGGTGTTTAGATATAAGAATAGAGTTAGGTTTAAAAATTCATTATACAGATTTGAGAAAATGTACTTTTTATTTGGTGCTGGTTAAAAACTAGAGAAGTTAATCAGTAGGATGCATTAGAAATACGTGATGCAGAAGCAAATGAACATACCAGGATAGTGCTCGTGTCCCAGAAACCCAAGACCCCAACTGGTGAGGTAAGGATATATTATTCAATAAAAAAAAAAAAACTACTGGAAAAATTAGAAAGCAAGGTAGGGCAGGGAGGGGGAAGAAATAGTGAAGTTAGTGATATCAATGCCAAAAATAAATGAAAAAAAAAAGAAAAGGATGTCAATGAAGTAAAGATAATTCAAAGAAGATATCAAGAGGAGGTTCAGAGAACAGCACAGAAAAGCATGATGGTTTAGTAACTAACATACTGAATTAAGCATAGAAATTTTTAGAACACAAACCGTATATCATGAAATTCAAGGTCTCATGAGTGATTCTCTTCTTTGTCCTACTTCATATATGAGAATGTTCAAGTTTATTAAATGTCAAATTCAGAGTGACAAATTTTTTTTTAATTAAAAAAAAGAAAATATAGTTCCTATTGAGACAGAAAATAGTCATGGTAAAATGAATTTTCAGAAATTAATGATTGAAGTCTGATCAACACAATATAAACTAACCACAATTCAAGATATCCAATGATAAAGCATGCTACTCATGTCCTGACAGAGAGGTGAAGGATTCAGGGTGAAGGATGAGAAATATATTTATTTTGGACAGGGCAAATGTAGGAATTTGTTTGCTTGATTATGAATATTTGTTACAAGCATTTTGTTTTTCTTTTTCTTTCCTTAATGGGGGAAGATTAAAGAGAGAAAAAACAGTTTTTTTATTCATTGATTTTTTTTATTTTTTAAATTAAATGGCTTGCTTATGTGAGTAGTAAAGTCATTTTTATTACTTACATCTATGTATTAGTTGATTCTTCCTTTCCACCATCTAGAAAAGATACAATCAAAAGCCAAGAAAGCATAGAACAAAAGATAACGTATAAATTCGCATATATGTGGAAGGAGTAAAAGTCTTACAACTGATTATATAGTGAGTAGAGAGATATCACCATTAAATTCTTTACATTTCAATCCAATACTGTTAACAATCATTTTGCTTATTCTTGATTTTACAAGGAATAAATATGTATAACATAAAATAACAGTTAATCAAGCACTATTGCCTCTACTCTCCACCTTAGTCCTGCCCAGCTTTCTCACTGTAGTATGGGGCTGACCCTGGGTTCTTAAAGACTATGACAGCAAAGGGTAAGCTCTGACAGGTTCCACTATGATAGAAAGACTTCAAATATGGCTCCAGGAAGAGAACAAGCACCAGCTGAGTTCATCACAGAGAAACACCACATCGGCAGGCTAAAGGTGATGAAAGTGTTTCTGGTCATGACAACCCATGAAACAAAGAAAAATTTTAAATCTCCCTCACTCTTATATAGCACTCTTTCACTTCTAGAGTGAAGGTAATAAAGTTATAGGAAAGGGGGCAGAGAATATTAAGAATTATACAGTTTTAGGGGTAGCTCGGTGGCACAGTGGACAGAACACGAGCCCTAGAGTCAGGAGGACCTGAGTTCAAATCCAGACACTTGACACTTATTAGCTGTGTGACCCTGGGCAAATCACTTAACCCCCTTGCCTAGCAAAAAAATAAATAAATAACGTTTTGGGGCAGCTAGGTGGCACAGTAGATAGAGCACTGGCCCTGAATTCAGGAGGACCTGAGTTCAAATTTGGCCTCAGACACATAACACTAGTTGTGTGACCCTGGGCATGACACTTAACCCCACTGCCTAGCCAAAAAGCAAAAAAAAAGAATTACACAGTTTTTGGACCATCAACAAACTTTAAATCTACTGTTGATACTCTAAATGTGTTTTTTGTTTTTGTTTTTTTAAGCAATTGGGGTTAAATGACTTGCCCATGGTCACCCAGCGAGTAAGTGTCAAGTGTTTGGTCTGAGGTTGAATTCAAACTCAGGTCCTCCTGACTTCAGGGTCGGTGCTCTATCCACTGTGCCACCTAGCTGCCCCTGGTACTCCGAATGTGAAAGACTTGTCCAATGACCAATAAGTGGACATGTTTTTGAAGGAGCTAACTCATATCAATCTTGTCATTCTTGCAATAAACAAAACCAAAAGAAAGAAGTCAGAGTTACATGGAAGGATGGCTCATGGGCACCCCTTGGAGAAGCAAAGAAAGTGGATTTTGAAATATGTTTTATTGTACACCCAAAAGTGTCAAGGAGTTTCATAGAAATTTGGTCATTATCTATTTTAATACAAAAGATAATTATATATTTTTAAAACCTACCATGAAAATAATTGCAGCTTATGCTAACATAGGTTGCTGAGCATGACATGGTAGAGAAATGCTATGAAGAACCTGACAGTACCTTCCAAATCAAACCAACATTCATTCTGATACTTGGTAACTTTAATGTATGAGTGAGAAAAGATAAGGATAGGGTAAAATATGTGGGAAATTATATTTCAAGATAAAGAAATAAGAGAGACCAAAGACTTGTAAAGTATACCTAACATCTGTATATAATGAACACTTTCTTCAAAAATTAAATTGGTAAGCTGTAGGAATAGTAAGTATTAAATAACATAATAAAGAATAAAACTGACTACATTTTAATAGGAAGGAAAAGATATCATACTATCTACTTGATAGAACTAAGATTAGAACTTATAAGAAGAAATAATAGTAACAAAATAGTAATGGCATAAAATTATGAAGATTTGATGCTGAATTAAGCTATTGAAAAACAAAAATGGAGAATGGACAACATAAAGAACATTGATATTAAATATAACAAGTTTACCAAAAGTTTAACCAATGTAAATGAATTGCTATAACAAGAAGTCCAAAAGAGCCCAGAAAGTGCCTTGATCAATAAACATTTGACAATAAACAATAAACAAATAGGCATAGATGACTATCAGCAGCATCCCCAAACTAGAATATAGACTCATCTATAAAATCTTATGGAGAAGGAAGATGGATTATTTTAAACAGGATTTTCTCATAAAGCAGAAAGAAGTAGCTTAAAGAAAGCTGGCAAGCTATTCAAGTAAGCAAAGTCATCCCAGGGACATTCAAGGATAAATATGGAAAGAGGGCTATAAACAGAAGAAAATGGAAAAGATTTATGAAAATCATTTCAACAAACTGGTTTTTCCATCAAGTACAGTGGAACCACCTCACTAGGATCCTAATTACAGTTACAGAGGAGGTAGAAATGACACTAATGAGAACAAAGATGGAAAAGCAGATGGACTGGATCAAGAATCTATAGAGAAGATATGTGCTGGGCATGATACAACTATGAAGATATTGAGGGAATGATATACAAAGTATCTAAAAAAGAGGAAGATAACAAAGGTATTGAAAAAATTTTGAACATTGTTATTAATATCCCACAAATTTGAACTAAAAAATCATTAACTACCAAGCTATATGCCTCCTCTCTCATCTATACAAAATCTTTATGAGGACACAAGCTGAGGCTGCACTCAATGAGGATATTAGTAGGAAACAAGCAGTATTTTGCATGCAGTATTCAACAATGATCCATATCTTTACCATCTCAAAGTTGACTAAAATATATTAAAAAAAATCTCTCATTTTACTTTTTTGTTGATTACAAGAAACTGTAGCCATTAGATTTCAGAACAGACTGTTGAACAAAATTCTGCCTTACCAGCTCTTTTACAACAAGGAGCATCCACATATGAAGATCAGGATTCGTTGAAAGGTGTAACAACTATTTCTACCCTGTTCAATAATCTAGATAATAAGCATCAGGTAAGGCATAAAACTTGTCAATGAATGTTTATCCAAAATATTCACTATTAATGCAGGCGATAGATCACAAAGTTCAGGTCAAGGATGGCTTCCCTGTGGATGGTGAGATCCTCTAGATACTTCTATTTTCAGATAATATTGTGTTCATTGCATCAAACTCCAAGACACTTCAGAGCCTCCTGGAAGAGAGCCATAAACACTCAGAGGAATTTGGCCTGTTCATCAACACAGGAAAGATCAAATGAATGAATAATGTCTGTTGCTCAGATTTTGACAAGCATATGAACAGACACCTATGGTGGATGTCCACAAGCATATATACATACATACACACATACATACACACATACATATGTATCTGGGACAGGAAATACAGAGTGACAATGAGTTAAGCCCAGAGTTGAAAAAGTAGAAGAGATTAGGCTGGATTGGTTTTGGGAAATTGAAAAGCTCTTTTACTATGCTTAAGCTTTCCCATAACAGCAAAGGTTCATACATTCAACACGAATATTTAACCTGTGTTGCTGTATGACAGCGAGACCTGGAATAGCACTACTTCCAAAGGACTAAAGATAACATCAAAGAGCAATGAAAAGTGATGACAGAGGTGAGCAGGTTGCAACATATAACCAACAGGTACTCCAAAGAATAGGAAAAAATGTCACCAAGGAAGTTTATGAAATTCAAGATGAGCTGGTCATGTGCCAAAAGTGAGAGAGCAAAGATGAAAGGTCAGAATGCTTCACATTGATGTTGGGAAAAAACTTAGAAGTGACAAATTTTCAAGAAGACTTGAATGACAGTTGCAAATGATAGGTAGGCAGGGATGTCTGAGATCTGCATCATGCGAGGGAACTTTCGAATCAATGAGATCACAGATATATTTGAGTATTTGAATACCTTACTCAACAAGAGCACAAATGATCAGATGAAAGTTTCGCATGATACATTTGGAAGACTAGGAAGTTTAGGGACAGAGGTAGCTCAAGATTCTATGGCTAATTCAATTTCAAAATTATCAAGAGTTTTCATAGAATTATATATTGTAAGACTATACCACCAACTATTCCATGAATGTACAGGGATAAGGAAACCAAAAAGTGTTCAAAAGCAGAAACAATTACCCCGTCAGAAAAAAGAATCACAGGATTATACCATCTCAGAGTTGAAAAGTCCTTCTATTTCAAACTGTACATAAAGCAGGAAACCTTTCTATTATAACAACCCAGTACTCCCAGTAATAACCCAGTAACCCAGACTCCCCTAGAAGATTTCTAGAGACAAGGAAGTTGGTTCCTCCTTGGTCAGCACATTCCACTTAGATCTAATTGTTTGGAAATTTCTCATCATATCAAACTGAAAACCATCTTTCAGTAATTTCCAATCACTGGTCTCACTCCTTCCCTCCGGGCCAAGCAAAACAATTCTAATTCATCATTACATCCTCTAAACCCTCCACACTCCCTGCCCCACAGCCCTCATCAAGTCTTCTCTTCTCCAAGTTGAATATTACCCTCTGTACAAACCAATCTTTGCATGACATAATTTTGAGCTGTACTGGACATGACCTAATTTGTAAATGTCCTTCCTAAAACGTTGGTACCAAGAACTGTAGCCTGACCAGGGCAGGGTACAATTGAATTCTCATCATCCCCACCACACCCCCCAGTCCAGAACATTATGTCACTTAGTGAAGCCTAAGATTACATTAATATTTTTGGCTCCTATGACATACTGTTGACTCATATTAAACTTGAAATTTACTAAAACCCTAGGTCTTTTACATGGTGGCCATGTCTTTCCAATTCTACACTATTGTAACTGATTTTTTTTTAACTAAAATATGACTTTACATTTATCCTAATTAAATTCAGCCCCTTTCAACTTGTGAGGAGGTATTCAATGTTTTATTATAAATTAGAAATTCATCAACAAACATGAACATTTCCATACACAAAGAAGTCCAGAAAATTGGGATTGTATATGAAACTATAAATCTATTACATAGAGCTTGCTTTTTTAACGTATTAAATCAACAAATTTGCAAATTTATAAATTAAATTTATTTAATACATTTAATATTTTAAATGTCATAGAACTAACATTGCTTTTCCCTTCCTTCTGCTCTCTACTGTGTATTTTTCAAATGTTGAAAGTTTTTTTTATCTCAATTTACTTATCCAGTATGTTAGCTATCTCTCTCAATTTTGCGTCTCCTGCAAATTTGTTAAATGAAATATCTATACCGTCATCCAAGTCACTGAGAAAATGTTGAGTAGAACTGGGCATGGGCAAAGCCTACCAACCTTCTACAGAAAGTCTTCCTCCAGATTGACATAGACCTTTGATTACCATCATTCAAACAAATTTGAATGCACCATCATTAATTCACCAAATATTTTCATCTTATCAACAAGGATATGGGGAGAGACTGTTTAAATGCGTTGCTGATAGTGAAGTACACAAAATTTCCCTGATCTACCAGTCTAGTAGGGCTACCAGATAGTAGCCCTATCAAAAAGGAAAAAAAAAATAAGTCCACCATAATTTACTCTTGGTAAATCCTTAATGGCTTGCAATGACTTCAATGGCTTCATCTCTATAAATGCTCACAAAAGATCCCCTTAATAATAATTTCTAGAACTTTGCCAGAAATCAGAGTAAAGCTCACAGACCCAGAGTTAGAAGATTCTATCTTCTTCTCTTTTTTGAAAAATCAGAAAAAATGTTTGCCTTTCTCTTCTGGCAGGAATCTGATACTGTTTTGCTATGCTGGACTGCCAAAGAGTTGTCGCTCCTTACCTACCCTTGTGTGGGTAGAATGACTCCTACCCAACAATTCCCAAAGCTTCTCCCCTCTGGCTGAATGGTTTTCTTTTCAAACTGGCTTCCCAAAAAAATTAAAAGGAAAGTCACCAACGATCTACCAGCCAGTTCATTATAACCTCTCCCAAACAAAAACTGCTAAATCATTTGCCTACAAAGTTCATTTCTTTCTCTGTGCTGATATGTTATTAAAAAATATGTAGTTTATATTTTTAAAATTCCCCACATATACAAAAATATTTATAACAGCATTTTTTGTGGTAACAAAGACCTGGAAGCAAAATAGATGTCCATCTACTAAGCAATGGCTAAACAATTTGTGGTATATAAAGGTAATGGTATATTATTGTGCTATAAGAAACAATGAATATGATCAATACAGAGAAGCATCAAAAGATTTATGTGAAGTGATGTGAAGTGAAGTAAGCAGAACCAACGAAACAATATACACAACGAAAACAATGTAAATGGAAAAACCACTACCACAAAATAATAAAAAATGAATATTCTAAAATAATAAAGAACAAACAGCCTCAAAGAAGACATTTCTTCCTACTCTTTTGCAGAAGTATAAGGTACACAAGCAGAGAGCATTGAATATATTTTCAGATATTTTTTCCTTTGTATTGATTGGTTTTGATGATTTTTTTCTCTTCCTTTTTTTTCTTTTAAAAAAGTATTTATTATATGGCATGGCTCTCTGGGAGTGAGAGAGGGAAAGATAAAGGAAAAATTTAGGCAATATAAAAACAAAAGATATCAATAATTATCAATTATCTTGTTTGATATCAAAGAAAAGACATCAAAATTTTATTTTAAAAAAGAAAAGAAAAAATGAATCAATAATTCTCTTTTATCCACTCTGAGCCACAGTCAGAAAAATAGCACTTTGCCAAAATACTAGTTTTAAATCTACACCTCTCTCCTCTTCTCACCTTGGTAGTCACCACTATTGTTTCTCTCTTCCATACATGGACAGTGACGCACATAGCCTAGGAATGCAATACTTAACTACATTTATCAAACTCAAAGTAAATATAAAAGGTAAATACTTAAGAAATTGAAAGTTAAGAAATTGGCACTTGCTTTCCTGAGAAGAGAGAGAAAAAGGAAACTGAGGATGGAACTGAGTATAGCTAGCCTTGAGTATGCCCCTCAGGGGTAACTCATCAAAAACCAGATCTGTCCTGAGACATCTTGTGGTCCCCAGAGTCCATCAGAGGAAACCTCATCCCTGCCAAGGGGCTCCACTGCAGCTCCACAGCAATTGTTCTCTGTAGTTTCTTATACTTGTCAGAGATATTCCTTCCTGCACATGCTTCTCCCATGTTAGCAACTTTCAAGTGACCTCAGCTGTTCACCCTAGGCTGTGGGTGGGGGGTTGGGAATCTCAGCTTCCTCCCTCTAGTCCTTTGATTTGAGCAAATTCCCAGGAGATCAAGTAAGATACACCAGGATTTTCACCTCTGGGTGAAAATTATCTCCAACATTCCATTTTTATGATAACCCTTCTGTTTCGCAACTACTTTTTCCACAGGATCATAGCCAGTATGCAGTTCAATAATTATATCTGCATATTTTCTATAGGCTCTGAGTTGTAGTTCATCTTCACCTGACAATTTGAGAAGTAGCATCTTCCCATCTCCTCATTTATACAGTTTCAATGAACCTCATAAGTCATCAAGTTCAACCTATATCTAAGCAGTAATTCCTTTTACAAAATGCCAACAAGTGCTCATCTAGTCCCTATATCACCCAATGATGTGGGGCTCACTAGTCCCTGGAGGTCCTTTCATTTTTTGGATAACTTCAGTTGTTAGGAAATTCATCTTTATATTGAGCCAAAATATTTCTGTCTGTAACTTCCACCCACTACTTTCAGTTCTGCCATCATGCACCAAATTAAGAAAATCTAATCATAGGATCATAGATTTAGAGCTGAAAGGAACTGTGAGGCCATCAATGTCAACCCCCTCATTACAGATGAGGAAACTGACACTGAGATTGTCACTTGACCAGTCAGACAGCTAGTAAGTATCTGAGGTAGCCCTTTTCAGAGTAACTATTTTATATCTGTCTCTCCTCCAATTTGTACTTTGCAGTCAATTCTTTGAACCCAAGTGAAGGACTTTACATTTAGCCCTAAGGGTAAGTGTCCTGACCTTTGATCACCAAGTTTTCGATCAACAGCAATCAAATACACATTAATTAAGTGCCTCTATGCCAGGTACTGGGGATACAAGAACAAAAGTGAAATAGGTCATGCTTTCAAAAAGCTTACAGTCAACTTTATACTTCATGGATACTGTGGCAAGAATGGCATTTCCAGTTAGCATCCACCAAGTAGTCAGAAATATCTGTTCCTATACCATGAAGGCGTTCCCTATACACCATTTTGTCCTATTTTTCTCAGTCTACAGCTAATCCTCCTTGATAAGGTAAAAAAAAAAAAACAGAAGCAAAATAAAAGTTGAATAGCTCAGGCTTCTCTCTGTCATCATTGGGATTTTCCAGCTAAGAAGGTGGTGATATTAAGCTCTAGAGGACCACAGATGCTCCACAAACATCTCAATAAAGCTCTAAAAATGCACCAGAAAGAACAACAAAAGGGAGAGAGAAATAACTATGAGCTTCTCCATCCCATCTAGAACTGCACAAGAAGACTGATAGAAACATATAAGGAACCTGAGCAGATACAAGCCAGGGTAGGCAGAAGGCATAGCATGCCAACAATCTGGTCTCACAGTTAGAGACAGGGCCGCCCCAGGCAACCCATACCCAAACCACACCATGAACCGCAGAAAGAGAAAAGGCAACACCTGGAGTCTTGTAGGAGGCCAGTTACCATCTCTAGAGACAGCATGTGTTTGGGGCCCATCAAGGTCATAACAGGGAATGGAGCCAATTCTGGGTACAGGATTGCACAAGAAGGAGAAGAGAAAAGGGCTCAAGACCAAAGTCTAAATTGAGTCCCTAAGAAAATGAGACTAAACCTAAGAATTCCTGCAGAAAATAAGTTAGAATCTTGGCTACCATGTCCAGGATCAAACATAGCCTATACTATCCAAGAGTAGGAGAGCAATCTGACCCAAATGCAAAGCCCCGATCCATAAACTGAGGCTGGGATATGATTAAATAGAATAAAATACTGAAATTAATGAAAAAATACTATGGAATAAGAGAAACCTAAGAGCTTAACTCAAAAGAAAATAATTCCACCGGTATAGGTAGCACCTCAGAGAAAAGGATGACCTAACCATGAGGACTACAAAAGTACCTAGAAAAAATGAAACAAGAGATACAAAATATGTTGTTAAATTAAATGAGAGCAAGGGAGAAAAATGGGAGCAAGAATTAATTGCTTCAAACAGAATGTGGCAAATTTTATCCAGTAACTGTAAACCTGAAAACGAGAATGGGACAAAGAGAAAGCAATTAACTTTACAAGAAACAACAACAAAATATAAACAAAATCAAAAGAATGAAACCAAATATTAGGTATATACTCCATGGCATTAATTTTTATTTTCCTATACACTCTAAGCAATAATCATATCCCATATTTCAAGTCATTTCAACATTTAGTAATTGTGGAAGGTACTGTGCTGAGGTTGGGATTTGTTTTCCTCTTGCTTCAACCACTAATGTCTACCAAAGAAAGTCCAAACTCTTTAGCCTGTCATTTAAGACTCTCTACAATTTAACCTCCACCTACCATTCTACATTAATGTTCTACTGCTCCTTATTTTGTACTATATGAAATGAAACTGATATGCTCAAGGATCCAAAAAAAAAAACTTACACTTCCCCATGTTTGCTCATATCTCCCTATGCACTTGAAATTACACACTTTCAACCCCCATATTTGTTTTTTGAAATTCTACACATTCTTCAAAGTCAACCTCAAGCACCACCTGTTCTATGAAACTTCGAGATTCCCTGATAAAGACAAGCTCCTCTTCTTCTGAACTCTTATAGTACTTTTTGGTCATTTTATACTCCTTGTACGTATATTTCTATACTGTTTATGTTTTGTCTTTGTATCCCTAGCACCTAACATGGTGCCTTGCATGCAGTAGGTGCTTAATAAAAGCTTGTTGGATTGGATTATCAATTCTCTAACGAACTTAGCGCATTCTAATTTGCAACATATATATTTGAGTATGTGTTTTTTTCTTCCCTACTACAACAAAATTTAAGTTTGCTAAGAGCAGGAATCAGGTTTTATTCAACTTTGAATCTCCCTCAATATTAAGCACAGTACCTTGCATTTTTTTTTACTGGACCTGTGATTTTGTTGGTGAAAAAATGCCCTCTTTCAATAGACATCAGCAACTGCCCTGCAATGTATATTCTCAAAGAGTTGTCTGGGCTGAGAGGTTAAATAACCTGTCCAGAACCACAGAACTAGGATATGTCAGAGCCGTGGGTTTGAACGCAAGTATTCCTAGAGATCAGGTCTCTATCCACCATGCTGTCTCTCATACAACACATAGTAGGGGTTTAATAAATGTTAGCTGAGTAAATTAATGAGGCTAGTGAAAGAGATCAATGCCTATGTTCAGCAGTATGCGATGAAAAATGAAGCTTAATCAATTATCCCTTCCGTACTAAACCTATATCAGAATTATCTACACTCCATCAATTTGGTATATCCAACAAAAAGGTATTAAGGTCCTACTATGCATAATGCAAGGTACTAGGCATAAGGGATACAAAGATGAAAAAATATCCTATCCCTCTTCTCAAAGAGCTTACAATATTATACAGAGTAATTGGGTAAGAATGGTAATGCTTAGGGCAAAAACAGAGCAGGTAGCACCATATTTGTAAAGTATGAGGACATGAAAAGCAGCTGTAACCAAAAGGTTATAAATTCATGAAGTATGAATTGCTTCCATTTTAAAAGCATTCGTAAAGTACATATCCATATCATGTCTTGGGAGATCATGATGATCTACAGAGAACTCTGTGCTTTTTTTTTTAAAGTACACAACTCCAAAGGAGAGCAATTGTAATGCAATAGCTTTTAGCATTCATGGTCAAAGCAAGCTTACACATATTAGATTTCATCAATGAGAATAACTTTAGTGCACAAAGGAGAATTCAAAGGAAATAAACAACAGTGTCTGTATAAATGAAGAACAAGATAATTTCACACAGAAGCATATACAAGTTTAAAAGAACCTCAGAGGACAAAGAATAAAACTGTGGGGAAAGTACACAGAAGTAGAATGCGTATTCATCTCAGACTATTGAAACTATTATGTCTTGTCACATAGGGAAAATGAAGAGAATAAAAACAGTCAAAAATGAAACTGCATTGTCCAGAATAATTTATAGGGAGGATACATCTCAGCCTAAAGACTCATTTGATCAATGGGGGAAGATATAGAACTATCATTAACTTTCATTTCTTTCTTTCAATTAACCTGAGATGTATAGAGTACAATGATAAAAAAGGAAAAGAAAGTGAAAACTTCTGTATTTGTAGTAAGAAATTTAAGGTTCCAAGTCCTGAGTTCAAATTCTGATTCTTCCACTTAATATCTATATGATACTAAGCAATTCACTCAATCTCTCTAGACCTTAAGCTTCATTTAAAAGCAAGTAAGTGTGTTGTAGGACAGATGATCTCTAATAGTCCTTCATACTCAAAATCCTATAAAAGTTATGCTGAAGTAAATTTATGTCCAGTCTTGGGATATAGCAACCTGTTGTCAGGCTAGAAAAATATAGCATGTGCTGGGTCCAATTGCCAATAAGAATCTACAAACCCTAATAGTTCAGTGTTTTCCCTTGGGTTCAACTAGCAGTAAATCAGGTTATTGCAAAAATATGAATATTTTTTCAAAACCTATTCTAATGGAAAATGAATAACCTATAATAGAAACAAGCATTTCCTTTGCTGCTTAAGCAGATATCTGAAAAAACATGTAGTAAAATTGCATTGAGGCTCTGAAGAAAGAGAAATTTACCAGAGAAGGGCTGAGGGAGATGAGGTTCGGTAAATCTAGAAACACCAAGAATAGTATATTATCCAAAAGTGATTCTAGAGCTATTAAAAACTTATAATGGTGTCAAAGAACTCCCCTCCACTTAATTCACAAAATATGAAACACCAAAATATATTTCTTTTGACTAATTCCCATTTTAATAAGAATAGAAACAAATGAAATAAACAGTTATTCAACTCAAGGGATGTTAATGATGTTTTCTTCTTTAGAATTACAGTAAATCCAGCTGTTCATCTTGCTTATCCTTATGCTCAAAATAGAAAGAGGAAATAAAGATTCAAGAAGCCAGAATAGTACTCCCTTCAAAATTAATTAATTCAGGTTACAATTTAAAGCATATAAATATATACATATGCATATAATAGTAATACAGTTCACTGTGTGAAGTCACTTAACACAATTTTTTAAAAAATCTAACATACATACAATGAACAGCTGAAAGAACTGGGTATGTTTAGTCTGAAGTAAAAGATTAAGGGGAGAGATGATGGGTCTGCAGGTATCTGAAGATACTATCATATGTGAGAGAGATTCTATATATTCTATGTAACTCCAGAAGGCTGAACTGAATCACTGGGTGGAAGTTTCACGGAGGGAGATTTAGGTTCAATATAAAGGAAAAACTATTTAACAATTAGACTTGTCCAAGAAGGAATAGGTTAGAAGTGTTTAAACACAAACTA
Source organism: Vombatus ursinus (assembly GCF_900497805.2). Taxonomy (NCBI): domain Eukaryota; kingdom Metazoa; phylum Chordata; class Mammalia; order Diprotodontia; family Vombatidae; genus Vombatus; species Vombatus ursinus. The sequence goes on along the minus strand of NW_020945437.1, from coordinate 9,159,699 downwards.
CAGAAATGTTTCCAGGATACTGTAAATAGAGTTCCAGCTTAAGTGTGAGATTAGGTTAGATGACCTCTAAGATCTCTTTGGAATACAAGATTCAATGATTCAATGATGCAATGAAGTGTTTGGATAGAAGTCTTTAATATTGAAAAGTATGTCAATACCATGAACACTTAAAAACATATTAACATAATAAATGTCTCCAAATAAGCCATTTCAGAATGTGGATTACATAGCCCATTATGCCTTGAGCAATAATCAAATACATATTTAATACAGTATATTAATACAACTTTTAATCCCCTAAAAAACAATGATCCATGTTAGAATCAACCCATTTGGTTAAAGAAAAATAAAAACTAAAACATTGAACGTTCTTAGGACGTGTAAACAACTTTCATATATGTTTGTTAGTTATCTATAAATCTGGTCTTAAAAATAAAATAACTTTACACAAACTCAAAACCTGGGTAATTTTTAAACATTAATCTCATTTTTTAAGCTAACCTGTTGTTCCTAGACTATTGTACCTACTCTTACTTGCCACTCTCTTCTCTCCCTGGCTCCTCATTAACATGCAAGAAAAATATCTACTGTTCTTTGTACAGTCACTAACTTCTTAAGGGTAGGGAAATATGGACATGACTATTATAGGTGAAGGAAAGACAAAGCAGTAAGAAGAGGAAAATAAAATGTAAGACTCAAAAATCCAAAAAGATAATTATGTTACCAAAACCTGCCTGGTTTCCAGACAAAGTCATTCTTTGGGTTAGATTTATGTTGGGTATGGTATGGGGTTCCCATAGGTCACCTAAAATCTACCGGTTATCATCCTAACAAGTTTGAACCACTTTCGACTCACATCCCAATTTAAGACCCTAATAAGAAAGGGTCCAACCTGGGAATCTCTTGGGAACATATATTGCCTTTCAGTCCTAAAGGACTAAGACTTAATATGACTATTTTTAAAAGGTTCTAGAACTGATCTAGTTCTCCCATACTCCTTCAACTAAGGCAGATTACAGAACCAGGTTGAACCTCTGAAGCAATTCTCTTGGACATATAATCAATTTGGGCCCTGAATTCAACCATAATTTTATAGATGTCAGAATACAGCAAGTCAAATAACTTGCCCACATTATTGCATTTGTATCCAGGTTGACCAGTATGATGATTCTTTTAGTCCTTGGATGTTCATTTATTGTTTGGTTCAGTTCTTTTTTGTATGTTGTATGTATCTTGTATGTTCTTGAAAACATACTTACAACAGACCAGGTCATAGCAAAATAATAATAGCTAGCATTTACATAGCAAAGCACTTTACAAATACTCTCATTTGATCCTCGAAACAACCATGGGAGGTAGGTGACTTTCCCAAGGTCACACAGCTAGTAAACGTCTGAGGCTGTATTTGAACTCAGGTCTTCCCAACTCCAGGTCCATGGCATCAACTCAAATCCCCTCCCAGGCAGTCAGTCAACAACGATTTACTAGGTGCTTACTATGTGCCAGGCACTGTGCTCCACAGTGAAATAGAACACCAGATCTTACCCCAGTTCAGCATGTATTCAGGATCAGACTAGAATTTAGAGGATGAAAGATGAGACATTTCCTACTGAGAAACTTCCTTACACATGGAACTGGTGAGTTCAACTTAAAACATCAGCACCTGCCAAGGATGTGCTCAGTCACATTTTTTAATTGAAAATTTACACTGGATTGAACCCAAATGTAAAAGTTGTCCATTTTGCTTAGAAAATCAAGAGATACACTGCAAATCTACCATTTTATTCAGTACCAACACAGGTATACAACACTACTGTTGTAGTTTACAACTATTTGGTTTAATTATATTACATTCATGAGTAATAACTTTTAAGATTCTTCTTTAGAGACATTACTAGAAAAGGTGAAATTTTGGCATTGAATTTGTAATAAATATTACAAATAATGGTGGCAGATTGCCTAAGGGATGAAATCACAACTGAGTACTTATTTTAGCACAACTTCATTTTGGTAACAGCATTTGACCCTAACCAGGTGTTACCATAATAGATATCTGCCCTAACTGAAGCAAGAGTTTCCTTCTCAAATGCAAAATAATTTAAATGACAAGTACCAGAACCAAAAAAAAGGAGATACAAATATTATATAGGAAGCTTCATAGCCCACCTTTCTTCTTGATTGGCATTCTTGGATCTCTCAGCTGTCACTGGATTCAAGGACTTGTTTACAGGTATCAACTTTATCCAACTGGGCTAAAGCCAAGAGCCAGGTGGCTGTTGCAAAGAACTTCTTCTGCTCAGTCTTGAAATCCAAGCTCAGTCTTCATTTTCACCAAGATAGGAAGTAATGTTGAATATTTTTTCCACAATTAACTTTTAACACCTCCCACAGAATTTAGAGAAAAAAAGATTGGAGTTTCACAAAAGTGTCTTTCAATTCTTATAAAATATTTCTTAATCTATAAAAAAACTGAGAACATTATTGTTGGTATAGCAAACATTATTAGAATTCCTCTTCAGGCAGCAAATTTGGTGTAAGTTTAATGACTCAAGACACAACCCAAATTTAAACAACTCTCAATACTCTACAAAATCAACTTCAAAGCCATCCAAATTTAATGATAAAAGATGCCCAGTTCTAGAGAGGAGAAATTTTCAGGAAAAAACAACCAAAAAAAAACTTTTTTTTTTTTTAAAGCAAAGTTCTTTGCCTCTGGTTTCTGAAAAGGGGGTGAGTTTGAGATGTTCCCTGGGACTGAAAGGCCGGTTTCTATTCACTGGACAAGAAGTTTCCAATCTCACTCCCTCAAATCAGACAGCATCCAGGTTGCAGTCCCTTTCATTTTTTCCCGTTCTCTGCTGCCCAAGCCACCCAGGCTTGCTCTCTAATGTCACTCTGATCCTCCCATGTATTAACCGAGGGAGAAGGCAAGCGCTGCTTTGGCATGGAGACATTAAAGTGACAGCGCTACTCAATGGGCACTGGATGCAGTATGAGTTGGCGGAGCAGCCTTCTTCACACTGGAGCCATTCACATCATGCCATCTCGGCTCATCCAAGCAGCTGCCTGACCAGTGAGGAAAAACACAAGACCCCCTTTTTCCAAAGGAAAAAACCCAAAGCCCAAACCTTCCCCAGGGGGTGCCTCGGAGATGCGGCAGCGTTAGCCTTGGAAGCACGAGCCGTGCAATCGGTCCGCTCTCTTCCCCCAAAGAAAGGGCTCAGCTGCTTGGCCTCACCATCCACCCTTCCTCTGCCCCCACCCCCAGCCCTACCCGCACTGTCGCCTCTGGCAGGAAGGGGGAGAAGGCTTTGGGGGGCTCTTTCGCCGCCACATGCACACACTATGCCCAAGCCCTGGGGGCCCACACCCCTGTCTGGCAGGAGAGGTGGCAGAGCCGTCGTGCTGGAGGAGCAGCAATTATATAACTCGCGTTGGGGGCTCCAGGAAGATGGAAGGAGGTGCGGGTTCGGCTGGGGCTACGTTGGCTAGGATGCCTGGGGCGGGGGGGAGTGGAGGGTGCACGACTACGCCCCGAGGGTCCCCAACCCGGGCGAGGAGCAAACTCGGCGCGGGGTGAGGGGATAGGAGAGCCTCTCAAATGGGCAGGGGTCTGTCTGTCACTTCCTTTGCTGGGGGGTGGGGGGCACAGCAGGTAGGGGTGCGGGGCGAAGGTGACAAAGGAGGGTTCGAAATGTGGCCCCTGCATTAGGGTTTGGGAGACGCGGGACCCGGAGTCTGCTCCGGGTCTACAGAAGCCTAGGGGTACCCAGGCCTAAAGGCAGGAGTGGTTGGAGGGAGAGGGGGAAGGTTCATCCTGAAAAAGGGAGGGGGAAGAGTGCGGAGTTGTTGCCTGGCCAACGCAAAGTGGGCGGGAGCGACCTGCCCGGCCTCTCCCACAAACCAATGAACGGCCGCGGTTCCAGGGCAGCAGAAGCCAATTGGAATCCGAAAAGAGGGCGCGGCTTTTGACCGTAGTGGGTGGGCCTCCCTCCCTCTCGCTCTGGGGACTGGCTAGGGGGCGGGGCCTGGGGCCAGCGCTCGAGGGACCTGTACTACCATAGGTCATGTGAGCGCCCAAGATGGCGGCGCCCAGGCGTGAGCACCGGGAGCATCAGTGAGCGGCCGGCCGTGGTCGCGGAGCGTGGAGACGTAGGCGAGGTATCGGCGTGGGCTGTCTGCGGGCGAGCTGCGGCGGGGTCGAGGGCCGTGGAGGGTGGAGGTCAAGCCTTAAGCCTGACCAAGCCCTCCGAGCACTAGCTGCGAGGTAGGAGGTGCGAACACGTCCCTATTTGTAGAGGAGGTCGAGGCTCAGAGAGGGTTTGTTTTCTGCAAGGGCACACTGGGGACCAGTGCAGGGCATGTGACAGGCTCCTAATTTTTAAAAACATGTTTGATGAGCTGCTTTCCCAAATTCTCCTCTCCTAATCATAGTGTAAATTTGGAGTTGGAAGGGTCTTAGAGGTTATCGAGCCCAGTCTCCTCATTTTACAGATGAGAAAACCGAGTCCCAGAGAAGTAAAGTGACATATCAAGGGATAAACTGCCTATGAGTGTCTCGGGGAAGGATTTGAACCCATCTCCCTGACTGCAAGCCCTGGGCTCTCTGTCCACAGCCCATACAGCTGCCTCCGTGGTGTTCTGTGAGTGATTACTTGGCGAAGAAGTGGTAGAAGGGATTGTATTTTAGAAAGGAGTAGTTAGGTGACGCCTGGAGTCAGGAACAAATTCAAATCCCAGCTTCAGACATTTCCTAACTTTGTGACTCTGGGCAAGTCATTTAACCTCTGTTACCTCAGTTTTCTCATCTGTTTAAAAAAAAAAAAAAGATGGGGGTAGAATAATAATAGCACCTACCCGTCAGAGTTGTTATGAGGACCGAATGAGATAATATTTGTAAAATGCTTAGCACTTGGAGGCTGGCACGCAGCATGCACAATATAAATGTTTGTTGTTGTGATAAAAGTTGAGAAAATAAAATTGAATTTAAAAAAAAGAAAAGTTTGATTATAGGTGACTGCAGAAGTTCCGTCTAACTCTGAGACTGTGATTCTCTTGTCTAGCTGATAAATTCGGGCAAGTCTGGTATAAAAGAAAGTCTTTTAGATTTGTAGTCAGAAGACCTAGGTTCAAATCCTGATCTTGTACTCAGCTGGCAAACCACTTCTCTGAGCTTCAGTTTCATCCTCTGTTGCTGTTATTTGTCCTTCATTCTTGAAGAGGACCATGACATCAGGGAGTGATGCCATGACATGCAAATGAATTGGATTTAAATGAGGGAGAGCTGTGCAAAGTCACAGATTCACTTTCTGCTCTGGAACCACCCTGTGTCCAGTGGCCATGATGTAGATCAGGACAACTGGAGATGGCCCTGGATGCAGTAGGGACCTTAGCCTTTTCCAGCCAAGATCTTTAACAGGTCTCAGTTTGACTGACTGAGGCAATGCCCATTCAGATAGGAGGAGAACCAGGAGAAAAGTGTCATGTAAACCTAGACAGAAAAGATTATCATTGAGAAGAAAGTGATCTACAGTCTCAGGCTGCAAAGAGGTTAAGAAAGATGAGGATTAAGAAAAGGCCATTAGATTGGTAATTAAGAGGTCACTAGTAACTTTGAAGCCAGTAATTTCAGTTGAATGGTAAGGTTGGAAGTCAAGCTGCAGAATTAAAAGAGTAAGAGTAAATGAATTGGATTCATTGATTGTAGATAGTCTTCTCAAAGAATTTAGCCCCAACCAAGAATTGAAATTGAGGGAATGCCCATCAATTGAGGAATGGCTGAATAAGTTGTGGTATAAAAATGTAATGGAATACTATTGTTCCATAAGAAATGATGAGAAGGTGGACTTCAGAAAAACCTGGAAAAACTTACATGAACTGATGCTGGGTGAAGTGAGCAAAACCAGGAAAACATTGTTTACAGTAACAGCAACATTGTGTGATGACCAACTTTGAAAGACTTAGCTCTTCTGAGCAATGCAATGGTCTAAGACAATTCCAAAGGACTCATAATGGAAGATACTATCCACATCAAGAGAAAGAACTATGGAGTTTGAATGCAGATCGAAGCATACTGTTTTTCTTTTTTTTTTTTTCATTCTTGTGGTTTTTCCCTTTGGTTCTAATTCTTCTTTACAACGTGACTAATGTGGAAATATGTTGAATGTGATTGTACGTGTATAGCCTATATCAGATTACACATCATCTTAGTGAGGAAGGAGGGGACAAAATTTAAAACTCAAAATCTTATAAAAGTGAATGTTGAAAACTAAAAATAAATAAATATTTAAAAGGGGGGGGGGAGAATTTAGCCACAAAAGGTGTTAAATAGAAGCACTAGAACCTGGATTCAGTCGAAGGGCTGCACTTGAAGGACTAGAGGGCCACATGTGGCCTCAAGGCCACAAGTTCCCCACCCCTGCACTAGAATAACAACTCAGGTCTTTTAGTTCAAAATTCAATAGGTTGGTTTTCCCCCCCACTGTACCATACTGCCTTTCTTTCATGCTATCTTTCATGTCGTGCTATTGGGATTAAATAGATAAATGTATGTAAGGTTTGGACTTTGGAGAAAAAATATATATATGTGTGTGTGTATATATATATATAAAAGCTCTTATTTATTGTTTCCACAAACATATATATATAAGCTCTTATTTATTGTTTCCGCAACGCCAGGATCTCTCAGGTTCATTCTCTCAAACTTCATAGTTTAATTATAATAACTATTTACATATTATGTACATTTACAATTAGTCTACCATCACCAAACAAAACCAAAACACTTTCTACTTAACATCACATTCCAACTCCTTATAAACTCAGTACTCAAATTTTCATTTATTCCCTCTTACCTGTTTCATTTCCCTCACCCTTCTTTTCTAGACTATGTTTTGTTCTTTCACCAAATTCTCCCCAGAAAAGCTAGTTATAGACTTTAGCTTTTTTTTTCTTTTTCTTTTTTTTGGTCTCAGAGGGACTTAATCTTCAAAATAGCAATTCTCTTTCACCTTTTTTTCATTAAGACCTCAGAAAGACATCATGAGAGGCAATTTGGTGTAGTGGATAGGGAGCTTTCCTGGAGTCAAAAAAACCTGTATCCTTGTACTGCCTCTGACACATACTGGCTGTGGAACTCAGGACAAAGGTCACTTAACCTCTCAGTGCCCCAGGAGTCTGTTTTAGGACTATTAGTTGCAGCGATAGCTTGGATCTGCTTTGATAGAGGAAGTTACTTACCTGGAGCTCCCTGAAGGAATGAAATCTTAGGACTGGTCCAAAAAACAAAGGCATCATAAAATCCTTCTTTATGTCCCCACCCTAATCTTCAATAATTCATTTCAACAAAATTTATTAGCATGTTCTGGGCCCTGAAGATACAAAGTTTAAAAAAACACGGCAGACCTTACCCTCAGGGTTCCATCCTTCTAAGAGGATATAACCTGTGCACAGATAAATTCCAGGTAATTTGATAGAGAACAGTAGGGAAGACTTGTTAGGGTATGGGGCACCTGCACTGAGGCTAACTAGCTCCTCATCTTTTGCTAGCAAACCTTCTAAAACCAAGGGTTACTATGTGACCTCCCCAGAGCCTTGTCTTGGCTAAGTGCTCTCTTTCTTGCCTACGAACATTGTATTGCCTTTAACCAGCACTTTCTTATATAAGACACTGCACATGACACACCAGCATTGTCCTAGTTCTATTTCCTGCAGGCTCTTCAGAATCTTTTTATGTCCTTACTCTCAAGTCCAATTTCTTTTTTTACATATAGACATCCTTTGATTTAAAATATATTTATATATATGTAATACCTTTCTGGTTTCCCATTTTAGGCCTATGGCCTTTATCAAAACTCTGCTCTACCATTATCTTCACCTCATTTTTTTTTTGGTAGGTTGTCTGTTTCTTTTTCCAAACTCTTTTTCAGCTGCAGATTATTCCCCATCTGACAGTCAAGGCAATCAGGTGAAATTTAAGGTAACCCCTCTTCTCCCTCCCCCCCAAAAAAAAGAAATTAACAGAATTTTACATAATAATAAAAATCCAAGAGGACATAACAGAAAGGGAAATACTATTCAAAATAATTCCAAACTGCAAAAATATTAAGGGATCACTATAAAATACACAAAATACTTATATATAATTCAGTACAAAATTCAATACAAAAGAAATAAAGAGCTGGAGGAATATTCAGTGCTCATGGCTAGGTCATGCCAATATAATAAAAATGGCAATGTGACCAAAGTTAATTTACAGTTTTAATGCTGTGCCAATCAAACTATCAGGATATTTTATGGAACTCAACAAAATAATAACAAAATCCATTTGGAGAAACAAAAGGTCTAGAATATCAAAGAATATCATTTTTTAAAGGTAGGAATAAAAGGGAAATAGCACTTCTAGACATTGAACTGTATTGTAAAGCTGCAGCCATCAAAACCATTAGGCATTGGTTAAAAAAACTGATCAATGGAACAGACTGGGAGAACCAGGGATAATAGAACTCAGTAACCCCAGTATTCAATAAACCTGAAAACATAAATTAAGAAAGAGCTCCTTGTTTGATAAAAACTGCTAGGAAAACTAGGAAGCAGTCTGAAAGATATGAGGCTTAGACCAACATCTTAAACATTTTCCACAATAAATTCAAAATAGATTTGTGAAATGAATATTAAAGATACCATAAAAAATTAGAAGAGAAATAGATCATATATCTTTCACAGCTATGGGGAGATTATATTTTCTTAACCAAACAAAGGATATAGGCAATTACAAAAGATAAGAGATAACTTTAATTACATGAAACTGAAAAACTTAGACACAAATTTAATGGGTTTTGCATAAGAAGGGAAGCAGTCAAAATTTTGGATAAAATTTCTCTGGTAAGGGTTTAGTATCTAAGATATATAGGCACCTGATAGATATAGATACACACATATGCAACTGGGTAGCTCAATTCAAATTTTTCAGAATTCATTAGGTTGGGTTTTTTCCCCTCACTGTACCGAACTGGACGTAAAGTCAGGAAGACCTGATACCTTAGTCAGTTACTAGCTATGTACCCTGGGCAAGTCACTTAACTTCTGTCTGCCTCAGTTTCCTCAAATCTAAAATGGAGATGATAATAATAGCCTAGCCTCACAGAGTTGTTGTGGGGATCAAATACTTGTAAAGAGATTAGCACAGTGCCAAGCAGAGTAGACACTTAATGATCCTCATTCCATCCATCTATCCTCACATATATGTGCCAGAAAGCCACTCCCCAATAGGTAAAGGTCAAAAGATATGAACAGTTCTCGAAAGAAGAGTTACAGGCAACTACGTGAAAGAATGCAATGTTTAATAAATGAAATGCAAATCAATACCCCCCTGAGGTTTCACCTTACATGCAGCAAATTGGCAAAGATGACAAAAGATGGGAATAGTGTTGGGGGAGGGGTGTGGGAAGATAGGCACTCTCGTGTATAATTGGTGGAGTCGTAAATGAGTACTATGAGTTTGGAAAGCAGTTTGGAATTAATGTCATTTCTGGTGCTCAAATCCTATCAGTTTCTGATGTTAAATCATTTGACAGTGCCAAGGACTTTGGTGGCAACACCTTTCTTTTCTGGGTCTTTAGTAGCAGGGCCTGTAGCCCCTGCAGGAGCAGTGGCCTGGCTGCATCTCACAGGGGCTATTTCCCAGGGTAATAGCTGAGGGCACTGGGCTGGAAGCGCTGCTAGTGCAGACTTCTTAGGTTCTGGGTCCTGGGCTGTCTCCATCAGTCTCTGAGGAAAAATGATGATACAAGGCATGGGGGTAGGGATTTGACTTGTTGCCTCCTATCTCTTCTACAGGGTACATTGAAGGAGTACATTGCTGATTCAGGCGGGCTTGTTGTCTGCCCTGTGTGTGGCAATTGGATAGCTGGCTACTTTTCCACAGTAGTTGTTTGCCTGGATGATGGCTGTAAGGTCTAGGCTGGAAACAGTCTAGGGGGTGCTTATGCAGAGAAAGTGACTTAATCCCTGGGTCGACACCTTTTTACCCAGAGATAGACACATGACCCAGGAGGTCATTGATAAGAAGAAAGTTCCTGTATACACCAAAATATTAGTTTTTGTGTTAACAAAGAACTGGAAACAAAATGGGTACCCATCCATTGGGGAATGGCCAAATAAATTTTGATACAGGAATGTCATGAAATATTACTGTGTCTTAAGAATTTATGAATATGATCACTACAGCAAAGCATGGAAAGACTTAAATGAACTGCAAGCAGATCCAAGAAAACAAACAATATATCCAATGACGTCAGCGATATAAATAGACAACCACCAGGAAACAATCAAAAGTGAATGCTACAAAATTACAAAGAATATACATGGCCCCAAAGAAGAGAAAATAGATAACACCTCTACTCCACTCCTTTGAAGAAGTGTGAGGTCCATAGTTTGTGGAACTTTGCTTATGTTTTCAGACTTTTTCATTGTATTGATTGGTTTTGCTGGTTTTTTCTTTTCCTTTCTTAATGTTTCCTTGATGTTTTAATATTCCTTAATGTTTCCTTAATGTTTTAATCCTTAAAAAATATCATTTGTTATATAGGATAACTCTCAGGGAAGGGAAGGAGGAGAGATATTAGGAGAAATTTTGGCAATCTTTTTGATAAAAGATATCAATAAACATGTATTCTTAAAAATAAAGTGTACTCCCAACTTTTCTTGTCCTCGACCTTTTAAAAGTTGGCATATAGTTTACTTGACAGTGAAGTGTAAAGTAATGCTGTCTTTATCATGCCTGGCTCCTCCTTCCTTTCATGCTTGCTATATCAGCAGCTTTCTAAATTATCTCTGTTTTGCCATAGAACTTCATCTGGACTATAGAACCTATTAGTAGAAGTCATCAAAAACTTATTTATGAGAAAAGGAGCATCAGAAACTACTTGATACAGTTTTCTAATGATAGCTTTTCTGTTGCTTTTATTTTTATATCCAGTTTTTTGGCACACACCAAGAATGTTTCCTGGTCTCATTATCTGCTTTTATCCCATAGCAGTATGCTTCCATTATGATCTGTATGATGTCATTTGTATAAGTTTTTAATGGACTTAGAGCTAGACTAGACAACATGAAGGAAACTCATTCTGCCTTTATTCCCATAAGATATTCTGCTTCTATGATTCTGTGTCTTTCAGGGCTACAGGATGGCAACTCATACATTTATTCAGTCAGATTCTTCTCCAGAAGAAATACAAGTCAGAAGATTAAGAACTACTGACCTTGTGAAAAAAAATTTGTGGCGTCTCTCCAAAAAAGAACAGTAAGAGATCATTGCCTGTGGAATTCCCCCTCCCCACATACTCTGTGGGCATTGATTTGATTTGTAGCACTTGCCAATTTTTTTGCTTCTGAAAATAGCAGAAGAACTTTCTTAACTACTTGATATGGCCCAGGAAAAATAAGAGGCAAAGGTCATGGAGAAAAATAAACACACAAAGAGTTCATTTCTCTAATCCCCCCTTTCATTTACATTAGTTCCTAAACTTTAGCTTCAAGAAGGACCTTAGAGATTTTCTGAGGGGAAGCAACACGTTTCAGGTAAGACCTGAAAAGCAGAGCTGAGATGAAAACCTGATATCTCTCACTCCAAATCCAGCGTTCTCTCAACTTGACCGTGCTGCCTCTTAATTGGAATTAAACTAGCTCTAGCTTCTTTACCTACTCAGAACTGAGTACCACCAAGAAGGCATATACTACTAATAGTATATATTTTGTGTTATGCAATAATAATAGCTAGCATTTTATAGCACTTCAAGGTTTGAAAGCTTTCTACAATATTAACTCATTTTATCCTCACAACAACCATAAGAGGTAGGTATAGATGAGGAAACTGAGGCAAGCAGAGGTTAAGTGGCTTGCCTAGTGTCAGGGAGCTAGAGTGTGTCTGAGGTCTTATTTGAACTCCAGTCTTCCTGAATTAATTAAGGTCCAGGGCTCTATCTGATGGGGTGCTTGGGTGCTTGTGTTTGGGTGCTTGTGCTTAGACCCTAATTTCTCCCTAGCCTCAAAAACACTATCCCTGACAGTTTCTCCTCAGCCCAAGGACACTGTGCCTAGAAATTATTCATGAGTGGACCCCAGCAAGACCCTTATCTCTTTCCCTGGTGCAGTTACAAACAGCACCTGAAGGAATTATTAGTTTGAACTGGCTTTGCACTGGGTCATAACGACATTCTTACCCACTGGACTATCTATACTACCTCCCTACCTCACTGTCTACATCCTGGACTCCTCATTATCTGTATTCTAGACTTAAGACATACGTATACTCCCTGCTTCTATCTTGTCGAACAAGACATTGACTGGTGGCAGACTGGACAACTCTCAGTTACCCCTGACCTCTAGTTAACTTAGTGACAGCAGGCCTAAAACCACACCTCCACGTGGCCCCCCGTTGTGGGCTTTTCCTAGTGAGCTCTGGGTAAAACGCCTGCGCAGTAGATACAAGAAGTGCATGTTCCTTTAAGAACTGACCACTCCTTAACCACTCCCTAATCCCACCTACATATTTGGCACATGTTTTATTGTATTTTATCCTATATAAACTTTAACTGTACCACTCTAAGGTTGCAGGTTCCTCAAGAATCCTTGCCCGCTGAAAAACGTAACAATAAAACTTTTTGGCAACTTGACTTAAAGAATGCTTGAGTCTGTGAATTCATTCCAGATGACCCCTTCCTATACTCTAGTCTTTGAGGGATCTCAACCTCTCAGACCGAAACATATCCACTGCACTAACTAGCTGCATCTTTTCTCCCAAATAACAGTTAAGTACCTACTGTGTTCCTGATACTGTGCTAAGTGTTTTGAGTATGCTTAGTATAAAAGCAAACAAAATGGTCCCTGCCCTTAAGGAGCGTAAATTCTACTGGGAAGAAGGTAACACTTCCTGGGGGAATTGCAAAAGACTAGGCTCATGGAGGGAGGGCCCCCCTCACCCCCCAATAGCCCTAGGCTCTGCTAAAATGGAAACGATCATAGTAGTCAGAGAGCCTGAAGCCACTAAGTCGAGCTTTAGTCATCCTTTGTAGCATCAGGCTTTGGATTTGGTAGATGCTTAAAAATCTTTTTTGAATGACCTTGAACTTCATAGGAAAAGTCTTCAGTCACCAATTCCCCACTGACAGTTTCATTTCCTAGCCTAATGAAACTCCAAGATACACTCAAAGTTCTGTATAATGGCTGGTCCTGTGTCCTTGCTGAGACTGGAATGGGGATGTGGCAGAATTTTGAAATAGGTAGTGTTTTGTGCTTTCTCTTCTCCAGTAGTTTTAGGAGTAAATGAAACAGAACGATATGTTTGTCTGATTTATCTGGTTAGGCAGCCGTGGACCACATTTTCTTAAGTGTGTCTGAACTAACCAAGAAGCAGCGATTAGGGTTCAGGGGACATTTTTGTAATTTTGTCCTTGCTAAACTTTCTCAGTAAATATCCATTTGTAAAAGCTTTTTTTAAAAAGCTTTAAGTAAACAGAAGAAAGCAACACTAAGATACTAAAACACCACGCTTAAAAGTAGTTGAACTATGATGAATTATAATGATTATAATGAACAATCTCAGTCTTTGAGAATTTAAGAAAACACCCCTCTTCCTGTCAGAGAGGATGGAACTATGGATATTGTCATTTTAAGTAACTTCTTCATTCTTTCCTCTCTTGACTGGGTTCTGAAGGGTTTCCCCATCCCAGGCAGTGCCAAGGGGCGCAGCATCCCTGCCACCACTGTGAACTCACAGATGGAGCCCTTCCTCCTAAGCAACTGGGCCTTCCCAGGGAGAAACCTCACTTTAGTTTAGGGTGATTTACCATCATACTTACTAAATCTCCATTCTGCCAGCTAAGTCATAACCAGGAATTATTTATTCAGTAATCACAGAACAGTTCTGGAATTCAGGATCCCCCATTTATTCACTCCAAAGTTCTTTTGTCGGTCATATGCAGATGAGCGCTTGCCCTGAGTAAGCACACTGCCTCTGCAGTCAGCTCTTCGTTTATTAAGTTTTGTGTATATTAAGTTTGGTTTTCTCTTTCTTTCAGTAAGCAAAATTGTCAAAGCCTGTCAAAACTTTTAAGCAATAAAAGGTTCTATGAGGCTAGCAATGTAAGGGAAATGACTAGTATTAAAACAAATCAGTAACAAGTCAACAAGCATTTATTAAGCTCCAGTTATGTACCAGGCACTCTGCTAAGCCCTGGGTTATAAAGAAGACAAAAACAGCCTCTACTCTCAAGGAGCTCACAATCTAATGGCATAGGCAACATGTAAGCATCTATGTATGAATAAGATATATGCAGGGTAAATTAAGGGGGACTAGAAAAGGCTTTTTGCAGAAGATAGGATTGTAGCTGAGACTTGAAAGGTAGTAGGGAACACAGAAGACAGAGATGAGAAAGGATATCATTCCAGGATTAGGGAATACCCAGTGAAAATGCACAAAGATGGAGTCTTATATATGAGGAGCAGAAAGGCAGGCATAAAACTTTTTCAAAGGAAGCAGTTATTACTTTGCTCAAGGCTATATAAGTCTAAACACTTTTTTGAGATGTTAGGAAACTAATTATAGTGATAATAACATTGTTGAGGGGAGGGTTTGTTTTTTTCAAGGCATGGCAGGGTGTTAAGTGACTTGCCCAATGTCACACAGCTAATAAATGTCAAGTGTCTGAGTTCAGATTTGAACTCAAGTCTTTTTGACTCCAGGGCTGGTGCTCTATTGAAAAAGACTAATCGAGAATTATCATTATTAGCAATTAAATAAGATCTCCCCTTTGTGTGTGATCTAAAATGACTATTGGAGAAAAAAAATGTGCTGTTCTTGACTTACTTGTGTTCCTTCTCTCTACTTTTCTTGGCAGGATCACATATACTTATGGACCACTGTATATGGGGACAACTTCATCTTTATGTGGATTCTTGGCAAACTACCTTTTCAGGAATTGTATGAAGGTTAAACAGCATCCTTTTAAAACATTTGTGCCATTGTCTGCAATTCCATTTTTGACCACTGCAGTAACTTATAAGTTCCTTGTAACAGATCCCCTAAGTTCTGGTGAGTATTCATTTTGGAATACTTAATTTGAGAGCTACTATCTCAAAGATACGTAAGTGGAATGCCAAAATTTTACACACCCAAGCCATTTAACTTAATATACCTACAGAGTATACCAAAATATCTTTAAATAGCTATTAAAGCTTAAAATGACACTTAGATGTTTGAAATACCATAGATGGATGGATGGATGGATGGATGGATGGATAGATAGATAGATAGATAGATGGTTATACCTGTCCCTGTACTTGAACCTTCGAATTTTTATCAGTCTCAGTCTGTTGGTCAGTTAATATGTAAGACTTCTCCAAATTACGTGGGTGACTGGCAAAAACCCTGAATTTCATGTAATTGTGGATATTTTATATGGTAAGGAAATTGGAGTATGACTAGAGGACAATGTGCAGTGGAGTTGAGACTTGGGAGGTCTAAGGAAGGAAAAAAGAGCCCCTTTTGGTCCAGTGAGCCTTTTATATGTTAGTAGGAATACAGTTCTGCAGCTGGCCTGTGATGGAGATGTGTGCCCTATTCCATGAGTTCCTGTCCCTTCTTCCATACTTCTATACACTCACACTCTTCTCCACACACACCACCCCTCCCGTCAGCCTGGACCTCATTATGCCCAGTGTATTTTTCTGTGAACTCAGCTTTTATTTTCAGTTCTACCTTGCCTTGGACATTTAGCCCTAGGCTATTCCTGTCATGGTGCCAGCCTATACCAGTCTAATGAAGCTTCCCAGAAGGGTGATCATGCCATTAGGGTATTTACTTAACCTCAGCTATATAGTTAATAGAGGAATGGAAAATGGAGACATCTCTGTACAGATATGTAAAATTCACTGCACATGACTTTGCTGACACAGACCCTGTTATATTCCAGGTGATCTAACCGCAGACATGAGTATTTTGAGAGGTGCCTGTGTTTCTGTGTTATGTGGTGTCTTTCATCCCTCTGCTTTAGCCTTTTTAAAAAATGGGCGTCTGGCAGTCAAGTAAGTCTCTCACTTTTTTGTTTGTTTGTTTTCTTATCTGCCCTCATTCTCTAACAGCCAATTATATCACTTTTAATCAAAGGAAAATATTTTTGTATTATAAAATTGTTGAATTTAACTTATATGACACATTTATGTTGCAAATAAGCTACATGGTAAGAGTTGCTGTTTTGACAAGCTGTTGGTCATATATGTTTGCAGGAAACTGATCAGCTTTTTTTCTTTAGGTACGAAACTGTTCCATTACCTCCAAGAGGAAGGAGTTTACTCCACTGGACTATACTCTGTCAGTCTGCTGCAAAGCTGATGGTTATTCCCATGATCGTGCAGACTGTGTATGGAGGACATCTTGCTTTCATGCAACATAAAATATGTGAGAGGATATTTGAAATGCTTGAACATGACTGACTTAAAAATTAATCTTTTAATGTATATGATGCAGTTTGGAGCATTTCATGAAAGAGTTAAATGTAAATCAAAAGCAAGCAACATAATGTATAATACATGAACAAATAAAAATTATGTGATGTCCTTGACTAAAATACAGGCTCCAGGAGAGAAAGGATTAAGAATGATGATAATAATAGCAACATAAATATGGCACTCTGAGTTTTACAAAGAGCTTGCAAATATTACCTCATTTGATCCTTATAACAACCCCATGAGGTAGGGGCTATTTTTATCCCCGTTTTACAGATGAGGAACCTGAGGCTGAGAGAAGTTAAGTGACTTGTCCAGGGTCACATACCTATTAAGTGTCTGAGCCTGGATTTGAATTCATGTCAGTCGTGACTCCAATTTCAGCACCCTATCCACTGCTCTTCTTAGCTGACTTTTCTATGTGTATATTCTCTTTAATGCCTGGAATATCTCACTGGGGGAGAGTGTTGTTTAGTTTTTTTGTTTTTGATTAATTTTTTTTAATTAACAAATTAATTTTCTCTCTCATAACTACCCCTCCATTGAAAAGAAAAAATGAGACTTTTGTTAACAAATATGCATAGTCAAGCAAAACAAATTCCTACATTGACCATATTCAAAACATCCACACACACACACACACATACATGTTTCTCATTCTGTACTCTAAGTCCATCACTTCTTTGTGAAGAGGTAAGTAACAAGCTTCCTCCTCAGTCTTCTAGAATCTTGGTTGGTCATTGCATTGATCAGAGTTCTTAAGTGTTTCAGAGTTGTTTATTTTTACAGTATTGTTGTTATTGGATAAATTGTCCTCCTTTTTCTATTCACTCTTCATCAGCTCATACAAGACTTACCAGGTTTCATTGAAACCATCACATCATGCCCATCAGTTGGGGAATGGCTGAACAAGTTGTGGTACGTGATTGTAATGGAGTACTACAGTGCCATAAGAAATGGCAAACAGAGTGATTTCAGAAAAACCTAGAAAGATTTAATGTGAACTAATGCAAAATGAAGGGAGAACCGGGAGAACAGTATATACAGTAACAACAATATTGTAAGGGTGATCAACTGTGAAAGACTTAACTACTCTGATCAGTACAGTGGTCCAAGACAATTCAGGACTCATGATGAGCAATACTGTCCACCTCCAGAGAGAGAACTGATGAACTCTGAGTGCAGTTGAGACATGCTATTTTTCACTTTCTTTATTTTTCTTGGGTTTTTGGTTTTTTTTGCAATATGACTAATATAGAAATGTGTTTTGTGTGACTTCACATGTATAACGGGTATCACGTTGCTTACCTTCCCAGTGGGTGGGGCAGAGGCTAGAGAGAAACAAAGATTTAGAACTCAAAAATTTTTTAAATGAATGTTAAAAATAAATAAATAATTTTAAGACCATCTCTTCATCTTATTGCACAATAGTATTACATTGCATTCATACACCATAATTTGTTTACCATTCCCCATTTGATGGGGACTCCTGTAGCTTCCAGTTCTTTGTCACTACAAAAAGAACTCCTATAAATATTTTTGTACATGTGGATCCTTTTCTCTTTCTTGAATCTCTTTGAGGGACAGACCTAGTAGTAGTATAGCTACTATACCAAGTCCAAGGATTTGGACAGGTTAATGACTTTTGGGGCATGGTTCAAAATTGCTTGCCAGAATGGCTGTACCAGTTAGTTCATAGCTTCACCCAACAGTTTGGAGGCGAATGTTAATAAATATTTGCTAACTATAAACTTCCATTATTTCTGAAATGGATAGCCATCGCAGACCACTGAAAATTCAACCAATTAGTTTTTAAAAATGAAAATAATAAGGTTTTAAAACTATTTAAATCAGCTTTAGAACTCATGCCATTAAAAAAAAAAACTAAAATTAAACTAAAAACTAAAAAAAAAAATACTACATGCTGTACTTATTATTCAGGATATAATAACATATAGCACTTTTAAGTTATACAAAGCACTTTTTCCACAACAGCTGTCAGATAATAAAAGTATCATTATTTTACATATGAAGAAATTGAGTCCTGAAATTTAAGTTACATGCCCATAGTCACCAAACATAAGTATTGGGGCCCAGATTCAAACTCATTCTCCTCTTGCATGTACAGCTATTGTCCTTTAGGTATCTCAGTTGTGAGAAGGAAAAATAGTTAAGAAACACTGATTGAAAGAGGCCATGGCATGCTGCAGAGGAGAAGAAGGAAAACTCTCACAGGAGGGTTATTATGATCTGTTGGAGATGGTCCAAAAGTAGGTCAGAGAAGCCCTCCTTTCAGGCCGTTGTTCCCTGAAACTTCACCCTGTAGAGATAGAAAAATTAAGGAGCAGGGCCAGAGGCTCTTTTCTGCATTATATGGGTCAAATATATTGTGACATATCCCTAAGATGTGGTTTTTGTTATAATGTAGATGCCACCAGCATCATAAACTTATGAGTTATTATGTAAAAAGTAAGAATCCTAGAACTAAGAAGCATGGCATTGTGGAAAAGAGCCCTGGTTTAGGGTCAGAGGGCCTAAGTTCAAATCTCAAATCTTTCTCTGTGAACCTGAGCAAATCACTTACCCTCTCTGGTTCCCAGTTTCCTTACCCATAAAATCGCAGGGTTTAGAGGGACTAGATGTCTCTGGTCCCTTCCAACTCTGAATCTATGATCATTTCAATGTAAGGTGGGAATCCTAGCCAGTGGGGGGGTGGGGGGCCAGGTAGTGGTGAGTGTAGGTGTAGGAGGGTGGTAAGGAGGAGGCCTTAGTATGGTTCCTTTTGCTACTTCAGATAAGTGGAACTTTAATATCTGAGTCACTATGGCAACAAGCTGGACCTCCCAAAAAAGAGAATATGTTACTCAGAATGGTATGTTCTGCTTAACATTTGACCTGCCACTTTGTCCATGTTCCCCAAATGATTCATATTCCATACATATTTCCAAAGAAGAAAATTTAGGGCTAATCCAGATAGAAAAAGTAAGTTGGAACAGATACTTTCCATATTTCATCTCAATTTCATTTATACACAGGGGCAGCTAGGTAGCACAGTGAATAGAGCACCAGCACTAGAGTCAGGAGGACCTGAGTTCAAATTCAGCCTCAGACCTATAACACTTACTAGCTGTGTGATTCTGGGCAAATCACTTAACCCCATTTGCCTCACCAAAAACAAAACAAACAATTTCATTTATACACGTAAATGGAGTTAACGATACTCTTGTTTCATGTTCATGAATTAAAAATTTGGTTTGATAGTTAAAAAAAAAAAATACTCATCCAGAAGTACACAGAAAACTGAGAAGGCTTTCTAAGAACTATTCCACATGATCCATCTTTGCAAGAGAATGCATGACTGTTTTCACTGTTTTTGACTCTTGGAAAAGTTGGATACTGTAGCTGTCAGTCTGAGAAAACTTTGAGCCAGTCACCACATTCTGACAGTGAAAACTGGGAGAGCCAAAGTGAGAGAGGCAGCAGAGCACAGGGCTTGGTCTTCTTGTCATTTTCTTCTTAGCTTATATTTAACATTATAGTTGTTGTTCTTTAGTCGTATCTGACTCTTCGTGATCCCATTTGAGATTTTCTTGGCAAAGGGACTGGAGTAGTTATTTTACAGATGAGGAAGCAGACAAACAGAGGTAAGTGACTTGCCCAGGGTAATACAGCTAGTAAGTGTCTGAGGCCAAATTTGAACTCAGAAGATGAATCTTACCAACTCCAGGCCCGATACTGTATCCACTGTGACACTTGGCTGCCCTAATATTATACTACCCACAGATCTAAAGGTATGCAAAAGGGATTTAATATCCAATGTAATATTGACCATGCTATCTTCTATTAACTGGTTGCTCTCTCTCTTCAATTTATTTGTCCATTCAAAAACATTGATTCAGCATCGACAATGCCATCATTGTGTTTATATTTTTTTACTCCTTTCTCTAATAGTTTTCTCTTTCCAACCATCTTCCCTCCTTTGCTTTCCTCTTTCCAGCTTTGTGACATTCAATGTTTAGTTTTTGGAATGACCAGATTTAGTCAATTTAGACCAAATTAGTCAGATGAGGCAGAGTGGAGTATTAAGGAGAGAGAAAACTGGCAGACCTGGCTTCAAAATCCCACCTCCAACACAGACTGGCTGCGTGTAACCTTGGGCAAGTCATTTAACCCTGGAGTGCCCCCAGGTAACTCAGACCATGTTATCTAAACCATATCTGCTCATCTTTATTCATAGAGGGAGCTTCCTCATCAGAACTCCTTCTACTGGTAAAATCACAAGTCTAGTCCAAAAATCAAAAGTTAATAAAGAAAACAACCTTGTGCAGGTCATTAGGAGCAGCAAGGTACTATAGTAGAAAGATCAGAATTGTCAAGTTGAAAGGGACCTCAAAGGTCAGCTAGGTCAAGCCCACTCCATGGCATGAATCCCTTTTACAGTATCCCTGTAACCAGTAGTCCTGGTCCCCTGAAGACCTCTAGTGACCGAGAATTCACTATACTTTAAGGAAGCCTGTTACATACCAGTTGTTGAGAAATTCTCCCTTACACTGAGTCAAAATCTGCTTCCTTCTAACCTCAATTCATAGGTCCTAGTATTGTTTGGGGGGGGGGGGGTCAAACAGAACAAATAAAGTTACTTTTGCATGTGACACCCTTCTAAATGCTTGAAAACAGCTATCATTTCATTATGTCCAAAGACTTTTCCAGGAGGAACATCCCTGGTGCCTTCACCTCTTCGTTGAACCTACTCAAAGGTTTCAACATCCTTCTTAAAATGGGGTGCTCAGAACTGACTATGGAATGCCAGAGGTGACCTTTCCATAGCGAGCTTTGTATGGTCTAGTTCAGAGCACAGGAGGCTTCTTATCTCTATGGAGATTGTATTTTTATTCATGCAGCCTGAATCAGGGTTATCTTTGTCGTCAGTTATATATGAGAAATAATTATTAATAAACAATTACTAATATTGGGGACCTAGGGTTTTTTTCCCTTTCCATTTCCTCATTTAATTACTAGTTCAAGGCAGCCTCTGAAGGACAGAGTTGATGATGAGATTGGGTTCAACTTTGGTCAGGATTCCACCCAACTGAGAAAGCTCAGTTTTGATTAAAGGGTAAAAAACCATCTTATCTAGGTGGAATTCTTACTGTAACCCCACCATTGTTCTACTCAGTAGGACTGGGTGTAGATCCTTTTGTCTGGATTGCCCCGAGGTAGGGGTCATCTGGATAGAGATGAGTCTTTTTATACAAGAGTGATGTAATCAAAGTGGGGAGGGGGTCCCCCCCAGCCCCTCATTAGAATAAACCCAGCTCTCATAATATTCATTGTCTCACTAATTTAACCAATCAGAGTTGACTTCCACCTGTCAGGAACACCCACTCTTCCAAGTGTATTTAAGCGATCAGGGCTGCCCCATAAGGTTTGACTTTGGCTTTAGAGAGTGCCACTGACCTCATTTCATTCATTGTTTGCCAACCATAATTAATATTAATTATTCAGAAACTGTATCTCTCGGACTTTTCATTCATAGCACATAACACTGTTGATTTACACTGGCCAGGATTGAGTGTAAAGCCAACTACAATCCTCAGGCTTGTTGCAGAAAGTGCTGAACTTCTTTCAAGCCACCCTGCACATGTGAGCTTGTTTGTCTCTTAACCTAAGTGCATGACTTTGGATTCATGTAATAGCTAGAATGTCAGCTCCTGACGGAATATCATCTGACTGAAAGCAAGGACTATTTCATTTTTGTGGCTTCCCTCTGCAGGGCAGGCACAGGGCCAGGCCCATAGTAGGTACTTAATGAAATACTTGTTGATTAGATTATTCACCATTGAATGACCTATGAGTGTGTCATTTCCTTCCCATACCAGACTTAGACTACCAGGGGACTGGACCCACAATATGTGCCTTATCTTTAAAGCAATTGTTGATTGCTTTAAATATCCCTTAAATATTGCTTTAATATCCTGTTTGACACTGGATATTAAAGACATTGTAACATTCTGTAATTCTCGAAGTCAATATAATGCAGTTTGTAAACAGAAACATCAGCCTTCTCTAGACTGAAATTAAAGTGATGCAATATAATAGCAATAGGTCATTCAGTCAACAAGCATTTATTAAGCAGGCACATGGATATATATTGGCAGGTGAAAATAGACTAAGAGCTGGGCCCAGAATTAAAGAGATTGAGCTAGATTATATTAAGGGTATTGTACAGTGCTATCAATAATTCCAAGCTACTCACTGCTACAAGAGCCCTAATTTTTACCACTGATCTTCTCCTAATGATGCTACATGGCTACAAATCACTAAATGCCTTAATCAAAAGAATCAGAAAGAACTAAAACTGCAGGTGGACAGTAGAAGTTTGGATGGCAGGTAAAAGTAGGCTGCAGCATGCTAGCAATTATGGCTTGAATGTGATTACAGTCTAAAAGATAATCCAGGACATTTCTGAACAAAAAAGGAGGATTCATCCAGAAACAAGGGTAACACAGGAACAGCAGTAATCTGCACGGGTATCTAGTGAATAAGACCCCCAGCACATTCAGAGGCATTTATGGCAAGGATTGCACAGGATGAGAAAGGATGGATGCTCTGCTTTCTGTAAACCATGTGCATATTAATGAGATCATAGATTCATCACAGTAGCAAACTGATTTGGGGGCTATCTTTACTTCCTGTCTAGATCTTTTTGATGCTAGGTTCTGGCATCTTGCATATTACTGATTTTTTTTTTTTTTAGCTTTCTGTCCACTATCAATATGATAAACAAACATGCTTCTTATCCAAGTCACTGATAAAAATGTTGGTAGGCAAGGACCCTGTTACTACCAGAGACTTCCCTCCACTTTGGCAATGATTCATGAATCAAAACAATAGTTGTTCAACCAGGTCCCAAAATATTATAACCCAGCCTCCATTTCTTCATTATATTCATAGAAATATAAAGAGATAATTTAACTCAAATACTTCCTACTATGTATATGGCATTCTCATGATCTACCTGTTTAATCTTATATGAAAAATTCTAGACCAACTTCCTAGAATTCAACTGTGCCCCGACTGCCATGTGATCCTTTCTCCCTTCCCAAAAATTTTGAGATGTAATTAATTGTAAAGATGTTATTTGATTGATGTATAAGGCTAGAAAGTATTTGGTACAATATCAAGAATTAAGCCAAAATGAGGTCTCTGTGTGTTTGTGTGGTTGTAAAAAATTTCTCCCATCTTTCTATTCTCATATTTTGCCAAGTAGGTTCTAATAAAACATATGCTTGATGTAGGTTGACAGGAATTACTCTGTATTTGAATAGGAGATTAGAGTACCAAGATATTTAAAGACATGTAAGGGAAATTATCAGTTTTTATGAAAATATTCTCCAAATTAAGAAAACAGAGAAAGTGATGGCTGCCATGAAGAAGACAGAACATAATTGTTTTGGCAGCATGCAACTAATGGTGAAAGCATCATCTGATTTCATTCAGCTCATTGAGTGATGATGTCCACATCCATGCCAACAGCATTCTAAGTCCTGTCTGCATTGCCAACTTTTTTCTGATCACGGTGATGTTTCAATTGTACAGTTATATTTAGATCAGAAGCCATCAGCCAGCCATTGTTGTCTGCAGGGTTTCTCCATCTTTCCCTTCCAGATCTCTGCTTCTCTTAGCTTTGGGACCCTAAATCCCTTCAAATAAACTTATGGTGTCAGATAGCTTCACGTGCAGCTTGAAATCAACAAGATGCAAATGACACAGGCTTAATAACAAAGAACATCCTTTGTAGAAGAGGTTGGAAACTGAACTGGATGACAGTGCTTGCTTTCTCTTCTGTGGAAGTAGAGAGTGCATATCCTTCTGGAAACTCTATTTCTGGACTTCTTTAACAATACACTATCATAGGTCTCCTAGCTCAACTCAACAAACGTTAAAGTTTACTGGCATTAATGATCTACTGGTCACTGGCTGAGAGTTCCCTCTTCTTTTCTCCTCTTCTCACATCACTCAGATACCTTCACATTCTACCTCCTCCTTCACCCTGTCTCATGTGAATAGGTGGCCCTTCTCTTTGCCAAAGTAAACCCCTCTACATGAACAAATGACCCCGTTCTACCCCATCTTCTCCAGCAGACTACCCCACTTTTATTCCTACTCTCATTAATCTTTGATCTCTCCCTATCTAGCAGGCTAATCACCTCCCTGATGTCATTGATTGTCTTCTGAAGGACAAACAACAACAATCCCTGCTATTTATAAACATGCCCATATCTTCCCTATTATAAAAAAAAGAAAGAAAAACCTAGACTTGTTCCATCTATTCCAGCGAGCTATCCTCTTACATCTCTTCTCTCTTTTGTGGCTAAAGTGCAAGTCTGACAGTGTCACACCCCTCCTTATACAGTAAACTCCAACAGCTCCCCATTGCCTCCAGGATCAAATATAGAATCTTCTATTGGGTTTCTAAAGCCCTTCCTACCTTTGTAGTCTTTTTACACTTTACTCACTGTCCATATACTCTGTCTGATCTAGTGACACTGGCCCCCTTGCCGTTTCTTGCACACGATACTCCATCTCCTCACTGATCATTTTCCACCAACTGACTCTCCTGCCAGGAAAGCTGTCCCTCCTCATTTTTCCCTTCTGGATTGCCCAGCTTCCTTCAAGTCTCAGCTGAAATTTCACTTTCTGCAAGAAGCTTTTCTTGCCTTAATGCCTTCCCTTCATCAACTGGGCAAAGTCCACCTCTCAAAATGCAGAGGAGCCCAGATTGAGTTGAAAGCAGAAAAGTTTTATTAGGAGGAAAATCAGACACTAGTGCAGAGGCACCCCAGTACAAAGTACAAGGGAATCTACAGCCCGGGAGAGGTAGAGGAAACTTAAGCTTGAAAACCCCAAAGGGAGGGTTGGAGGAGGGGTTGGGGAAAAGAAGAGACAATTTCCCAGGAACAGGTGGGACACAGAAGCACAATGTTTTGCAAGAACAGTTGACCACAAGGTTGTTTGGGCCAGTTTTGGTGGGGCACAGATCAGCAAGGTCAGCCAGCGAATACCAGCAAAGGCGTCTGGTAGTGAGCAAAACTTTGGCTCACTGCAGGCTCCTGATTGGCTCCTTTTGGCAAACAGGCTTACTCTCTCCTATGCACCTGCCTGGTAAGGTAGCTTATAGGAAACAGACATATTAATCTCAGGGGTTCTTCCACACCTTTGAGATTACCTCCGAGTTATCATGTATATATCATCTTTGCATGTAGTTGTTTGCAAGTTTTTCCCCTTCCTCGCTTAGATTGTGACCTTCTTGCGGGTGGGAACTATTTGTACCTTTCTTTTCATCCCCAGAAGCACTGCAGAGTTCCTGACACATAAAAAGTATTTAATAAATGTTTGTTGACTTGACTTGCGAAGCATACTTCTCTGACTATATCAACCTCACTGGCTCCTCTTCCTCTCCCCATCCTATAAAACAGGGGTTCTTATGTGTATCATGGACCCCTCTGAAGGATAGTCCTTTGAAACCTTTTCACTGTTTCTTAAAATACTGTTTTTTAAAAGCATAAAATAAAACATAAGATTACAAAGGAAATAAATTATGTTGAAATACATTTATCAAAACATTTAAAAGCAAACATTGTGGCACATGAATGTGATGGAAGGTTACAATGCTGTAAGAAAGCATAAATGTGTACAGAGAATCATGGAAAGATCTACATGAAGCGATGCAGAGTAAAGTATGCAGAGCCATGAAAACAATATACACAAAAACTACAATAATGTAAACAGAAAGGACTGATGAGGTCTAGAAGTTTAGGAGTGCTGGAACCCCAAAATCACGACACATGAGGCCTGCCCAAAAGAATTCAACCCAAGCCTTCTTTCAGCCAAAGACAAGTTTTATTAAAGATACACCATATTGGCCAGACTTAAGGAATCTGAGCACCTGTGAGCTACTGGCTAGATTGTAAAAATCTGAGCATCTTAATGGAGACAAGATGGACCTTATATACAGAAAGATTGTGGGAGGGATCTAGGAGTGGCCAAGTAGTCTACAAGGTAATAGCACTCCTGGGACCCTGACCAAGTGGCCAGGGGAAAATGGAGCCTAGATAAGATTAAGAGTGGGAAGTGGCCTGGGGCCATAGGGAGGTAAGACAATGGAGGGCTAGGCTAGGTCCAGGGTAACGTTAGGCATAGCCACAATGAAAGGCCAATTGATAGAATTATGGCCTCAGGGGAATGCCAGAGACCTCTTTGATCAAGTGGGAGAATTCAAGAAGAATCTCTTAGACAGATGGGACTCAAATTCTTTTTGGGGTAAGGGGCAAAGGTCTCACCTTGGGCTCATACCCCATCAGGACTACGCCAAAAATCAAAAGTAAATATTATAAAATTATAAAGAACAATCATGGCTTGAAAGAAGAGATATGAGAAGACACTCCCATCCCAATCCTTTGCAGAGATGGAAGGCCCACAAGTATTGTACATTGCATATATTTTCAGACTTGATCAGAAATGCTGATTTTTTTCCCCACTTTTCCTTTTTTTTTCTTTAAAAAATATCTGTTACATGGGGATAACTCTCTGGGAGGGGGAGGGGGAGAGAAGTAAAAAAAAAATCCTTGGTGACAGCAAAAAAAAAAAAAAAAGACATGAATAAAAATATTTTCAAACAAACATTCAGGAATCCCAGATTAAGAATTCCTGACCTAAATAAAAAACATCATCTCCAAGATTCTGTCCTTGGTATTTTTGTCACTCTCCCTTCCTTCCATTAGGGATCATAGAATCATAGATTTATAGGTGGAGGGGATTGTAAAGATGAACTAATCCAACCCTCTAATCTTCCAGATGAGACTGAAGCCTAGAAAGGCGAAGAAGTAATTAGCCCAGGGTCACATGAATGGGGTGTTTGGGTGCCTGTACTCAGACCCCAATTCCAAGATCATATTTCTCCCTAGCCTCAAAACACTATCCCTGACAGTTTTCTTCCCAGCCTAAAGACCCTATCTCTGGCAATAACTCAGGAGTGGGCCCAGTGAGGTAAACTATCTCACTATCTCTCCCTGTTACAAGAACAAGATGACCTCTGTAGAATTGCCCTTGTATGAAGGAGACGATCTTGTATCAACCAAAAATTATCATGTACTGGTTCCCACAGTTATCGTGTATGATTCAGAGGTCAAGTTATAGACATCAACTCCCAAAGCCATCTTGTCATAGACATAACAGACTAAAAATTCACGCCTTAGAAACTCCTCCCCAGTTTCCTGTAGTAAATAAGGCCTGTGACTAAGGTTGCATATAATTACCTAATCAGCATATTTGGCACATAATCCACTACTTTTTCTACATAAGCTTTAGCATCATTCCAGTTAGGTTGCAGAATACCTTAAGGAGCTCAGCCTGCCATATTAATGCTATAATAAACTTTTTGCCACCTGACTGGAAGACTATTTGAGTCCGTGAATTCTTTCCTGACAATGCCACCCTGTCCCTCGGTATTTTGGGGCCCCTATACCCCTAAACCTCATCAACATAAGTACTGAGTAAGAAATAGAGCTGTAATCTGAGACAGGGTCCTCTAACTCCAGACCTTGAAACACATCTTTCCACCAAATCATACTGCCTATCTTTGAAACTCATAGTATATTCTCATTTTCAGTTTATGAGTTAAAAAAAAGTAGAGAATACAGAGTACGGCACTTATATCGGGGGATCCGGCAGACAGTGCAAAAGGCAGCAGGACAGAGAAAATCAGTAAAAGGGTGTCTGATCATTGGAGGGTAAAGGTCTGTGAAAACAGCAAGTGATAGGAGACAATGATGATAGATCATGTGTGTGTGTAATTGTGCTTTAAGCTTTCTTCACAACAACCTTGTGAGGTAGAATCACACAGTCAATAGACATTTATGAAGCTCCTATTAAGTGCCACACACTGTCCTAAGCAATAGGGATATAAAGAAAGACATGGATCCCTGCCCTCCTGCAACCCACAGTCTGTCCCCATTGCTGTTCAGTAGTTTTCAGACTCTTTGTGACCTCATTTGGGGTTTTGGCAAAGATGCTGGGGTGGTTCACCATTTCCTTCTCCGGTTCATTTTATAGATGAACAAACTAAGGCAAACAGGGACTCCACCCAACTTCGAGACCTAATGTCTGTTTAAAGTATAAATAGAATCTAGTTTGAGTGAGCCTTTACCTAGTGGGACAACCCCCAGTTGTTGATCCCCTCCAGTAGAGTTTAGGGCAACAGTTCATGAAGGAGAAAACTAACCACAGAAGTCCCAATGGAAATGGCTTCTCCTGCCCAGATGCTGAGTCTCGCGATAAAGCCACTCTCTCAGGAGAAGGAGTTGAAGACTTTTGGCCCACTTCCTCATTAAATGTCCACAAATCAGGGTTGATTTTCACTTGTCAGGGGATGTCCTTTCAGAAAGAGTTTAAGGCAATTCAAGGTCTCTCTTGGTGTCTTTGGTTACTGAAAGAAACCACTGGCCATCGATTTATTGATTGCCAGCTAGCCTAATTAATAAATTGCCTATTAATTACCTAATCACTCAAGGTTTTCATTTGACACACCTCATCTAAAAAATGGGAATGATAATCCTCATTGGGTTAATGATGGTGATGTGGTTTAGGGGTTCAGGGGTGCTGGGACCCCAAAATAACAACACACGGGTTCTGCCCAAAAGAATTCGACCCAAGCCTTTTCCCAGCCAAAGACAAGATTTATTAGAACATCCATCATATTGGGCAGACTCTTAAGGAGTCTGAACATTAGTAAACTATTGGCTAGATTATAAGAATCTAAGCAGTGGCTAGATTATAAGAATCTAAGCCTCTTAATGGAGACAAGATGGACCTTATATACAGAAAGACTATGGGAGGGATCTAAGAGTGGCCAAATAGTCTATGAGGTAATAGAATTCCAGGGACATGGACCGCATGGCCAAGGGAGAGTGGAGAAGTGGCATGGGGCCAGGGGGAGGGCCACAATGAAACACAGGTTGATGGGATTACAGCCTCAGGGAATGCCAGATTTGGCCATGTGGGAAAGTCGAGGGTTTTTCCTTTCTGGGACCCAGATCCTGATCCCATCATTGGTTTCTCAGATCTCTAACTTTCTATATGCATTAAAGATGTTTCCTCTTATGTTTTTCCATCTTCTTGAGGCAGTATGGTAAACTGGTGATATGCTAGAAAGAACCTGGGACTTAGAGGCAGGACAGTTGGGTGCAGATTCCAGCTCTGAGACTCATTCTATCTGGGTAAGGTCACTCAGGCAAGGTCATTTAAGCTTCCTGAACCAGTTTCCTCGTTTTAAAAAAAAAAAAAAAAAGCATTCACTACTCACAAAGAAGTTTGAGAGAAAAGTGCTGTGTAACTCTTATTTTTTTTTTTGGCTAGGCAATGGGGTTAAGTGACTTGCCCAGGGTCACACAGCTAATAAGTGTTATGTGTCTGAGGCTGCATTTGAACTCAGGTCCTCCTGAATCCAGGGCCTGTGCTCTATCCACTGGGCCACTTAGCTGCCCCCTGTATAACCCTTGTTTTCTTTTTTTGTTGTTGTTTTTGTTTTTAGGCAATTGGGGTTAAGTGACTTGCCCAGGGTCACAGAGCTAGTAAGTGTTATGTGTCTGAGGCTGGATTTGAACTCAGTTCCTCCTGAATCCAGGGCCGGTGCTCTATCCACTGTGCACCTAGCTGCCCCCTTCCCCTGTATAACTCTTAAGCACAGTAGAAACGTCATTATTATAAGGCAGATCTGGCAGCTTGAATGTTTTGGTGGGGAAAAGGAATGTAGGACTAGGAAATGATTCAATTTGTAGGTAAAGCCTGACAATGATAAGGACCTGTCCCTACACACTGACTTTCGGGGCTAGGGACAATTTTCCATTTGCCATGGCTCACTAACAGTAATAATTTCACACATATATCTCACTGGATCCTCACAACAAAGGGAGGTAGGTGCTATTATTTCCCCATTTCACAGATGAGGAAACTGAGGCAGCTGCCGTTAAGTAACTTGCCCAAGGTCACACAGCTAGTAACTATCCGAGCCTGCATTTGAACCTGAGCTCAGGTCCTGCCCACTCCAGGCCCAGCGCTCTCCACTGCGCCACCTGGCTTCCTTTCTATCATGCTTTTCAGGTTTACAAGGGTCGCTACGCTCATTCTACAGTTCAGCACGCTCTCCCATCCGTGCGCCCAGAGCTCGAGGCGGGCAAGAGTCATTGTCTTCAGGTAGTGCGACTGCCCAATCAGCGCCATCGCGGCGCGCAGGCGCCCCGCGGCTTGCGGAGGTCACGTGAAGGGCAAACATGGCGGCTCCCAGAGGAAGACCGCCCACGTTGCAGTGAGTGTGAGCAGCAGTGGAGGCAGCTCCGCGGCTTCTTCACGACCGGATCGGAGCACCAGGTATTCGCGCGCCCTGGGCGAGGGAGGTGGCGCCGTTGCCCGGCCCCGGCCTCCGTCTGCCCTCAGCCTCGGCCGCCTTCATCCCTGCGGGCCCGGCCTGCCCTACATCACAGAGCTCCCGGGGAGCCCAAGGCGGGTCAGAGTCCGAGGAAAAGTGCTGCTGCCTGGCAGGCTGGCCTCGGGCGGCCCCGGCTTTTCTCTGAACTGGTTCTCCCTTCCCTTCTCCCCAGACGGAAGCAGGCTTCCCCAGAGGTTTTTATACAACCTGCAATCAACCTTCTTCTCCCCTTCCCCTTCCCCGTGAAATGTTTTCCTTTTTTCGGAGTCCTCCTCGGGTGCCATCTTCCCCCAAGTCTTTCCCGATGAGGCCTCTGATGTGCACTTCTCTTCTAGCTCAGTGTGCATTTGTTTTACCCCTTGCTGGATTTTAAACTCTTCGAGGCTTTGTCTTGTTTGATCCTTCTGTCTCCGCAGCCTTTGCTCATGTACCTGTGCTTCCCCATGAATGATGAGAGTGGGTTACAGTGATCTTGGTAGTGATATGTCTGTCACTTATGCTCTTCACAAGTCCTGCAATGATGCAATGATGCAATGACGATTCATGATCAACATTCAGTTAGTCACCAGGAATCCATTAAGCCCCGCTATATGCCAGGCACTGTGCGGGAGAAGGGGCTGCAAGTACCAAGAATGAAACAATCTCGAATCTCTGTGAGCTTGCATCAAGTGAAATAAAATGTGAAGTGCTATATAAATGCCAACTTTTATTATTATTTCGTTCTCAAGGGAGATGTGGGCAGAACAAGTACATTTAAAAATATATACGGCATAAATATAAAGTTAAATTCAAATATATGCAAGGTGGCTTGGGAGGGAAGGCCCTAACAGTTGGGATGATCTGGAAGACTTTATGCTGAAGATGGTTTCTGAGCTGCATCTTAAAGGAAGGGTGGGTTTGTATGAGATGGAGGTAAGGAGGGAGAGTCAGGTTTGAGGGATGGCTGGTGCCAAGGCTTGAAGGCCAGTTTGACAGGATTCCAGAGTGGGAAAGGGAATAGTGCCCAATGAAGCTGGATAGGAGCCCTCTGTATAGTGCTTTAAAAGTTAAACAGAGGGATTTTTTTGTATTGTTCTAGAAGCAATAGGAAGCCACTGGAATTCACTGGGTAGAGGAGTCACCTGGTCAGATTCTTAGTTAAGGAAAACCACTTTGTGCATCTGCAGGTAGGATGGACTGCATGTAGGGTTGGAGACCAATTAGGAGGCTGTTGGCAGTTATCTAGGTGAGAAGTGGTGAGAACCTAAATAAAGATGGTAGCTGTGAGAGTAGAAAAGAGTGGAGTACATATGAGATATCTTGTGAAGAGAGAAACAGAAAGATTGGCAACCGGTAGGATAACGTGGGGTTAGGGAGAATGATGAGTTTGGGATAATTCTGATATTGTGAGCCTGAGACACCAAACTGAGAGTCTTGCCTCTTACTTTTCTTTAAAATCAAAGCCACTGGATGTGACTTCCTTTTCTCAGATTCTCTTTATTTTAAAATTCCTTGACATCTTCCCTTAATCACTCTTCCTTTCCCTCAGTTTGACAAATCTTTCCAGCATGGATTGAGAAGTGAAGAAAGTTGGATTAGTTTGTGTTTGGAGTAAAATAGGGAATCAGAAGAATGAAAAAGAACTCTTGTTGCAGTGATGGCCCATTTGAGCTCAGATAGCAAGAATCTGTAATGTGCTTAGTCAGCACAATTTTGGGGCTTCTCCACTTTTCATTCATCAGCTTGTGGCTATAAATGGTGGGGAATGCTAGGAGTAATCCAAGACTGAGGTTTGGCAGGAGAATCCCAATAAGACAAGGCAGCAAAGAGATTTAAGAGCACAGTATAGAGTTGAAATGCCTAATTATTGGGTTGAGTTTGCTCAGGAGGGATAGTGAAGTCAAAGCAGGGATAGTGACCTGAGAAATTACTGAGAAATGGAGGGAAGAACAGGTATGTGGTAGTGAAGCATAGGAGGATTGTACTCTTTAAGGTTATTTTTTAAAAATTTAGATATTTTACGTTTTTATGATCATTTTCCTTCAAAGTTTCAGTTTGGTTCTCAAACTTTTTGCTCTCAGGGCCTTTTACTCTCTTAAAAAAATTTTTTTTTTCAGCCAAAGACAAGGTTTATTAAAGATTCTCCATATTGGCCAGACTCTTAAGGAATCTGAGTATTTGTATCACTAATGCAAACAGGCCAGATTTTAAAGAATCTCAGCACCTTGATGGAGACATCTCTTTAAATTATAGAAGACTCTCCAAAGAGATTTTGTTTTTATGTGTTATATCTGTATTTACCATTTTAGGAATTAAAATATCTTAATATTATTTTGAAAATAGCTTTGACCCCACTGACCTGCTAAAAGGGTTTTGCAGATGGACCCAGCGTTCCAGGGACTGTGCTTTGAGAATTATTTTATTTTGTCACTGTTCTTCATAAATTCATTTTCATTTTTTATTTTGGTCATTCTCTCTTTTCTCTTTTTTATCTAATTTTATCTAATTTTCAACATGTCTTATGTGCTTATTTTAGATTTCCTAGTTGTATTTTTTTTTTTAGTTTTTAAAAGTTTCATCCTTTAATCCTCTTTTTGTATTTTGTGTTTTCAGAGATAATACTTCCTCCCTGAGCAAAGCTTTAGCTACATCCCCAAAATTTTGATGTCATCATTATTGTTCTTGTGAACATAGTTATTATTTGACTTGTTCTCCAATCAGCCTATTTTCCAGGATGTCATTATTAAGCCTTCATTTAGTTCTTATTTTATTATGATGTATAAAGAATATATCTAAAATTTTTACATTTACATTTAATGCATTTTGCATGTATAATTTCTCTGTACCTTAGTATGTTTAATTTTTGTAAATGGTATGTTGTAATCCTGAGAAATGTATATATTCCTTAAACAACATAAGGCTTTCAAATCCAGCTTTTCTAACATTCTATTTTCATATTTTCCTTTCAGTTTCTGTTTCTGTATTTATCCATTTTTGACAGCAACATTAAAGTCACCTACAACTTTTGTGTTGCTGTTTTCAATTTAGTTAGCTTTTTCTTTATGCTGTATATTTGGTATATATGCATTGAATAATGAGATTAAATTATCTGTGGTCTTTAATATAGTTTCCTTCTCTCTCAAACTTGTGAATTTTTATTTATACTTTGTTTAAGAGTATGATTGTAATGCCACCTCTTTTTGGAAATATCAGACCCAGTCAATTTTATTCCAGGCTCCCATGTAAATTCTGTTACTTTATATTTTTTTAGATGTTTCTTACTGCTTCTACAGTAATTGCAGAAGTAATTCCAAAAGAATTGTTTTTCTTACTGCTCCTGCAATTGTTTTGTTTTATTATATTCTTTAATCTATCCATGTGTAAAGATAGATAAAATGGCTAGCTTTCTTTTCCTTTTTTATTTTTACTCCCTCCACCTTTAAAGGTGGCACAGTGGATAATGTGCTGGGCCTAGAGTTAGGAAGACTAAATTTAAATTTGGCCTTAGACACTTACTAGCAATGTGACCCTTAGCAAGTCACTTAATTCCAGTTTGCCTCAGTTTCCTCATCTGTAAAACGAGCTAGAGAAGGAAATGTAAACCATTCCAGTATTTTTCTCAAGGAAACCCCAAGTGGGGTCAGGAAGAATTAGACGCCACTGAAACAAATGAACAACAAATACCAATCCCCTTTAAATACAACACTGTGTCCCTGGGCTTCATTATGCTTACACTAATTTAATCCTAGTATATTCCCACAGGCTTCCCTCACAGACATTCTCGTTTACCTGCCCTACTGCAAATTCTTTGAATTTATTTTTATTCTTTTATCTGTTTACTTTCCTTCTTTTTTGACCCTTCTGTGCCCCAGATGTGATAGTATGACCACCTACGAATTTACTTAGGAGGAAAGGGTGTTGAAGAAGCATTGTGGGTGTTTAGTCTCTTATTGCCTTCCCTCTGTTAATTATTTCCTGTTTATCCTCTGTCTATAACTTGCTTTGTACATATCTGTTTATATTTTCTCTCCTATTAGATTGTAAGGCAGGGACTGTCTTTTACCTTTCTTGTATCCCCCACATTTAGCACAGTGCCTGGCACATAGTAGACAATATTAATTAAGGCAAGAGTTGGGGTGGAAAGGGAGACTGAGCCAGGGACTGAACTCATTGAGAAAAGAGGGAGAATGTACTGAAGACTGCTAATAACAGCTACCAGTTATCTGTTATGGGTGAAAAATAAGAGTGAACCTCCAAGAGGTTGCTGAATAACACCATTAGAGTCTGGAAGTGTTGACAGGGAGGAGGTAGGAGAGTATATGACTCTTCCCCTGTATTAGGAGAATAAGAGAAGGTATAACTAACTGGTTAGAGAAAGGATAACCAGAAATACTACATCAACTATGGGAAGCTAAGGCTTTCTGAGTACCAGAAGATGGAAAGACCACAAGAGGAAGAGGTATAAAAAAAAAGGATATTTGTTAATTACTAAATAGGAGTGACATTGGGGGCAGAACAGGATTGAGGTGGGTGGGGATGAGAGAAAGGGATGTAGGAGATAGGGAGGCAGGTGGTTTATTGCATAGGCTCGGTATCACTAGGATTGGGTAAGAGTCAGTGGGAGTTAGTTAACCTTGAGGAATGACTGAGCAGAGGAAGTCTGGCGAGGGGGAGTAATGCGTAATTATCTTAAAAGGTAGGCTAGAGGGGCAGCTAGGTGGCAAAGTGGATTGCGATCCGGCCTTGGAGTCAGGAGGACCTGAATTCAAATCTGGCCACAGACACTTGACATTTACTAGCTGTGACCCCCTAGGCAAGTCACTTAACCCCCATTGCCTCACCAAAAAGAAAAAAAAAAAAACGGGGCGGGGGGTAGGCTACAGCCAAATTGTGAAGGGTTTAAATGTCAAATAGTTCTTTGTTCCCAGGGTCAATAAACTTCTATTTAACAAGGATAGCAATGTGGCAAGACCCAGTGCTTGAGGAATTTTACTTGGGCAGCTCTGTGGAGGATGAAGAGACTGATTAGAAGGGAGTTGCATTAGACCAGATGAAAGGCAATGAAGGTCTGATCTAGGTCAGTTGTCATTTGAATGGGGAGGGGACAGCTGCAAGAGATGTCGAAGAGGTTGAACTGCCAACTGAATAGATATGTGGGATTGATATTGTGTGAAGAGAGTATATAGGAAAAGGTAACCATTAGTATCAGATACAACGGAAAGGACAGGGAGGTTGTCAATTTGGTAGGAGTCACTGGACTTGATAATAAGATCATGAATTGCAGCTTCATTCATTTAAAATGAGGGCAGTGTACTGAGAATCACTCCTTGCTTTTTAATTCTTAAATAAAGATGAGGAATGGAGCTATAATGTGTGAAACAAGGAAGGAATAGCATGAGATGGAAGGTGACTTTTCGTACCTCATTCTTGGGGGGGAAACCCACCAATTTGCAAATCACTGATCAAAATATAAATTACAAAGAGTAATAACAGCTAACATTTATATAGTGCTTTTAAGATTTGCAAAGTGCTTTAAAAAGTCTCATTTTATCCTTACTCTGAGGTGGATGCCAATTTTGCAGAGGGGGAAACTGAGGCTAGAAGAGCTTAAATGACTTGCCATGGGTAATACTGGTGGTTTCTGAGGTTGGATTTGAACTCAGGTCTTCCTGATTTTAAATCCAACACTGATCCCCTGTGCCACCTAGCTACCTCTGGGTCTAAAGGGTAACAAGTCATCATCTGAACCAAGACATCACATAGGGTACAGGCTCGTGTGGGGGCCTTATTAAAATTGCTTTGTTTTACAGCAGAGATTATTTTGCTTTTCTGTTTGTGAGCCTAATGGTTAGCAGTCCTTTTTGTACATAGGAATCACTTAAAACTCTTTCTTTCAGTCTACAGCTCTTGTTCAGACATCAGATAGTATACAATTTTCTGTCAGTATTATACTAGTTGCTACTGAAGTACTAGTACTGTGGAAAGAGCTATGGATTTAGGACATTTGGCTTAGAATCTACCCAGCTGTCACCTTATGGTATAAATGAAGCAGCCAGCTGGCACAGTGGATAGCTTTGGATTGGGACTCAGACATGCCTGAATTCAAATTCTACCTCAGACATTTACTAGCTGTGACCCTGGGCAAGTCAATTAATCTTGCCAACAAATTTGATTTAAAAAAAAAGTCTCAAGTTTCCTCAGCTGCAAAATGAGGATTATAAGAGCACCTACACAGAGTCTTGATGTTTATAAAGCATTTTTGCAGGCCTTAATACAGTATGTAGATGCCAGCTATTATAAATTTTTAGAGGCATTCATCCTCCTTCTTTAAGGTTTTCTCATCTGTAAAAGGAGGGAATACTTACACTACAAATCTGACAGTTTTTGTAAGAATCAAATGATACCTATATGTAAGCACGTTTAAAGAAACAACTGCTAAAAATTCACTTTTCACATCCACAACTGGTACAAGTTAGGCCAAAAGGGAAGGTGCAATTTGCTTTGAAAGCTAGGTGAGCTTGCATTCAATTTCAAGCAAAATGTTTTTTAAATTATTATTAAGGGGTAGTTTCCATAGCCAGCATGGTTTCATCAAATATAGAATATGCTTCACTTCCATTTTTAACAGTATACTATTATACATGGATTTCAACACAAGGCGCATTTGACAAAGTCTCAAATGATGAACTGACATTTACACTACAACTTTACATAAAATCTCATTTGATCCTCGTAGTAAATCTAAGAAGGGGCATAGTTATCCCCATTTTTCAGATAAGGAAACTGAGGCTGAAAACGACTTACCCCAGTCATACAGTAAGGAAGTATCTAATGAAACCAAGTCTTTCCCACTCCAATCCCAGCACTCTCCCCAATATGCCATAATGCCCCAGAAGCTAGCACCTCCTCAGATTTGATTACTAAAAGCATAGTATCCAGAGAAAGGGAACATGGTCCTGCCAGGCCATCTTGGTCAGCCTACATGTCAAGTATTCAGTTCCAGAGGACTGGAATATAATGACTGGCTAAAGGAACTGGAGAGGTTTAGCCTAAAGGAGAAAGAACTTAGGAGTACACAAGACAGCTGTTTTCAAGAATCTGAAAGGCAGCCACATAGAAGAATTCAACTCAGTCTTAATTGGCAAAACAAGAAGCAATAGCTGAAAGTCACAGGGGCCAATTTCAGCTTGTTAAAACAAAATCTTTCCTGAATACCAGAGGTTATGAGGTAGAATATGCTACCTTCAAAGATGTTGAGTTCTCCATCGATGGAAATCTTGCCCCTCAAATTGATAAGTCATGTGTATACTGCTTACCTGGAGGCATTATAGTAAGTAGCTCTCTTTACAGATTGGTTAGACTACATGGCTGGCTGAGATCCTTTCCAACTAAGTTTCTAAGATTTCATGAACAGTTTATTCTTCCCTTTTTGTCATAAATACTTGGAGTATTTTAAAACAACCAAATACTTCTTGAATTATACTCCCATTTGAGGATGTTTTGCTATCTCCTATAAACTATAGATTTATTATTAGCTATAGGGCTAGGTCCTAAGACAATTCATTCTATGGTTTTTGATTCTGAAAGGAAAAACTTTAAAGCGTAATTGATTCTGGGCAAATTTTTCAGTCAGACATTTAGTTATAAGAACACTTGTTTTACTTGTGTCCTAAGTTAGAAATTACTGAGAAATAACCTTGTGATTTCTACACTTTAAGGCCTCAAGATGGAACATAATCAAGACAATACAGAAAGAAGATTAAGAATCAATGAAATCATAGCCAGAAAAGTGGCACAACTTCCAGAATCAGATCAGTAAGATAACCATATCTGATATGCATGCTTTCTATGTACATATTACAACCAGATGAATCTTCATTTTCACAGCTGTTTTGAATATAGACAATATCAACTTCCTACTTACCTTAGCAGCATTATCTATCAGATACAATAAAGTTAAGAACACGGTACTTTGATTTAACCTGAAACAGTTTTTAGAGGGACTACTCAAAGTTGTTGGCCAGGTTAAGTTTGCCAGTATCCTTCTATATTATGGTTTGTTTGTTTTTTCTGGTATAATAAATTGCTTCACAGGTGAGCTCTATTTTTCTTCAGTTCCTTGCATAGTAGTAGACCATAGGTGTTTAGATGAATTTAATTTTAATACAATGTGGTGCTGTATAAACAGTTTTATATTTTCTAAATAATCTTTTATATCCTAAGATTTCAGTTTATGTAAAAATTTTAGAGGTAGTAATATGCATGTGATATAACAAGCAGTATTATTTTGGGAACATTCACATAAAATTAAATTTCAACTGATTACATAAGATTAGTATCATCATGTTGAATAAGGGGCTCATCATATACTGTTTAAAATTCTGCATTATCACATCCCAAATCTAACTGATACTTAAAAGAATCATAGTTGGCAACACAGTCGAAATCTGTCATAACTTTGCATAATTGTTCAATGATGAGCTACATCACCCAAGAAACCTAGTGTTTCACGTTAATGTAGTCTAGACAGATGTGTATCTGTTATAAGTCATTCTTGTTAGGTTTTTTTAACAAATGTATACATTTGTATAGTTGTGCAGAAATAATCTTAGCTGGCTCAATCTTCCTCTTCTAAGCAACATAGATGGTCATGGAGGATTTGGAAGAGGGAGTAGGTCGGTCACATAGAAGAATAACACATGGACAACTTGGGTATTACACAAAACATTAGGGTGAATTCAATGTGTAGGCAGATAGATTAAATGCATGATTTATAAAAGAACATGGACAAGAATCACCTAAGGTTAGATGGGTTACACTTTTTACCCAATGACAGGAATACAAAAACCCAATAAAACCACATCTTTTAATCCTTAAGTAAATGTAAATATCATAGAAAGGTTTACCAATAACTTTTAATGTTGTCTAAGCCCTCTAGCTGTGTGATCTTGGGCAAGTCACTTAACCCCGACTGCCTCACAAAAAAAAAAAAAAGTTGTCTAAGCCCAATTCTTTTCTATTTCCTTTATTCCTAGTAATCTATTGAGATAGACAAGAGGCAGGAAAAGGCAACATAGATGAAAGATACAAAAAGCATTAATGGGAAAAGAATATATTCAGCCTTTGAACAAAGACTTCATGGAGGACAACTTGGACCATCATCTTCCACAGAAACAGTAACCATTTGATGAAACCGGCAGACACGAACAATGGGTGGGGAGGTCCACTCTAGACTCTGTTGTAGCATTTATAACCACGAAATACAGTAAAACCCCAAATACTTATGGCTAGGTTTTATTGCATATGACTTCAAGAAGGCCAGGAAAGGGGCAGCACTTAAATTCTTAACCCACGTTTGGCTGAATGGCAAAGGTTAACATCGGTGCTCTAGGAATCAACTATTTGTAATCAGAACCCGCCTTAAGCATTCCAGAGCTATCACGGAAATCAAAGCTAGAAGAGTCAGTTGCCTAAAGCAATGATAGGCACCCTGATGTGACAGCACTAAGCGAAGAAGCAGATTTTGCTGTTAATTAGTTCTGTACTCTTGGACAAGTTGAGTTCATCATTTCTCCAGTGGGAGGGGGGAAGGGTTGAGGAAACAGTGAGAGGGAAGGAAATGTTTGACTAAAATATTTTTAAATCTCCCAGTGCCTATATTCTGATAATTCTCAGTTTGATAGAAAAATTGTGCTTTATACAAACATTTCTTTAGGTTTTTAAGATAACCCCCAGAAAAGAAGCCAACCCTAGTTTCTAACTAGAACTATTAGACAGTTCTTATTTGTGAAATGACTCCTCCAAGTAAAATCTGTTTTCCATTTAAGGGTATTATTTATGACACTTGGGTTCCCAAGTCTAATTGTCTTCATTAATTGTCATTCAGTAGTTTCAGTCATGTCTGATTCTTTATTTGACCCCACTTGGTGTATTCTTGGCAAAGATAATGGAGTCGTTTGCCATTTCCTTTTCCAGCTCATTTTACAGATTAGGAAACTGAGGCAAACAGGGTAAAGTCAGTTACTCAGACTCAGTCACACAACTAGTTAAGTGTCTAAGGCCAGACTTGAACTCAGGAAGATTCATCCTCCTGACTTCAGGCCCAGCACTCTATCCACTGCACTATGTAGCAGCCCTGTCTTCTTTAATACAAACGCCATATTAATATATTTGCCTGCCTGTCCACAGTATCTAGTTCCTAGCCCTGTTATATTCTCAAATCTAGCTTCATTAGAGAATTACAAACCTGGCTTAAAGACCAAGAAATGGAGGGAAAGTACAAATAGCAATTGCACTGACTGATTTTTTTAGATATCCTCCAAAAGGTTTAAGTTCTACAAAACATACAAGCTGTTGATAATAATAGTGCATGAAAAAAAGTTCCAAAAATTATTTCTCTTATTTCTTAGGAATTTACTTATGACTGGATCAGCTTATGTTGGACTAAACGCAGCTTTTTGTGGCTTAATAGCAAACAGTTTTTTCCGACGCATCTTAAATGTGAGACATGCTCGCATAACATCAGCTTTACCAATGGCTGTTCTCCCATTTTTGTCAACCTACGTAACTTACAGAAGTGTTGTAAGTTTACCTTTGAGTTCAGGTAAATTACAATTTAATATTTTCAAGAATTTTGTTTTAATTTTTTTTATTTGCCGTAATTTTGTATAATATAGATTGTAAATTAGGCTCTGTAGACTTCGTTGAAATTGTTCTCGGATTCTTTGAACGTAGAGGACAACTTGGTTGCAAGTTAAAAGTTAATGCTTTATAGTAAAAAGCTACGGTCACAATTTAACATTCCCTCTTCTATCTGGGGTGTCAGATAAATTTACTAGTTGACGTAGGGTACATGCTCTTCTCACGTTTTAATGTTTAGTGCTAGTGTTTGAAGTATACAGAAGACAATTACAATGAAATAAGACCAATTTGCTCTCGTAAGTTCAATGTTATTGAATGCAAGTGCTTTCATAGTAGCTGCCTGTCCCTATCTCTCTCTGTCCCAGCTCCTGAGTTTGCTACATAAAATACTGCACTTCCAAAAAAATATTAGCTTTAAGACCACTAGTAAATTAAAATATATGAAGATAATTATATAAGTGGACAACTAGTTAAAGTGAAGAAAGCCCTGATTTGGCATCTGAGGGATGGGATTTTAAATTGCAACTCTTTTTCACTTGGGATTGGCTATTCCCTCTTCAACCTCCTGGATTCAACTAGATCTTCATTTTATGACACTAGAAACTCTAAAGTCAGTAAGACAGACAATTTGAATGAGTTGACATTAGTCATTTCCCCCTTGAAAGTGGTCTATTAATGACTGGTTAATAGAATCAGAGGATCAGAATCTTGAAGTAGCATTCAAATGTCAGCAGAAGGTAGGGAGGGGAAGAAGCTGTTATCTGGACTATTTGCCGTCCCTTCTACTTCTGACTGAAAACTTGATAACAAGCATTAACATTAATTTTTGTTATCTGACGAAAACTTCCAAAAAATTCCAGTTGCGTAATTTATAATATGGTTTATGCCAATATGGTTTAAACCAACTACTGAAATTGCAATTGTGAAACACAGGTGATAGTGAAGTAGCATCAACCACAATACCTTGCACAGTGAAGCTGACTGATGTCTTGAACTCCTCATTCCAGAAAACAAATAGTTTTATTTTCTAGGTGATCTAAGCTGTGAAGCCTGTACTGTTATAAGAGGTGGAATGGTTGGTCTCATAATCGGGGGTTTCTATCCTGTTGTTTTGGCTATACCAATAAATGGTGCTCTGGCAGCCAGGTATGTTTGCTGTATTCTTTCAATATTTTTCAATTGGTAGTTCCCCTATCAAACTAGATAAAAAATTCATTCTTAATTCAAAATTAACATTCACTTGGGAAAGGCAATATAGTAAATGAGCATCAAATTCAGACTCGGGAGGACCTGGCTTTGCTACTTTTTTCTTAGAAGGCTTCAATATTCTGCCAATCTGTGAAAAACTGTACATCTAATGGTCCCAGTTGGGCAACTGTTAGATTAATTTGAGAATCATTTAGTTGATCAGACACTGTTCTAGAGATCATCAGAATTTTTATGCAACAATCATTTAAGATACTTTCACCAATTTGTGGACTGTAGTCCTCTAAGTTCTATGGTCCACACCTCTCCAATCTGTCACTGAAGTCATGCTCACACTTTGAAGGGTTTTGATAGGACTTGGACCCAACTGAGTCATCAGAGTAAGACTTTAGTTATATCCCCCCAAAAATTAATGTATTTGCCAGAATTTTGTAAATGTATTCAACACCATCGTTTTCTTTTTAGGTACAGTTCGGCTCCACTACCACAGAAAGGAAATATTTGGACCTACTGGATCACAGTCTCTCAACCTGTCTTTAGAAAAATGGTCTTTCCTATAATGCTGCAGACTATGTTTGCAGCATACCTTGGTTCTAAACAGTACGAAGTACTCATAAAAGCATTTGAATTACCTGAACCTTAAAATAAATCAAGTGCACAGCTAAAAGGTTAAAATTATGTAAAAATAAGATACTAATACCCAACAAATATACAAATAAAATTGTACTTATTGCAACTTACTGTGACTTTACATCTATTACCTGAAGCTAACACATCAAAAATAGTGCCTAAAGTCAGGAAACACTACTGCTGAACAAATTATCTACAAGTTGGCTCAGTTACTAAAACCTGTGGTCCCTTTCAAAAATAACTGATACAGGTAACATTAAATTTAGGGAGGAAAGCTACCAAATTATTAGAGGTGAAGAACTATCCTTTTTTTAAAAAAACAAAAAGTTTAATACAGTTTTCTCATTAATTTCTCAACCTGGAAAAGTAAAAGTATAAGAAAACACTACATAGCCACTCTTACCGCTTACAAAATCCATCTCCTTTCACCTACTCAAATTGTTTCTAAAGCTTGTAAAAAAACAGTTTTTTCCTCAAGAGTTGGAAGAGGTCTGGGAGGTCCAACTGCTTTAATATCCCTACCAAAGCAAAAAAATACAAATACCTTTGATACCCTGAAAAGAATGCTTTAATCATGGGGAGCTCACAGAAAGGCAGCCCATTACAATTTTCTGGAGAGCTCTAATAAAGTTAGACAAAGTCAAAATATGCTTCCTACATATTTCTCTGTTCTCTCTAGAATACAAGATAACAAACCTATTCTATCTTTCAAATAACATTTCCCCAAATCTCCAGTTTTCATAGCACTACATCCTATTCACTCTGTTTAATAAAGCTGCATGACACATGAAAGTATTAGATTCACATTACTAGGGACAACTCATCTATTCCCTACCCTGCTACTAAAGGTCAGAGTTACTAAATTTTCTAGCCCTTTGGCATATTATTACTATTGCAAAACAGAGATAGCTATAGTAATTTCATAGGGTTATTATAAGGCTCAAATAAAACACTTCACAAGTTTTCTTCAGTACTAATGCTGATAAAACAGAACATTAATGTAAATTTTTAAGGAAGTTAACAGCAAGAAGATGCTGCCGTGCCTGCTTACTCAGTGTAGAAGGCAGGATTTGGAAAAAAAATTTAAAAACCAGTCAAATAGAAAGAAATTGCAGCTCTAGTAAAGGGATAAATTTCTAAAAGTCAGACGGAGGCAGAATAATTTCCTTTTTTAAAAAGGGAAAGTTT
The DNA here is from genome assembly GCF_900497805.2 of Vombatus ursinus. Lineage (NCBI taxonomy): Eukaryota > Metazoa > Chordata > Mammalia > Diprotodontia > Vombatidae > Vombatus > Vombatus ursinus. Next base: position 9,115,067 of record NW_020945437.1, on the reverse strand, counting down.
TGTTTTTTTAAAGATTACTGAAAGTCAATTGGTTTTTAGTTTTATTTTTTTTTTTTTTAAACAAACACCCCCATGACATTGAGGTCAAATCAAGGATCCATGAATCTTATCTTTAAAGCTCCCCCCCTTTTTTTTCCAGCAGTTTTCTCAAAACAGACATTACTATTTAAAGTCTAAAGCCATGATTGACAAACTGAATGAAACTGGCAGAACTACCTGTTAAATCATTTAAAACTATCTTGAAAACTATTCAAATTCTTTAAAAACCTTTACTACATATTGCTGTCTTATGTCTTACACATATTTGTATCTCCCCTTCATGGTGCCAGCAGAGGTCTTGTATGTAATCAGTGCTCAATAAATGTTTCCATCAATTTAAATTACATAAAAGTTTGTTCTCTTTTGTTTCACATAAAGTAAATGTTGGTTCAAAACTTTAATATTTTGAATTGTATTCAATTTTTTTAATTTACACATTAAATATTTACAATTTCCCATATTTTCTTAAATGGTCATCTATTTTCTAGAATTTGTTCTCAAATGTTTCTTACAGCATATTACTTTACAATTAGTGATATGAAAATTACTACTGCTGCCTCAACAAAAAAGATCAAGTTGTATTATACTTTAATTACCATAATATGCTAACTTCATAACCCAAATGTTACTCAATTCTGAAAGCCAGGGAAAGATGCAGTATTTAGAAGTGTCATAGCCTGGTAGAAACTGTCTTTTTGCTTTAAGGCTACCAATAATTTCCACACTTCAATTAGATAAAACATTAATAAGAGCACAAATGATTTAACTGAAATTTACAACTTATACTCTTCAAAACACAGCCAGTGGCTAGAGTATGTATTCAATTGGTTTCATTGCAGTTTATCAAGAGATTCAACAAAAATCTAAGTTAAAAATAAAGCACAAAATGTTTGTTGTCATTTTTGGCAAGGCAATTAGGGACAAAATGTTTTGTCAATTACATATACTTAGTTCTCTATCTGCTCAAACTTAATAATGAATGATTTAAAAATACTTCCCAATGGGGAAAAAAGCTATAGTGTTAAACAAAAACTCCAACTCAAAGAAATCCAACAGGTGGCAGCAATTTAAGAGATTACAACAAAGGGAAAAAAAAGATGTATAAATAGCAACACCCAATTTATCCAAAATATAGCTAACTAGAATTCTTTTTCACAGTATTGTCAGTAATTAATGGTCATAATGATGGCTCTCCTTATAAAGTACTGAAGGATCCTTAAATATCTTCTGAATTCATTTTGCTTATTTTAAAGTACATATCAGTATGCTTTAAGGCATGAAAACAAAAACAAGAGACCTGAAATATGACAAATTTTCAAGATTCCTCAAACTTCAGATTCACAGTGGGCCTGGGAAGAAATGCTTTTTAAAAATTCTTATTACTGATTCATAGTTAAGTCAGTTCCCAAGATCTCTAAGGTTCTGTAGGTCTAAAATTCTATAATACATATCAAGAAAGTATTAAGTTAGCAGGGACCTCTATTCCACAGTGAACTTCACAACTCCTAATTACCAGTGTTTTATCTAGTATCCTGTCAAAAAGAACTCTCTGGCCACCAGAAGGAACTATGTCAGTGTTTTGCATAAAAAGTCCATAACTCCATGAATAATGGCTGAGAGATGGCTCTGCTTTATGAACAGCATACTTGGATAGAGCCAGAAATGTTCCTCAGAATTCCTTAGGCTAATTCTTGGTAAGACTCTTCACTGCTACTAACAAAGGAATGAGCTGAGCAGATTTAAATTAACTTTTGATTGCTTCCTTCAATAAATACATATTTATTGAATTTAACTTGATGGAGAACAGGAACTTATCCCCTGAATCCAACCATATTTATGCTGTTAACTCAGAGATATCCAGTAAGATAGAACCTGACTGGTTTAAAATTAGAACATATACCTATTAATATTAGTCCCAAAGATGGTGGGAAAGTGGGAGGAGATAAGTATCTAACAAGTAACCCTTGTTGAGAAACTGAGTCCTATGAAGCTCTATCACATCATAAGCTGGGAAAATGTATGTGGCATAAAACCATTTACTACAAAGAAGTCACTTCTAAAATCCAGAATGCTCAAGCCATTACATAACAATAGACCATTTTGACATGAAAGTGTGAATAAAAACTAATACAAGTTATTAGAAACTTCAAATTATTCCCAATATTGTCAAATTACTTATAATAGGAAAAAAGAAATCCATTATTTCTTGCCTGTGCAACTTCTCGGTTATATAAGATATTCCCACACATTTTACCAATCAAAATTCCTCCATGAATATGAAAAAACAATTCAACATCTACAAAAGGACTGCCCTTTAAATTCTGAACTTTGCATTAATTATTTTACTAAGTTCAGCAAAGTTAATGCATCAGCTTCACAAAGACTGCCATGTTACATACAGTTAAGTGAGCACAAATTATGTACACCTTACAACCATTGATGGCCTTTTAATTGTTTTACGAAATGTAATACACTAGTCTATGTTCCTTGCTAAAGAAACTGAAAAGTACTAGATAAAATATATAATTCTCTTGTCCAAGGGGCAGTTCCAATTTTAAAGGGTACTGCAAAGAACTGAATTATGACTCCTCTGAAAGACAATAATATTTTATCCAAAAATTAATCCATTAGTCTCATGTGTTTCTATTAAGTCTTTCAAGGATTCCAGAGAATCTTTTCAAATCTCCACTTCAGGAAAGTGAAATCAGTATAGAAGTAATTTGGGGGCTTGAAATGGCATTCATTTTTTCAGCAGATGCCAAAATTTGTGACCGATATGGCTCCCACAACTACTTTGTTACCATCAGTCCAGTCAGTTACAGGTTGTAGGAAAAGATTCGTTTTTGCAGACACTGCTAAGCTGTTTAAAGAGAAGAAAGAGAGATTAATTCAATGATTATAGAATGCACATTTAATTCAAAATATCTTAACAAGTTGGTTTGATTACACATGAGATTTCATCTGACTAGGTTTTAACAAAGATTTTTTTAAAATTTGGTGATGGAGTTGTACATGTAAAGCAATGTCTCATTAGAATTCATTTAATATTTGCATGCTTGTCTCACTAAGAAAAATTTTAAAAGCTGAGCACTAATTAGACTTTTTACTTTCTTACAACAGATAAACATTCATTTATACTAAGGTACTGCATCACTTTACTATGTAAAATGTAGGAAACTGCAAATCCTAACCATCAAGAAAAAGTTCCTTTATCCCAAAATGTTAGATTATTTCACAACAAAATCAGACTGTAACTATTTCCCAAATCAGTATTATTGTACTCCAAAATGCCTTTTGGGATCCAAACACTACTCCTTCAGAGCACAACCTTATAGAAAAAGTAAGACAACAGCTTTATATTAATAATCATAACTGTTTTAATTAACAACAAGAAGAGGGGACATGTGTTAGGGTATTCTACTCACTACACATTGAAAGTAATCAGTTTTTTCTTAGTTTAAGAAGCCCAAACATTTATAGTAAAATGTGTTTACATATAAATATGACCATATTTACTAACACCTTTGCTGGTTCTAAAAAACAAGTGATTATTACCATGTGAAAACAAGAACATGAAGTTGATGTAATAAATGACACAAAAACACTTAGTCATCAAAATCAGGAAAAAGGAATGAAATGGAAACTAGTAAGGGACAGTTAATAGAACACAAGGAACCTAAAATAAGCAGCTTTTAAAAGTATCTTCAACTTTTTCCACATTTAAAATTTTTTGTAAAACTATTTCCAAATACTGTCATTTGTAAAATGACATTTTTGCAAAGCAAAGATTCCAATGATGTGATTCTAAACAAACAGCATCCCAATTCTGAAAGCTTTAATCAATGTTTCTCCTGCATTGTCCAGCCCCAAACCTCAATTAATTCAAGAATTATACTGATGTCAACAAGACAATGTTGTTATGAAAAACACCACACTTACTGTTTCCAGAACCCTTAAGACCCAGAGCCAACTCTAACAAACATTTTCCTGATTTCCATTCCTGTTTCTTTCCAATATTAAGGTAAGGATAGAGATGAACAAATTCTTTGAGCCCATTACTGAAAGATCAACAAACCTGGTTTTATTATGACACCATATTCTTATTGTCATTGGTACTGCACAAAATTATATACAAAGAAATATATACAAAATATTCAAGTATTGTTAGTTAAAATTCCAATTCAAGGCTTCTGTTTCAAAGCTACATTTAACATATTCCATAAAGATATCACAAGTTAGTCACTGTTTCAAATAATTTTCCAACTAATTTTGGTTTATATATGTATGATTCAGTAGGCACTAAAAATACATGCAGTTGCATTTTGGGGACTTAATCCTGCTCTTAGGTATAAGCAGATTCATCATTTCATGTTCTAAGTGTAGCTATTGCCCATTCATGCTCAAGTGCAGTAGATGATTTTACAAAATATGTTGTGATGCATAATTGCAAACCAGAGACCAATATTAAGTCTCAAATACCTTATCTCCAGCAACGAACATTTACAGTTGTGCAAAAAAGGATTCCATTTACAAAACAAAAACATGTTAAATGAAAGTTAACTACATCTTTGGACTGCTGGAATTAACTTTTTAATTATGCACAATTTTAAAATAAAAAGACAGCAGAAGCCCTGATATTACCTCTTTTTCCTCATTTCTTATACTACCTTTTAAAATAAAGCAGGAAATGTGGCCAGCAGCTGGTCCCGTCTCTTCTGCCCCAACAGCTGTATCCACTTTAGCATAAAGAAAAACAAGGATGCTAAATACACGTATACTTTATCAAACAGTGATGTTTCACAAAGAATTTCTATCGGTCTCCGATTATGCTAATAGGTATGATTAGTGTACTCAAAGGACACAAGAGAGCAGCCCAGCTATGGGAAAAGCTTCTCTAAGTGTCAAAAGTGTTTTTTAACTTCATTGGTTAGTTAACACCAAAATTTTTCATCTACCAAAAAAGGAAACAAGTATCTTAGTTTTTATATTTGGAGTTATAAAATTCATCCTTTGTGAAACCTCACTTTACATTTTTTCATTCATTTAACCATCTTTAAAATCTCTAATGGTACAGACACAAATTTAACTTATAAATTTTAATACAACAAAATAAAGATATTCAACAACTCATTCATACTCAGTGACTGAATCACTGTGCTGGTCCTCAAGGAAACAGTTTTATTTAAACATTATTACTCTTCTCAATGGCTGTTTAACTAAATAAAGGAGTCTGGTATGCATATTATTTCCAATTCTCTAACATTGATATTTAGTTCTGTAATCTAATGAGCCTGTATAAGTTTATATATCTTATATAGGAAACTAAGAGGCATTCCTGAATATTCAAGAGATTTTACCATCTCTAATTAGAACTACAGAATATTTGTTCATGCCCCAAATACTCAAAGCTGTTTGAAAAGTACAACAGGATTTAATCATATAGCCAACCCCTGCAAAATTGCACTCCAACTGGAATTCCAATTTGCACCTTGTACAACTGGAACTTCCATTCAACTTCACCTTTTTTCACTGTGTCCAAACTGTATGGCTATAAGCAGGTTTCACTGCACAGTTGGAACGATGTCATCGAAGGCCATGTCCACACTGGGGACAGAACAGCTAGGTACAAGTAAGTTTGAACAAGGGCACACACATCAACAGCTGTTTCAATCAGAGGAAGCATCTTAAACACACTAGTGGCCAGCACAAGTCTGTTTCCAGGGTGGACAGGGCCCAAATTAGTTTTTTTGTTTGTTTTTCGTTTTGTTTTGTTTTAAATCCCCCAATACAAACAATTGTGTATGTTTGCCCATTAAAGTAGACTAACCAGCAGTGCATGAGCTTTTAGGGGAAGAGATGGATCCTTACCAGGTTGTGAGGCGGGTACGACTGTTCTGTAACCCCTACAACGGAGCCTGGCAGGGAGGAAATCACCTAAAAAAGAAACTGTCAGAGAAATTTAATAGTCACATGTTATCATTAAGAGTCGGTTACTGTGTCACATTCATGCTTTTAGCTAAACACTTAATGATTCATTATTACTTTTCTTCTCTGAAATGTGTCCAGTGAAGATGTCCCACTAAAGTGTTTTTACATGGTGTAAGGGAGCTGAAAGGGGTAAACACGGATAAAGAGCAGGTTACTTGACCCTACATTTTAAGAGAAGACGAGGCCTTCCTGGCACACGCCGAGCAGAACTCCACCGACACCTTATCCTTGTCCACGTGGAGACATACTCCTCCCGCAGGGTCCTCGTCCTCCCCGGCGTCCTGTTGCCGCTCGCCCAGAGGCAGGGCATAGTCGTGGTCCCCGGCGGGCGAGTCCCTGAAGAGGGAGGTGGTGAGTCGCAGTCCCCCGCCGCTCAGCCGGCTCAGCAGCCGCGCCAGGCCGGTCTCGTTGGCCAGCACGGCCCGCAGGTAGCGGCTCTCCTCCTGCAATGCCTGCACGCGCTTGCCCAGCTCCCGGTTCTCGGCCCGCAGCTCCTGGTTCTCGGCGGCCAGGCCCCGGACGCGGCTCTCCAGCCCCATCACGTACTCCTTCTTCTTCAGCCGGTTGAGCCGCGCCGCAGCGGCGGCCGCTTTGCGGGGGCTCTTGGCCGCCGCCGGGCCGTGGCCGCCGGGGCCGCCGCCGCCGCCGTCGCTGCCTCCCGCTCCGGGGTTCTTCCTCCGCCTCCGCTCGCCGCCCCCGCCGGGGCCGCCGCCGCCGCCGCCGCCGCAGGCCCCGGCGCTGCTGCTGCC
>NW_020945437.1:8958025-9107891 GCF_900497805.2 Vombatus ursinus | reverse complement strand
GCCGCCGCCGCCGCCCCCGCCGGAGCCCGAGCCGCCGCCGCTGCCGCCGTTCACCAATCTCTGCAGCAGGTCCGAGAAGCGCTGCATCTCGGCGGCCGCGGCCGCCATCTCGTCGTCGTCGTCCCCTCTCCACAGGCACCCGCTGTCCGAGCCACCCCCCGACGACAGCGGCCCCGGCGAGCTGAGGCCCGGCTCCAAGTCCCAGTCTGGCTGCCGGGGGTCCAGCAGGTCAGCCAGCTCAAGGCCCGACAGAAAGTCCATGTCCTCCGGCTCCTCGGAGCGGGCTGCGGCCGCGGGCGGCTCCTCCTCCTCCATCTTCTCCTCAGCAGGCGCAGCCTCCGGGGCGCCCTCCTGCCGCCGCGGAGGCCCGTCCCCTTCTTCCTCCTCCTCCTCCCCGCCGCCGCCGCCGCCGCTGCCCTCCTCCCCGGCCACTGCCCGGGCCAGGCCCGGGGGGCGCAGACAGCCTGAGGCCGGGGACGGCACCGGCGCCGGGCTCCCGCTCCGGGCCGGGGAGCCGCTGCCCGAGGCCGCCAGCAGCTTCGTCAAGCTGTGCCTCATCGAGTCCCAGGGGGCCGAGGCGGGGACGGGGCCGCCCCCGACCCCGCGGTGCAGGCCCCGCAGGTCTCGCGGGCCCCCGGCCCCAGGGTGCGGGCCGCGGGAGCCGCAGCGCGGAGACTACGCAAGGGAGAAAGACTGGGGGGGTGGGGAGCAGGCAGAGGTGGGCACCGCGGCAACCGGGTCGCGAGGATGACTGGACCGGACCGCCCGGGCGACAACTGACTGGAGCGAGCCGGAAGTCAGGAACTCTCGCTCGTCCGCTCCCCCCTCCCTCCTGCTGGACATCGCGAGACTTCAGGGAGCGGCAAGGAGGGGGAGAAAGCCAACTGGAGAATTCTCGCAGTGACCCAGCAGTCCTTTGTGTGCAGGATCCTTTAAGAGGGCGTCCTCTGTCTGACAGCTTTGTTTTGTTTCCAGACCACGCGCTCCTTTGTGTACGGCAGTCTTTTAGAGGAAATAGGAGTCCCCTCCTCTCAGAGAGCTTTGTTTTGACGGATTATAAGTGATACTTGATTAATGAAAGCTTCGCCCTTTATCCATCATTTAGAACCACCCTCTGGGAGACATCTCCTCCCCTCCAGGGGGTTCAAGAGTCAGCTGGGCACCGATTGAACAAAAACAAACATTTATTAAATACCCACCAAGTGCCAAACGCTGGAGGCACAAAGACACAATAAAAACAGTGCTTGCGTTCAAGGATCATTCGGAGTCTACTGAGCGTTGGGGTGGTGGGAGAAAATTACTAAGGGTAATCAAGTATACGAAGTTGCGCAAACAAGAGGGACAAGAGGGCCATCGTGCTAAGAAATAGGGAGGTCAGAAAAGAGATTATCTTTTTTAAAATTTTTTAAAATTTATTTTGATTTATCAACAATCACTTCTATGTGCTTTTGAGTTTAAAATTTTTCTTCCCCTTCCTCCCCACCACCCTCCCTAAGACGGCGCACAATCTGATATAGGCTATACGTATACATTGCTATTAAACATATTTTCACATTAGTGACGTTGTAAGTAAGAATTAAAACCAATAGGAGGAACCACCAGAAAGAGGAAACAAAACTCAACAAGAGAAAAAAAAAGCAAATAGTATGCTTCGATATGCATTCAAATTCCATAGTTTTTTCTTTGGATGTGAATAGTATTTTCTATCATGAGGCCTTTGGAGATGTCTTAGATTCTTGTATTGCTGGAAAGGGTTAAGTTTATCAATATTAGTCATCACACAATGTGGCTGTTACTGTTTACAACGTTCCCTTAGTTCTGCTTACTTCACTCAGCATCAGACCATACAAATCAGGAAAGCAATTATCTTGAGGTGACTGGGGGACACAGTGAATAGAACACTGGAGCCGGAGTTGGGAAGACCAGAGTTCAAAATACTAGCTGTGTAACTTTGGGCAGATTATTTGATTTCTTCTTGCCTCAGTTTCCCCATATGATAAATAGGGATAATAATAGTACCTGTCTCTCCCAGGGTTGTTGTGAGGATAAAATGAGATGTCATACTGCTACATAAATGATAAAATGTTAATATAAATGATAGGTATTGTCATTTCTAAGAGATGGCACCTGAGCTCCCACTTACCTTTTCCAGTCATATTCTATTTGACTCACTCTCCAAGGATATGGATTTACTAGCTGCTCCCTGTGGGGACATTCTGTCACACATCTCAGTGCTCCTGTAGGAACTGACTCCCATGCCTTCAGGGTGGAGTAAGAGAGAGGAGGGGATGCATTCCAGGCCCAGGAAACAGTTTGGACTGAAATTCTGAGATGAACAATGGAATGTCATTCACATGAAGCAGCTAGCAAACCCATGTGATTGGAAAGAAGAGTGTGTCAAGGAGAATAGTAAGACTTAGAAAAGTAGGTGGAGGTGGGTTCTTTGTTCCAGCCAAACTGCCTTATTGTCTATCCCCCAACTTGGCATTCCATGTTCTGCCTATGTCTGGAGCACACTACCTCTATCATCTTTTAAAATCCTTAGCTTCCTTCAGGTTTCAGCTCAGGTGCCACCTTCAATAGGACACTTTTTTCTGATTCTCCTAGGTGTTTTTTAGGACTCTCTCCATTCTCAAAATATGTTATATTTATCTTTTTATAGCTTGTATCCCCAAGTAGAATGTAAACTCCTTAATATATATATATAGATATATAATCACTATATATATATTTTATATATATATATCACTAATATATAGCTGCAAATTATGCAACACTGTAGTCTCTACAGAAATTGCAAATGGGTATTACAGAGAGAACAGTACGGAGAGGTTTGTGATGAGTATAAACAGAATGGAACTTATAACAAAGAATTTCATAGAATTGGAATAAAGGATGTCACGGGGAAATTCGTGAGTGAAATAAATGAACTAGTCATGTAGTAAGTACAAGTAATAAGGAAGACATCCCAAGTACTCAGCTAATATCCTTGCAACATGAGGAAAAATTAGGGAAGATCTACAGCATATTGGACCCTCGTGATAAACTTATTGGAATGCATGGGTAAGAGTTGAACAAAATAAGCAGGCAGGAATGGGTGGCAATCTGCTTCTTTGGAGTATACACCAAAATTAATGAGATCTCAGTTCCATTTGAATATTGAGTATCCCTAGTATCTAGCACAGTCTAGTAGGTATTTGGTGATATAAACCTGGAGTTCAAGGGAAATTAGGGGTAGATATGTAGATCTGAGAGTCACTTGGATAGAAATGAGAATTAAAAGCATAGGAGCTAATGAGCTCATGAAGAGAAAGTATACATAGAGAAGGACAGAATCTTGAGTGATACATCTAAGGAAAGGGAAATGGTTCATGATCCAGCAGAGGAAACTGAGAGAGAAGTCAGACAAATAGAAGAATCAACAGAATGAAATGTCATGAAAGCAGAGGAAGGAAAGAATATCAAGTTGGAAGGGATCTTTCAGTCAGTCAGTAAGAAGGTATTAAGTTCCTGCTATGTGCCAGGCACTGTGCTAAGCACTGGTTGGCACAGGAGCTTAGTATCTTCGATTCCTAGCTGAGAGAGATTTTAGAAGTCATTGAGTGTCACCCAGCTACAGAGTTCAAGAAGGATGAAGTCTGAGAAGAGGCCAGTCATATTGCCAGAGGCTGAAAAGTGAATAGGAGGTGAGGAAGTAGACATGAGTATAACTGGCTTTGTCTAAGAGTTTGACTGTGAAATGAAGAAGACATAAAATAATGGCTTGACAGGATGGCAGGATCAAGTAAAGGTTTATTTGTTTTTTAAGAATGGAGATCTGGACTTGTTTGTAGGTATCAGGGAAGAAATCAGTAGATAAAAATTGAAGATTGGTTGTAGGGAGAGGACTAAGGGGTAAGGATGATCAATGTGGCAAAATCCTAGAGGAAAAGGGAGAGGATGGGATCAAGAGTGCAAGTAAGAGGCTGGCCTAGACAAGAAAATCTACTTCTTTATTAGGGATTGAAGAAAAGGAAGTTGATATTTCAAGGGATTTGGGAGAGGAAAAATGAGGAAGCTCATAATAAACAGACTCAGTAAATTAGGAGGCAAGATCTGCTGAGAAGGAGGAGGGAAAGAATGATATAATGGCTTAAAGTTTGGAACACCTGCTGTGAGGGAGTAAGCCATCAAGTTAATCAAGGAAGAATAAAAGATCTGCCATGCAGCAGTGAGGGGCCAGTTGAAATGAACAAAAACTTGCATTGGACTAAGCTAGGTGGTTGTGACTTCCTCAGCAATGGACAGCAGCAACAGAGATAACAAATAGTGGGGGGGGGGGGTAACTAGGGTTGGCTTTTGGCAAGGCCCGAACAAAAGTAAGATAAGAAAGCTAGGAAATCAAAGAGAGGGGACAATACAAAGTTGAAATATCAAGGTTGTCCAAGGAAGAAAGGGAGCAAGAAAAGATGAAGCAATTGGCAGCTTCCATAGAATTTTCCTAGAGCTCTTTGGATAGATTATTTGTCCTATCACCCTCTCCCTGGTATAATACATATTCATCTATGTCACATCCTTGAGGGCAGTTGCTGTCTTTGTTCATCTTTATTTCTTTGGCTCCTAACATAATACTTTGCACAAAGTTAATGTTTAATAAATGCTTATTGAAAAAAATTGGAGTTAGGAATATATTCCAAGCATCCTAAAGCCTGCTTTAATAACTCGGCATGGAATCTGTCACCTATCACATGTAATACAGTCTTTGCCTTTAGGGATCTTATAACCTACTTAGGGACATACTTGGCAAATGATTGTGGACTAGACACGAAAAGCTAAAAAAAATAACAGTACAAGAGATGCTTTTATCTAAAATATACAGGTATAGTATGGAATATTATTCATGATAATACTTTACATTTATGTAGCACTTTTGTAGTTTTCAGTTAAAGCAGTTTTACAGCTGACAGTTATAGCTATTTTACAAAGTGATTTCACAACATTCTTTCACAGTCTTCACAAACCTATAATGTAAATATGTTGTTCAGTCATTTCAGTCATGTCTAATTCTTCATGACCCCATTTGGGATTTTCTTGGCAGAGATACTGGAATGGTCTGCCATTTCCTTCTCAAGCTCATTTTATAGATGAGTAAACTGAGGCAAGCAGGATTAAGTGATTTTCCCAGAGTCACACAGCTACTAAGTATCTGAGGTCAGATTTGAATTCAGGAAGATGAGACTCAAAGAAGAGAAGGGACTTCCCCAAACTTATATAGATGTTAATTAACAGAGTCAGGAATCCCAACCCAGGACATACAGCTCCAAGTCCAAGGCTTTTCTTCACTATACCACAAATTAATGAAAACATTAAGTACTTCTGAGTCCAAAGGGGAAATTGGTTGTTTTGGTCTTACAAAGGGTGTTCAGTTCAGGAAGCTTCATGAAGAAGAGGAAAGGAAGAGAATAGGCATTCATTAATTGCCTACTATGTGCCAAGCACTGTGCTAAGAACTTTTTTTTTTTTTTTTTACAAATTTGGTCTCACTTGATCCTCACAACAACTCTGAGAGGTAGGTGCTATTATTCCCCCCCACACACACACACCTTTTATGGAAAAGAAAACTGAGGCAGACAGAGGTTAAGCCCAGGGTCACACAGCTAATAAGTGTTTGAAACCAGATTTGAACTCTGATCTTCCAGACTCCAGGCCTAGAAATCTATCCACTTTGCTATTATCTGTTTCAAGATCAAGGCAAAACTTTAGCTGTGTAGTTAGTTGTAGTGGTGTAGTTAGTAGTTGGGTGGAAAGGAGAAAAGAACTTCATTTAAGCGAAAGGCAAAAATGCAAGTGAAAGACATGGACAGTGGGAAATAAATTTAGAGATGTAGCTGAAGTATGGGTTATGTCAGTTTTACCCAGAGAACACTCACATGTCTGCCAAGAGAGTTTGGGTTTTTTGTCTTATATTTAAAATGTGTATTTTTAAAATAAAGTATAATTGTTTTTTTTAATTAAGTTTAGTCAAATTTTAGTTTCTTTTGTTTGATTAATAAAAAGTATGTTTTATGATTAAGTATGCAATACAGATTCTCCTTGGGGATAGGGGGAATAGCGACTGGTCCTGTGGTTTCGATGATATAGGGAACTTACTGATATGGGGAACTGAGATGAGGAAATTCATTTGGCCAGCTTCTTCTGGGCAACATATAGTCTTAGAGAGTTGCCTAGACAGAGGCAACAAACCTGCACCAGATTAAAACAGAATTAGGAAATATTTAGCCAAATAAATGAATAATGTTAATGGGTAATTTTCTAAGAGACTATATGGCCCACAGGGATCCTTATGGATGGTTTAGTGGCCCCTGTTTTTATTTGAACTTGATACCACTGGCCTAGAGCATGGAAAGGTGAACTTGCACAGGATCACACAAGCACTACAAGTCAGAGGGAGGACCAGAACCCAGGTTTTCCTGGCTTGGAGCATGGCTGTCTATCCACTATACCACAATGCCTCTATTTCTATTTTTAAAATAGCAAATGCTATAGCTATGCAGTGGACTGGGAGTAAGATCATGTGGGTTCAGGTTCTAGCTCCATCATTTACGAGCTGTCTGACCTTTGACAAATTACTTAACCTGATTAAACCTCAGTTTCTTTATTTGTATAATTCATAATACTCCTTGTATTAACTACCACAGAGGGTTGATATGAAGGAAGTGCTATGTAAATAATCACGTGCCATATAAATGTGTTGTTATATATTATCACATATGTTAGTTATTTACTTAACCACAAAGTGGCATTGATGGCCACTTACTTCTCTACAGCAAAAAGAATCTGGTCCGTGGGAAGTCCCCATGCTCACCTTGGTGGTTTGCAAATGCTCCACTGGGTAGCTGTGTGGAGTAAGTGCTAAATTCCTTATAATCATCAGAGTCAGTGATTTATTCCTTCAGATATTTCTATCTTTATAGGGTGCCTACCATTCATTGTCAAGGCTGTTGTGGATTTATCCATTCAGAAAGCAGAACTCAAACCCCTCCCACTATGAAACCTCTGATTCTTTCTTGACCTTGGTAAATATTAATGAGCCCTAGAGCCATGACCTCATAATGGGATTGGGTCTCCACAGAATCAGAGGAACTTGTGCTTTAGGTACCCTAGGCAGTGTTGCTACTCAGCATAGAATCTTGTAGTAAACAAATAGGAAACAGATAATCACAAAAGAAATACCAAATAAGATCTGGTTCACATCTCTTAGCTGAGAGCATGCTTGCTGTTCTAGGCCTTAGAAGACCCCCGACAGTTCAGAAACTGCTTTGAATCCAAGAGTTCTTGAAAACACGCATTTTGAGTTTATTTGAGCTGTACTTTTTGCAAGTGGGAAAAAGGAGTTTCTACTCCCATCTTGACTTCCGATAGGTCAGTCTTTAAATAGACAAAACTTCTAGCACAGGTGACAGACTTGATATCCCACCTCCATACAGAACATGAAAATCGGTGGTTTTCTTGTTCGTAACAGAGACTTCTGACCTCTTTTGGCCATTATTGTTATTGTTCCTTTCAAAGAGGACCAATAAAACAACTCTGAGGTACCACATCACACCTATCAGATTGGCCAAGATGACAAAACAGGACAATGATAAGTGTTGGAAAAGATGTAGGAAAATTGGAACACTAATGCACTGTTGGTGGAGTCGTGAAATGATCCAACCATTTTGGAGGGCAATTTGGAACTATGCCCAAAGGGCTATCAAAATGTGCATACCCTTTGACCCAGCAATAGCACTTCTAGGGCTATATCCCAAAGAGATCATACAAATGGGAAAAAGACTCACATGTACAAAAATGTTTATAGCAGCTCTTTTTGTGGTGGCAAAGAATTGGAAATTGAGAGGATGCCCATCAACTGGGGAATGGCTGAACAAGTTGTGCTATATGAATGTAATGGAATACTGTTGTGCTATAAGAAATGATGAACAGGCTGACTTCAGAAAAACTTGGAAAGACTTGTGTGGTCTGATGCTGAATGAAGTGAGCAGAACCAGGAGAACATTGTACACAGTAACAGCCACGTTGTGTGATGACCACCATTGATAAACTTAACCCTTCCCAGAAATACAAGGATCTAAGACATCTCCAAAGGCCTTGTGATGGAAAATGCTATCTACATCCAAAGAAAGAACTACAGAGTTTGAATGCAGATCAAACCATACTGTTTGCTATTTTTTTTCTTCTGTTGTGTTTTGTTTCCTCTTTCTGGTGGTTCCTCCTATTGGTTCTAATTCTTACTTACAATATCATTAATGTGAAAATATGTTTAGTAGGAATGTATATGTAGAGCCTATATCAGATTGTGCGCTGTCTTGAGGAGGGAGGAAGGGGGAGAAAATTTTAAACTCAAAAGCATATGGAAGTGATTGTTGAAAAATCAAAATAAATCAAAGAGGACCAATAACAACACAAGGGTGATGTCTTGACTTGCAAGTGAATTGGATTAAAGTGAGGCCAGAGCTACGCAAAGTTGTCAGCCTCATTCTCTCCTCCAGAGTCATCAAAGTCCAATAGCGATGGCCCAAGATGCAGTAAGTGACCTTGGCCTTTCTCTCTTTTGGCCATAAAGTTTCCATCATGGAGCAGGATGAATGGACTTAGCAAGCAGCCTGCCAAGGATAAATCGCCCTGCAGCTTCCATTGCCCTGGTGGCCCTCCCCTCTTCCACCATCTTGAGCTTGTCAGCCCTCTGCTCTTATTGCTTCCTCACATCACTCCTCTCATGACGCATTCCCTTTATAGGCAAAGTGGAGAGTTTTAGAGTGAGAGGTTGTTCTGGGTTGGGCATTATACCCATCTGTCTGCATGTTGCAATCCCCTCTGAGAATGTAAGTTCTTTGAGAACAAAGACTGTTTCACTTTTTGTGGAAGAAGGATTATACACGTTCTGCTTGGCCTCAAATGGCAAAACCAAAAGCCATAGTTAGAAGTTACATAGAAACAGATTTTGGTATGATGCAAAGAAAATATTTCTAACAATTAGAACTGTCTGAAAGTAGGACAAACTGCCTCAATAGCTAGTGGATAATTTTTTGTCCCTAAAGTATCCCTGGAGCTTCTTCAAGTAAAGTCTACATGAGCAGTTGTTAGTAGTGAGCTGAAAGAGATATTGTTTAGTCATAGGTTGGACAAGATGGCCTGTGGCCTCTGGCCTCCCATCCAACTCTGAGATTCTCTGAAATGACAGAAGCAGTTTTTAAGGAAGATTAATTTGGCAGATGTGCCTAGGACAAATTGAAGGAGAGAATCATTGAAGGCAGGAGACTAGTTTTAAAAGATTTTTGTAATAGCATAGGTAAAAGTTAAAGATGGCCTAGGCTACAATGGTAACAGTAGGCATGGATATATATTTTTTTTGGGTTAGGCAATGGAGTTAAGTGACTTGCCCAAGGTCACACAGCTAGTAAGTGTTATGTGTCTGAGGCCGGATTTGAACTCAGGTCTTCCTGAATCCAGGGTCAGTGTTCTATTCACTGTGCCACCTAGCTGCCCCCAGGCATGGATATTTTGAAGGAAGAATTGGAGGGATTTGGTGACTGATTGAGTGTGCTGGAGGGAAGGGGTTAAAGATGATACCAGTATTTGGAGTCTGACTGGCTAAGAGAATGATGATATCATTGACAAAAATAGGGAAATCAGGAAGGCTGCCAAGTCTTGTTTTGGGGGAGGGTAATGTTGATATTATTACTACATTGAGCCAAATATAGACTGAATGTCTCCTCTTCAAATCTGGCTTGTGCAAGATTTGAGTGGGGCTTACAACTGTGCTTTTGTCAAGAGAATGACGATGATAATTACAAAGATAAATAGAGCTATCAGAATGAAAATAAATCTCTATTTGAGTAGGAAATGTTCTATAAAAGCCTTCATGTTAACTATATACTTAATGGAGTAATTCTGTGTGAAAGAATATAGAATAAAAATATATAATGCTTTAAAAAATTTTCCTTTCAAAATCAACTCATTTTAGGAGTAGGGCATGATATCATTGAAAAAGCTAAATGTCCGAAGTCAGAAGACCTGGGTTCAAATTCCAGCTCTTCTACTTACCTTCTGACTTTGGACAAGTCACTCTGGCCCACCTCTGGGGACCTCAGTTTTCTTATTTATAAAGGAAGTCTAGATGGCTATCTATGGGGGGGGGGGGGGAAGGTGGACTAGGTGGCTTCTAAAGTCCCTTCTAAAATCCTATAATACTACAAATTGAAAAGTATATATACAAATACACTTTTTTTCTATAGCAACAAATGTACAATATTCTGTAGCATTAATAGAAATATGAATTGTACATAGGAGAGGTCCAAAGTGGAATGCAAGATTGATGATAACAAAGAAATAGCTAACAGTCTGCTATTAATAGGGATTGACAAAGTTGTGGGCCACAACAAAAGGCAACTGAGGCAGAGTTCCAAGCATGATCAGTTTATTAGGGAGATTGGTGATCCCTAAGCAATTGGATCTAAGACCTTCCTTGTAGTCAAGGATTCCTCCGCTCATCCACATGATCCTTTTATGGACCTTGGGAGGTCACTAATGAGGTGTTACACTTCATGATTGGTCATCTTCAGAAATGGGGGAACTCCTATGATTGGCTAAGGGGGATACCCATCAACCATTAGTACTTTGTCATCAGTATTCTGGGGTTTCCCACAGGCTATAAGACTTTGCCAACAGTATCTTGGGGCCTTCCACAGGCTGTAAGAACATTATGACAAGAAAAGGGCAAAGAAACTGGGTTTTCGAGCATAGTTCACTCATAGGACTCATAGTAGGGCTAATACAGCAAATTCCTAACACAAGTTACTACATATCCTTCAAAAAGGCCTAATACAGTAGTAAATCTATCCTACAAGTCAATTAGAAGTAAACTATCATCAATATAACCGTAACCCACATGGCTCTCATTCTAAAAGCATTAACTAAATCAAAACTTAATTCTATTCTACTTAACTCGCTAATACAATCAATGATACCCATTAGGTCACAATGTACTGAGTAAATACTGATTAAATTGAGTAGGCATATCAAAACTATTTTGCAAAGTCACATTTCTTTTGGAAACCTATCATCTAAGGATGTCTAGACATTTTCCTAATTTAACATGGATGGTAAATAGAAACTCTGACAAGATAATTAGCCCACAGGATATAGTAACTGATTAAGGGTAGTGGACAACTATATATACTCAAGAATGTAAAGCGAGAGGAGGGAAGTGAGGCCAGAGCAGGAGGTGAGGGGTTGGGATGGCAGGAATAGGTGGAGTTCTAGATATCACAAGGAAAATGAAGAATAGGTTTATAAAGAGTAAGGCAGAAGGTAAGGTGGATGCATAGGAGGCTATGATCAGAGAGGGAAGTTTCAGAGTTCTAGATCATAGAAGAACAGCTAGAGGTGATGGTGAGATCAAAGGTGCTGTCATCCTTCTGTAGGACACAAGTGAAACAAAAATGTAGGTCATGGAAATTGCAAAAGTTCACAAGTTGAAAAAATGTTTGAGGGGTCATCAGTGCCTATATGGAAGTCTAACTCTGAAGAATAGATTTAGACAAAGGCAGAGCCAATGGAAAGACTGGTGATAGTAATCAGGGAATACCAGGATTCAAAGTCATGGAGGGAGCTCAATTTCAGATGATGATGAGATCTAATATGTGATCATCCTTGAGGGCTGGTGGGAGAGAGTGATGCTTGTTGTTGTTATTGTTGTTGTGTCCCACTTTTTACCACCCCATTTAGGGTTTTCTTGGCCTCAAATACCTACTAGCTGTGTGACCCTGGGTAAATCACTTAACCTTCTTTGCCTCAGTATCATGTATAAAATTACCTGGAGAAGGAAATGGCAAACCACTCCAGTATCTTTGCCAAGAAAACCTCAAATGGGATCACAAAGAGTCAAACACAACTGAAAAAAAAAACAACTAAACAACCACAAAAATTTGTCTCTCCACCTCAACTCTTTCCTTTTCTCCAATCCATTCTCTACACAGCTTCCAAAGTCATATTCTGAAACCATTGAACTGACCTGGTCATTCCTCTGTTCAGAAACCTCAGTGGCTCCCTACTGTCTCTACTCCTCGTGTTAGCATTTAAAGCCCTTCACAATCTGGCTTGAGCCTTCCTATTCAGGCTTATTACATATCACTACCCTTCATACACTCTGTATTCCAACTGGCTTACCTACTGTTCTTCATAGAAAACATTTCACCTTCCCTCTGTAGGCTTTCCACAAGAGGTCTTCTATGTTCTCTTCAATTCTGCCTCTTAGAATTTGCACGTTCTCTTCAAAACCCAGTTCAAGTGACACCTCTTACAAAAGATTTTTCCTGAATTCCCTCAGCTTCCTTTTCCAAAATAAAATTATCTTGTAATTACTTCATATATACTTTGAATTTACCTATATGTGAACATATTATTTCCTTGGAAAGAATATAGGTTCCTTCAGGGCAGGGATTATTTCATTTCTGTTTTTGTATGCCCAGTACATAGAACTATTGTTGTTCAGTCGTTTCAGTTATGTCTGACTCTTTGTGACCCCATTTGGGGTTTTCTTGGCAAAGGTACTGGAATACCTTTTGCCATTTCCTTCTTCAGCTCATTTTACAAAGAGGAAACTGAGGCAAACAGGGTTAAGTGACTTGCCCAGGGTGACATGGCTAGTAAGTGTCTGAAGCCACATTTGAACTCAGGAAGATGGGTCTTCCTGAGTCCAGGCCTGGCACTCTATCCAATGTGCCACCTGGCTGCTCTGTAGAATGTGGAGTAGTACCTAGTATATTCTTATTCATTGTTTCAGAGGACATTTTAAAGGGTTAACCTGTCATAAGATATATATTTCCCTTGAGATTTCCTGGGAAAGGACAAGAGGATTGGATACAGGGTATGTTGAGGAGTAGAGGGCCAACCACCTTGAATCACATTTTCTTTATGAATACTGTTGTAGGATTCAGCTGCACTAAATTAAGGTAGAAAACTTCTCAGAGGGATTTTCATTTTCAATAAGCATTTTCTTTCCTCATCACTACTTAATCTCCCTACCCCCAAATATGCCTCACATAGTCTGTTGTTGTTTATATAAAGCTTTTTTTCTCCTTTCTTCTTGATTATAAGAGATACAGAGGCTGTGATTTTTCTTCTTTAAAAAAAAGTTAATGATATTCTATATATAGTTTGCTCTACTATCTTGATGTTTACTGAAACGCTTATGGAAAAGTACTGAAGATAAAATAATAATCTTGAGTGGCACATCTGAATATTGAAACTGGCCCCATTTATAAATATATGGGAACTTTAAGGACAGAGGAGGGGTTGTGTGAGGGTGGCAGGTAAGACCTTTCTGAAAGTCTCATTGTTCTCTTCCCTTGAAAGGCCCCACCTGGTTGAAAGGGGCAGGCCCCATAGGCCCCTGGGGATGGCAGGAAGACAGTGACAATTAATAAACTGACAATTCTGGTACCAAACTCTACCCAGGGATTAAAAGAAACTAGCTCCAACAAAATGCATGTGTAATTAATTCCTTGATTGTGATCTGACACAACGCAAATGACAAAAATGTCCCCATGAGCTATTGTTCCCTTCCCTGCAAAATTCACTGACTCCAGCGTTGAGAGGCCACGTATTCCGACACATGCCCACGCCCACATAGCCATGAAATCTTTGTTGGAAAACTCCACCATGAGATAAATTGATTATCTCCCAGGACCTTGCATTCATTCCACTTTTGGATAGCTCTAAGTGTTAGGAAGTTTTTCCTTACATTCAGGCTAAATTTTTCCGTTATAGTTCCCACCCAATTCTGCTAGTCCTGCCTTGTTAAACTAACAAATCCAATATTTCTTCCTGGTGGCAACCCTTTAAATACTGGAAAATAGCTGCCGCATTCCCCTTGAGTCTTTTCTTTTCCAGGCTAAACATTCTCAACTACTTCTCATTTTCACATGACATGGGCTCAAGACCCTTTCCTATCCTGGGTGCCTCATCTAGGCGCTCTCCAACTCATTAATGTCCTTTCTTAAACTATGTCTCCCAGAACTGAACACAATAGTTCCAATGTGTTCTGGTGTGGGCGTAAGAAAGCAAGACTATTGTTTCTTTTTTCCTGGAATCTATGTCTCTAAGTGTAGCTATGCTATCAGCATTTTTGGATGTCACATCACTCTGATGACTTGTATTGAGATTGTGGCCCCCTAAAATACCTTGGAGATAGCTAGGTGGTGAGCAATGAGGCGGATAGAGTACCATGGCCTAGAGTCAAGAAGACCTTTATTCAAATCCTGTCTCAGACATCTACTAGCTGTGTGATCCTGGGCAAGTCACTTAACCTTGTTTGCCTCAGTTTCCTCATCTGTAAAATGAGCTGGAAAAGGAAATGGCAAACCACTCCAGTATCTCTGCCAAGAAAACCCCAAATAGGGCCATGGAGAATCAGACACAACTGAAAAAAAAAATGATTGAATGACAACAAAACACCTGAAACATTATTATGCAGTCACACTTTTCCCATCTCATACTTGTGAACTAATTAAAAAAAAATACCTCAAGTACAAGAGTTTGCATTTATCCCTAGTAAATTTCATCTTATTGGATTCAACTCAATGTTCTAGCTTCTCAAAATCTTTTATAATACTAAGGCTGTTATCCAATAGATTAGCTCTCTCCTCCAGTTTTTTGGGCATTATCATCTATGCCATTATTCTCACTCACTGATAAAATTGTTAAACAGCCCAAAGATACCTGACTGCTGGACAATGAATGATCTTTTGTGAGCCAACTAACTTGTGTAAATGGAAAAGAAACACATGTTTACAAGATCAAACTGGAACAAAAAGAGCTGCAGTGGAACAAAGAACCCTTTCTAGTACATACTCAGCATGGAAAAGGAGTGAGTGACAGCACTGTCTATTGATTCTGCTTCCAATTCAAGGACCTGTAATTTTATCAACATGAATGCTCCCTTCCATCATAGACTTCAACTCCTCTATAATTTGGTCTCAGAGTTCCTGTGGCCAAAAAAATTTGTCATCCTAGGATTAACCTGTTCATAAGATATATTCTGCAGTTTGAAAAATAGAGATAGATCTTAAACTCTCTACCTCTTTTTCTCTGTTTCTTGAGGTTTTGTTTTAATTTAGAAAATGTGATTTTGAGTTTTGCCCCCTTTTTTTTGGTTTGGAAAGGATCTCTAAGAACACTTGCTCTCTCTCCCTTAGGAGGAGCTGGTGTTTACGCTCTCTAATTTTTGAAAAAAATATTCTCTCTCTTTCTCTCTCTGTCTCTTTCTCTCTCTCTTTCCCTCTCTTTCTCTCTCTCTCCTCTCTTTTTTCTCTTCCTCCCCCTTCTCTCTCTCGACCCCCTCTCTCTCTTTTCTCTCTCTCACTTTCATTCTATCTCTGTCTGTGTCTGTCACTACCTCTCTGTTTCTCTCTCCTCCCCCTCCCTTTCATTCCGAGAACTCTCTGATCTCATCTTTCACCTCTCTTTACTTTCTCTCCCTCCAAGGACTAAGAGACTCTCTCACTCTTATTTCCTGGTATGGGGTTTATACATATTCTCCAGAGAATCAATGTTCAAAGACTATG
The DNA here is from genome assembly GCF_900497805.2 of Vombatus ursinus. Classification (NCBI taxonomy): domain Eukaryota; kingdom Metazoa; phylum Chordata; class Mammalia; order Diprotodontia; family Vombatidae; genus Vombatus; species Vombatus ursinus. Next base: position 9,092,286 of record NW_020945437.1, on the reverse strand, counting down.
AAGAGAGAATTTTTAAAGAACACAGCATAAACTGTTAATACTCACATGAAAGCAAAGAAAAGCACACCAAGGGAACATCAATGTACCAGGAGAATCAGTGCCCACTAGAATAGCAAACATAAATTTTAAAAAATGATAAAATATTATGTGTGGCTTGGGAAACAGGCATTCTGAGAAATTGTTGGTGAAAATTGTAGGTTGATGCAAATATTCTCCTAGATCTGGACTTGAAGGCCTATCATAAGCTATCATCCCCTAACTTAGGATTTCCCACTCATGGAGAAACTGAGGCCAGAGAGATTGATGACTTGCCTATAGTCACAGAGGTAGTAAGTAGGCAGGATTTGAATCCAGATTCTCCAGTTCCAAATCCAAAACTCTTTTCCATTGTACCATGTCACACAGCTAATATTCTAAGTGCCCAAAACACTGATGTCAAATTCAGCACTCAGACCACTGAACCATACTGCCTTTGGTTCTGTATTGTGGAATAATAAGGATTTTATGTGAGGTTCTAATCCTTACTTTCTATGCTTATTTGATATTAATGGACATTAGTCGTTGTTCAGTCATTTCAGTTGTGTTCGACTCTTTGTGATCCCTTTTAAGGTTTTCTTGGCAAAGATACTAGAGTGGTTGGCTATTTTCTTCTCCAGCTTATTTTACAGATGAAGAAACTGAGGCAAACTGGGTTAAGTGACTTACCAGGATCAGCTAGTAAGTGTCTGAGGTCACATTTGAACTCAGGTCTTTACTCCAGGTTGGGCAGTCTATCCATTGTACTACCTAGCTGTCCTTAATGGCAATTAAATGTTGAGTATATAGGATGGATTGGAGAAAGGAAAGAGTGGAGGGGAGGTAGACTGGTTAGATAATTACAATAGACACTTCCTCCTCACTTCTCTGCCTGTTAGAATCCTTGAGGATTTAGTTTACTTGCCACCCTTTATAGGCAGCTTTTCCTGATACCCCCCTCCCTCCAAGCTGTTAAATGTTATCTCCTTATTCAAATGATCACTCCATGGACACATCATCTCTCACATCTGTCCCTTTCTTTCCACTCACACGTCTATCTCTGTAGTTCAGACCTCTCTCTGTCTTTTTTTTTTTTTTTTTTTGGAGGCAATAAGAGTTAAGTGACTTGCCTAGGGTCACACAGTGAGTGTCTGAGGCTGGATTCTCAGGTCCTCCTGATTCCAGGACCATTGCTCTATTCAATGTGCCACCTAGCTACTCCTCATTGCTTCTCACCTGGACTATTGCAACAGCTTCCTAATTGGTCTTCCTGCCTCCAATCTTACCTTTCTCTACACATCTACCAAATTGATATTCACAGAGTTCTGTGAATTACATCATTCCTTTGCTTAAGAAACTTCAGTGATTATTGCTTCTAGGACGAAATAAACTCCTTTATTTAGCATTCACGATGTGAGCTCCTTAAGAATAGAGACCAAGTCATCATTTGTCTTTGTATCCCGGCAGCTACCACCTGGCACATAGTAGGTCTTTAATAAATCCTTACTAATTTCTTTAAAGTCCTTCCCCATCTGACTCTAGCCCTGCTTTCCAGACTGATTTCCCATTACGCCCCTTCACACATTCTAGTTTCAGCCAAACTGGCTTACTTTCCATTCCTCATATTTGTCATTCTGTCTCCCATCTTGGCACAGCTATCCCTCATGCCTCAAATGCTCTGCCTCCTCTCCTTCTCTGCCTCTTGGACTTCTAGCTTCCTTTAAGACTTAATTTGTGCCATCTCCTCCAGGGAAACCTTTCCTATGCCCTCTTGTTATTGCTAATCTTCCTCTATTTCCATCAAAATTACTCTGTATTTAGTCATATATATTTTATATAAGAAGTAGTCTTGAGTCAAACAGATGTGTTCAAGTCCTGCTTCTGACACCTATTGACTTTGTGACCCTATGCAGGTCACTTAACTTCTTAGTACCCTAGACAACTCTCTAATATGTTCAGTTGAAGGAGAGTTGCTGGTCTCTATAGGTACAGCGAGTTTCCTCTCTGAAAGTTCCCTATACCAATGAAATCATACCTCCCAACAAGAAAAAATGTATTGACTTGTCATTATATTTGTTTTCTCCCAGCAATATGTAAGCTCCCTGAGGGCAAGAACTGTTTCATTTTTGTCTTTGTATTTCTAGTGCCTGATGCAGTCCCTGACATACAGTAGACACTTGGTAAATGCTTGATGTAGCCAAAATATAGACTTAAATGTTTTCCTATGATATGTCCTAAGGAGAATATAAATCATTTGGTGGTTGGATTTTTCATTTTCTTTGTATATCCTTGGCATCTAACCCAGTGCTTTGAACATATTAAGCACTTAATTGTTTTTTAGATTAGTTGCAATAGTTCAGGTAATGAGATAATGATTTAAACTAGAATGGTAACAATGGGAAGGGAAAGTGGTCTGTAAAAAGTAAGAGAAAATGAGAGTAAGCTACCATCAGGCAGATTTGGATTTAACATGATTTGGGTATTGGCTAATGTGACAGAAAAGGAAAATGACAAATGTTGGAGAAGATGTGGGAAAATTAAGACACTAATGCACTGTATGTGTTGCTGGAGTTGTGAACTGATCCAACCATTCTGGAGAGCAATTTGGAACTATACCCAAAGAGCAACCAAACTGTGCATACCCTTTGATCCAACAATACCACTACTAGGTCTATATCCCAAAGGGGTCATAAAAATGGAAAAGGACCTACATATACAAAAATATTTATAGCAGCTCTTTTTGTGGTGGCAAATAATTTGAAATTGAGGGGATGCCCATCAATTGGGGAATGGCTGAACAAGTTGTGATATACTATACTAAATGTAATACTATTGTGCTATAAGAAATGAACAGGAAGATTTCAGAAAAACCTGGAAAGACTAACTGAACTGATGCAAAGTGAAGTCAGCAGAACCAGGAGAATATTGTATACAGTAAGGACAACATTGTGCAATGATCAGCTATGATAGACTTAGCTCTTCTCAGCAATACAATGATCCAAGATAATTCCAAAGGACTCATAATGGAAAATGCTATTCATATGTAGAGAAAGACCTGATGGAGTTTGAATGCAGATCAAAACATACTGGTTTCAATTTATTTTTTTCATGTTTTTTTTTCTTTTGGTCTGTTTCTTTCACATGGCATAAAACATATGAAAATGTTTTACATATATGACCTGTATCAAATTGCTTGGAGGGGGGAAGGTAAGGGAGGGAGGGAGGAAATTTGGGACTCAAAAACAATTTTTAGATGAATGTTAAAAATTGTCTTTACATGTAATTGGAGAAAATATCATTTAAAAGGAAAAAAAAGAAAATGGGTAAGAACAACAACAAAAATAATGATTTTGATGTGATCTTGGGCAAGTCATTTAACTTCTCTGGGCCTCAGTTTCCTTATAAAATCGGGGTAGATGGAATAGACCAGGGGTTGGCAAATTATAGCCAAATGGCCAAATCCTGATGTTGCCTTTTTTTAATTGCCTCAGCTAAGAATGGTCTTTACATTTTAAAATATAACAAAACTTTAAAATGTAAAAAAAAGAAATTCTTATCTCTTGGAGAAACAAAAACAAACAGTGGGTCAGGGCAGTGGTTTGCCAACCCCTGGCCTATATGATCTGTAAGATCTTTTCCAGCTCTTAAATTCTATAATTAGCAACAATTAAGACTATCCACAAAGATGATGGACTGCCATAAAATAGTGAGCTTCCTGTCTCTAGCAGAGCTGAAGAAGAGGCAATATGATTGCTTGTTGACGTAGAATTACGTGCCAGGGGCTGAACTAGAAGGCTTCTGACAGCCCTTAGAAACCTAGGACTTTGATGATTAAGTTTGTGAGATAAGGGAGAAAGAGACATTAGAAAAGAGTAACATTTCCTGAATGGGCGTGACTGATGAAGAGAATTCATGAAGAATTTAATGAGGAGAAATAGAGAAATCAGAAGAATGATCATGTTCTAAGGTAGAGAGGGAAAGTTGGAATTTGGACATATTTAATTTTAAGACTGCAGAATGCCCAGGTGAAGATAACCAGTTGGCTACACTGGAGATTTGGTTCTGGTCTAGGAAAGACTTTAATTTAGAAAGGCCAAGGTCATCCACTGCATCCCGGGCCAATATCAGTCATCTTGACTTTTGTCCTGCCACTGGATTTTGATGACTCTGTAAGCTAACAACTTTGTACAACTCTGCTTCACTTAAATCTAATTCACGCACAAGTCAAGACCTCACCTCTGTGATGTCATTGGTCCTCTTTGAGAATGAAGGATAAACAATAAGAAAGGAAGTCAAAGTTAGAGATCTTTTCACTCTTCTTAACACCTGCATCCCTTCATACCTCTCTTGGTTGCAATTCTACATTGTATCTGGCATTGTAACTAAAGATTTGGTTTCTTCTATGTAGATCTTTTCTTCCCTTTTAGACCTGAAGCAATACTCTGTTGCAAGTCATTGAACTAAGAGCTAAGGAGAGAGATGATAATAATATTATAATAGCTAGCATTTACATAGTGAGTAAGGTTTGCAGAGAGTTTTTCAAACATTATTTTATACTTGCAACAAACCCTAGAAGGTAGGTGCTCTTATCTCAATTTTTGCAGATGGGGAAACTGAGGAAGATAAAGTTTAAGTGACATGCCAAGAGTTTCACACAATTAGTAAAGTGTCTAAGGCTGAATTTGAACTCAGGTCTTCCTGAATTCCTGTCCAGTACTCTGTCTACTATGCCTTTTAGCAATCACTCTGCTTAAGGAACTTAGAATGAACAAGGGGAAGGTATTGTATAACTTACACATAGTAGGTGCTCAATAAATAATTCTTGAATGAACATACAACTGCCTCTATGCATACTGCTATCTCATACCAGGCACATAAATAATACACTGTATTTGCAGAGTTGACATCAACCACATCTTTTTAGAGACTAACCCATTTGTTAGGGAGGTTTTCAAGGACATATTTTGGATAGGGAGTGGGACTAGATGGTTCATACTGATAAGCCAACCTTATAAGGTGTGGGGGGGTGGGGAGTTAGAAACATACTATAAAATAAATTAAGGTGTATTCATTATAATGCCTAGAAATAACATTAATTTGTCTGATTATACGGATATAGGGAAATATACACTTAAATAAATACTACTTTAAAGACACTGATGAAATTTCCAAGATGTGTATAACAGTACTGTTTATTTATAGTTCTGTGGTTGTCCAGATATCCCCAAAGCATAGTACTCCAAATACATAGGTATGTATTTGGTTTTGATTTTAAAAAACTAAACATTTCAATGGAAGAAAGTATACTAATAGAAAAGAAAAAGCCTAAGCCTAATGTATGATAAGCATAGTATAGGCAACAGTAACAAAACTTAGAATCTCACAAAAGAAGTCTGCTATGACAACCAAAATACAGAAATCTGTATTCCCTGGTACTTCAATTATGAAGTTTCTCTTCTCCTATTAGCATATTGTGTTGGCAATATTAAACCAATTTGCAGCTTTTTGCACTATGTCCCATTTGAATACTCTATTAAAGAAAAAATAATTAAGAACGAAGTTATAAGCTAACTGAGAAATAAACCCATTTTACTAATGTGACCTACACTTCTTGTACGGATTGACTGCGGTGAGGTCTGGGGCGGGGGAAGGGGACTTAACAGTATTTGCTCTCTCCCACAGGCATTATGATGGAACAACAAGAATTGTGACAATAAAGTGGGTCTCAAGATTATTTTTTATGTAATAGAAATATAATAAATGAAAGGCTGGTTACTGTTCCAGTAAAGAAGAAAACACATAGTTTGGTTGAGGCCAGCAGAACCAACACGGCTCGCCTTATGGAAAAAGGTGTCGGAGTTTGGCGTTGAGTTCCCTCTCCTTGGTTAAAAGATCCAGACTGTGCTTTTTGAAGGCTTCAGACTGCAACCAGAGCTCATCATAGGCCTTCTGGATTCCCTCCACCTTTCGGCCCAGCTCTTGAACTCTCAGGCTGCTATTCACGGTGGCGGCTTCCTGCTCAAAACGATCCAGCGCGTTCTTTCGGGCTGTCTCCGCCATCTCCAGCTTCTCCTCCAGCTGCTGGATCTCCAGCTGTTTGTTCTGAAGCTCTTTGCCCCTCTCCATGGAGAGCTGCAGCAGCTCCTCCTTCTCCTTGGTCACTTTTTCCAGCCGGCTGCTCAGCTCGGAGTTCAAGCCCTTCTGCTTCTCCTCGGCCTTGGCCATCTTCGCCAGGGCTTTCCGGTGCAGCTCCTCCAGGGTCTGGAGCTGGCTTTGGAGGGAGCTGGTTTCCTTCGCGTGGGAGTTGGCCTGCTGGTGCTGCAGGTCCATCAGCTCCTTCTCTCGGGCTTTGGCGCGGCTGGTGTCTTCAGCACATTTCCCCTTCAGGGCCTCTAGCTCTCTGGACAAATTCTCTCCCTGGGCTGTGAGTTGACACACTTTGGCCTCCTGGTCCTTCAGGGCTTGGCTGAAATGTTCCCTGTTCTCCCTCCTCAGGATTTCGTTCTCCTCTCTCAGTTTCACATTCTGCCTCTTGTGTTCGTCCTTGAAGCGGATCATCTCCTCGTGGTTGGCGGCCAGGTCCATGAAGCGGGCCTCCAGCTTCAGCGTGCGCTGGGTCTGGGCCTCCAGCCTCTCCGCGTCCCTCATCCTTTTCTCCTCCAGCTCCGTGTTGAGCTGCTCCAGGACTCGACAGCGCTCTAGCGTCTCATCAGCCCTGCGCTTCAGGATGCAGATGAGCTGAGACTGCTCCTGGAGGCGGGAACGTAACAGAGCTTTTTCATTTTTTTCCTCACTAGATAGACCGCGGAGGTTCTCCAAGGCTTCTTTCAAACCTTCTAGCTCTTTGCACTCCATATCATCATCATCCGGCTCTTTTAATGTATTTTCTACCCCTGTGACTTTAGAGGATGAGGTAGAAGAATTCATTTTGGGAGTTTTCACTTTCTGAGGCATGAGAGCACTAGCTCCCTAAAACGGTGCTCGGGTCAGTGTCTAGTTGCAGCAATGTCAAAGGATGTTTAGTGTTGCTATGGAGGCTTCTGGACTTTCAAACTGCTTTTATTATCCCTTGGGGAGCTCTATGATTGGTTGAAAAGCTCAGAATGTTGTGATGTAACGAAGGCAGGGCTGAGACAATACAAAGACAACTGTGGCCAGTTGGTCTTGGCTTTTCACCTAGCCCCAGCTCTTAGCTCTGCCTGTCATTCACTCATTAACTCAATTACCAGCCAACTGCTATGGAAAGAAAGCTGACAGACAGCCTAGCTCCTAACCAGGAATAAATAAAGCAAACTGGATGTAATAAATCTTCCCCTGCCCTTTCCTCCTTCTTTTCTTACAATGAGAGTGGGAAAACGTATTAAGTTCCTTAATATTCTATAATGTCTAACTACTAAGTAGTAACTGAGCTCCGAGCCAAGATTATAACTTTTAAAATATCCTATAGATAAATACAGTGCTTAAGATACTTTTCATGTTGGAACATTCGTAGATGGAGGGAAGAATCAAAGCCTGGAAAGGAAGCTTTGTCAACCACATGTACAGGCTGCATTCTGGACTCTCTGAACTTTCCCTACTCTGCCCCCAGATGGGTACCCCACTCCCCCCATCCCCTTTCAGCTTCCTTTTAGGTGTCCCCTTCCCCATTAGAATGCACGTTTCTTAAGGGCAGCCACTGTCTTTCTGTTTGTATTTGTATGCCCAGCACTTAGCACAGTGTCTGGCACATAGCAAGCACTTAATAAATATTTATTGACTTGACAGCATATATATGTCATACAACACAATTATGAACCAAGTCATTTTCAGCTTAAGAGCTCTGCTGTGCTAAATTCTAAAGTCAACTTGTTCTTTCCAGTTCCACTTTGATTCTATCTCTAGACTAGCAAAGGTCTCTCTGAGCTCCCTGGACCTAGAGAAAACAATTCAATTCAATTCAATATATAAGTACCCTCTGTATCTGAAAGGCACTGAGGAGCTTGACATAGAAAAGGAAGTTCTAGTCAATCAACAAATATTTATTAAATGCAATTACGTACTAGGCACTTTGATGTACACAAATACATCTAATACAAAGCTGGTAAATAATGGGGGCAAATGAGAGAGCCAAAGTGTTTCAAGGAAATTTGAGGAAGACAGCACATTTAGCCTGGGACATTAGCACAGGCATGGATAAGGCGTGTGCCTGAATGCCCAATTCAATGTGCCAGCAGCACTCTCATGGCAGTGGGGCTGTCCAAGGGTCTGCTATTGGGAGGGGCTCTCTGGGAACCCCTGGGTGCTGTAGCTACCACTACTACTGCTGCTTCCTTCCTTTGGGGCCCACTCACTTGCCCTTCATTGTTTCTGGAAGGCTCTGGAGCAGGAAGAAGACTTGGTTAGTGACTCAATTGATAATATGCATTTGGGAGATCCCCATAGGACCTTTCAGACTCTCGGCAGGGCTGCCTCACCTGCTCAAATGGCACTTCTGCAGGTAGAGCCCAGTTCCTGTCCAGCAAGTATCCAGGACTCTAGCCTATTGTAGTCAGGCCAAAATTATCTCAACAATTTTCCCCCTTCTCTAATGCTTAGGCCACTTTTTTAATGTGGCTCAGGCTGTAGTTGGTAACTCCAATAACTCCAGGACTCCATTTGCTTCAAACACAGAAGGCAAGTCAAAATTTTAAGGTTTAAAAAGGTAGCTCTTCTGGTATTAGTCCTTAAATTCCACAGCTGGCAGTGTGGGGACAGGGCAGCAAGGTCTGGTATTAGAAAAGGGACTTTTTTAACCAAGAAGACAAAGTTGAAAAGACTCTTCTGTATTTTAGGTTAAGAAACATTTGATTTAACAGGGCCCTTTACAAAATTTGCTTTTTAAAAAAAAATTTAGCAATTCTTTAAAAAATTAATTCTAGTTGTTTTTCTTTCTTTAATTTGACCAAGAAAAATAATATCCTTTATTACTGAAGATTCAATAAATGTTTACGTTAAATAACGTTCGCTGGGTACACTCTTTAATAAAATATGCTACCTACACCTATGGGCATTAGGGTAGGTTTCATAAATATTTAAGTTTAGAGGTCTCATTTTCATTGTCATCCAAACCTTTGTTCCTCTTCACAAAGACTTGTTAACCTGAAGTCCCATGTCTCTACAAAGAGAATCAATTGCTGTATGATATCCCTAGGAGAAGAAAAATGGTGTCACACTGTCTTTGCTCTAGGCACAACTCCTAGGTTCCTGCTCTCCCGGGCAACCTTTCAATAGCTTGAACTGGTTGCTCTCACACCCAGAAATATCCCTCTGGTCATTTCTTTCCTTGGCTTAGAGCCTAACTCAAGTGGTACATAAATGTATTATTAAAGGAAGAGTTAATGAATATTTAGAAGAGGAAGCAGGGAACAGAAAGAGTCAGCCTGGATTTATCAAGATTAGCCATGCAGACTAATGTCATTCCTCTCTTCTTAAATAATTGCATTACTTGACTCATTGATGTGGGGAAATTGCATTTGATAGAGTCTGTCCTGATGGGAAAGTTGAAAAGAGATTAATTAAAGTGCCCCCTTTTATCTAACCACCTTCTTGATTCATGCTTGTAGGTTGGATCCCCTAGGGGACAACTTCCCCAGGTTCAAAGTTCTTCATAAGTTTTCACTCCTAAAACTATAGCACATGAGCCCCCACTGATGCACTTATCTTCACTATTCAGCCAGACGACTCAATCAGCTTAAAGCAAAGGCATTTATTGAAATAGCATTGTAAGAATAGAAGTTATGAGCACTGCCCCTGTAGACTTCTGGGGTATGCTGTTCCACAAATAAAAACAGTGTCAGTGGGAAGAGCAGGCACACTCACAGATTAATTACACTAGCAGAAAAGCACATACTGAGGGGGTGTATATGACCAAGCCAGTTCACACCTATGGCACTGCAGTATTCTAAAGTCTTTGCCTTTCTTTCAGTGAATCTAGGTAGCAGAATATCTTTCAAGCAGGTTACCCTGTTGGACTCTCTAGGCCTGCTCTCTCCAGAGTATGTTGTCTCCTACTGGGTGAGTCACTTTTTAGCAAGATGTACCTCCGGTGTGAGGGCTTGCTAAGCCCCACCTTTGGTGTCCACCTTCACCCAACTGTCACCTGTGGCCCCAAGAAGCTGCAGCATGCACAGTGGCCACACCCTGGAGAACTGTCTCAGCAGATGGGCTAAACCAGGTTGAGGGTAACTGACAGGTCTCAAACTTGTTGGTGACTTAGGGGGATGTCTACTCCAACCATGTAAAGATTTTCCCTGGCACAATAGAACAATTTGTTCCAATGGTCACGAAGGTGGCTGAAACAGGTGTTGTGGAGCGCCTAGAGATCAATGCATCAAAGATGCCAAGGTCATTCACAGCACGTGGGGCCATCGCCAGTCATCTTGCCTTTTGTCCTGCCATGGGACTTTGATGACTTGGGAAGAGAGAATGAAGCTGATTACTTTATGCCACTCTGCCTCACTTAAATCTAGTTCACAAGCAAGTCAAGACATCCCCTGTAATGTCATTGGTCCTCTTTGAAAAGGAAGGAAAAACAACTGATGATGGGGGAGGGGAGAGGAAAGAAAAATCCCCCCATCCCCCAACACACTCTAGAAGAGGCATAAGAGAATAAATAGTTATTTCCTCTCAAAAACGGTTATTTCTTGAGTTATAAGAGTTACTTCCTCTATCCTTTTCATCTCAGTCCAGTAAGGCACACTTTCTAGTCATTTGCAGCTCCACAGAGCCTGCTTTGTGGAGTCTGAGTTTATTAACCAGTTAGTCAATAAACATTTATCAAGTGCGCTAGCCATTATGCTAAGTGCTGGAGATACAAAAAGAGTTTGTAAAAGGCAGTCCCTTTCTTCAGGGGCTCACAATTGAAAGGGAAAGAGAGGTAAACAAATATGTACAAACAAGATAAGTAGGAAATAATTGAGAGGGAAATCTCTAGAATTAAGCAGGGTTGGGAAAGGCTTCTTGTAGGAAAATGGATTTTAGTTGGGACTTGAAGAAAGCCAGGAAAGCCAGAAGGCTAAGGAAGGAGAGAATTCTAGGCATGAGGGACAATCAGAGAAAATTCCCAGAGCAAAGAGACAGAACTTCTTGTTTGTGGAACAGCAAGGAGGCCAGCGTTATTTGATTAAAGGGTGAGGAGTAAGGTGGAAGAAGACTGGAAAAGTAGGGGAGGGGAACATAGATTATAAAAGGTTTTGAATGCCAACAGAAAATTATTTATTTGATCCTAGAGACAATAGGGAACCACTGGAATTTATTGAGTAGAGAAGTGACATGGTTGCACCACTCTTTAAGAAAATCACTTTGGCCGGGGCAGCTAGGTGGCACAGTGGCTAGAGATGAGTTCAAATCCAGTCTCAGACACATAACACTTACTAGATGTGTGACCCTGGGCAAGTCACTTAACCCCAATTGCCTCACCAAAACAAAAAAAACCAAACAAAAAAAATCCCCAAAAAATCTCTTTGGCAGCTAAATGGAGTATGGATTGGAGAGGGAAGAGACTTTAGGCAGGGGACATCAGCAGGCTATTGCAATGATCCAGGCATGAGGTGATAAGGGCCTGCATCAGGGGAGTGACACGATCAGAGAAGGGGGCCTATATAAGAGATGGTGCAGAGGTGAAATCAACAGGCTTTGGTAACAGACTGGATATAGGGCGTGAGAGAAAATGAAGAGTTGAGGATGACATTTAGGTTGCGGGCCTGAGAGAATGAGAAGATGGTGGTGGTGCCTTTGACAGTGATAGGGAAGATTGAAGCAGGCAGAGTTTAGGGGGAAAGATGAGTTAGTTGGACATGTTGAGCTAAAGATGTCTATAAGACATCCAATTTGAGATGTCTAATAGGCAGTTTGAGATGTGAGACTAGAGGTCAACAGAGCAGCTGGGGCAGGACAGAGAGATTTGAAAATCATCAGCACAGAGTTGATAACTGAATCCATGGGAGCTGAGATTGCCAAGTGTAGTAGAGAGAGAGAAAAGTAAAAGGCCTAGGACAGAGCCCTGTGGGACACCTACGGTTAGCAGGCATGACTGTGATGAGGATCCAGCAAAGGAGACTGATAAGGAGTAGTCAGATAGGTAGGATAATCATAAGAGAGTGGAGTCCTGAAAACCTGGACAGAAGAGAGTATTAAGGAGAATAGGGTGTCAAAGGCTTCAAAGAGATAAAGAAGAATAAGGATTGAGAAAGGGTCATTGAATTTGGCACTTAGGAGATTACTGGTAACTTTGGTTTGAGGAAGAATGAAAAGGTTGAAAGAGCCACTGTGGGGAGTGGGATAGTGAGTTGATAAAGGAGGTAAGTAGGATTGCCTAGCAGCAGTGAGGGCCCAGTTGAGATTGTATAACATAAATTTGTAGTGGACCTAGTCAGAATGGTTGTGCAATTTTCTCTACCTTCATTCAACATGTGTGCAGGAGTGAAAGCAGCACATGGTGGCAGTTATCCAAGGTTGAAACTTGGCAGGTAACAATTAATGATACAAAGGGGCCATAGATTCAAGAGAAGGAGGACAGTGCAGAGATGAACTCTTTCTGAAAAGTTAAGATGCAGAAAACAAAAAACAAAACAAAAAAAGAGTGGCTAGTGCAGGGGTCATGGCCTGGGAGAGAACTGAGAGGTCAAAGGATGAAGAATAGGTTATGTAATGGAAAGCAGATGGAGAAGTGGAAAGCCAATAGATTATGGTCAGATAAGGGATTTTGGAACTGAACATAGAGGTGGTACATTTGTGGATGATGGCAAGATCAAGAGTATGACCATCTTTGTGTGTGGCTAAAGTGGAGTGGAGGAGTAGCTCATGGGAAGTGAGTAGGTTGAGGAATTGAGAGATCAGAGTGAATTGAGGGAAGAGTTGAAGAGGGAAAATGTAATTTCCATTTATATTGAAATCCCCTAGTATGAGGAGAGGAAGTGGGAAGGAGAGACAAACTGTGAGCCAGGTACTGAACTAGTTGAGGAGGGAAAGGGAGTGACTTGGAGGTCTGCAGACAACAGCTACCAGGATTTTGATTGGGTAGTAGATATGAATAGTACAGATCTGAAAAAGGGTGAGGCTGCTGAGCGACGGAACTAGAGGGAGAACCTAGAAGTGGCAATGGGGAACAAAGCGTATCCAACTCCCCCTTCTCACTCAGGGAGCACAGAATACTGAATGAAGGTGCAGCCAGGACTGGGAAAGGTGGCCAGGGAGGCTGCAATATCAGAGGGAGCCAGGGCTCAGTGATTGCTAAAAGATGGAAGGAGTGGGAAGGGATGAATGAAGGGATGCTTGTTGCTTATTCATGTTGCCTGGGAATTCCAGAGGATACAGTATAAGGGGTGGAACAGTTGAGGGGACAGGAATAAGTGGTTGAGTGGTAGGGGATGGGGAATGGCTTGGATGATGACCTACAGAGGTTCAGAATAGCTGGAGTGTGTAGAGTATATCAGGTATATGTATGTCCATCACTGAGCAGAAGGTGCTACTCCTCTTGTCAAAAGCTGGAGTCAGGCAGGACGCAAATGCAGCAGGAGATGGAAGGCTTATGGTCAGATGGAAGACCTTGTTTCTCTCCTCTTTCCTTCAAAGATTAGAGATTAGGCAGTCAAATCTGTTTTCTTCTTCCCTCGGAGGACAGGTGCAGCAGGAGATAGAAGGCCTGAGATCAGAGGGAAAGTCCCTCCTTGCACTGCAGACTCTCTACCCTGAAGGATGCAGGAGATCGGCTGACAGGTACAGCAGGAGGTGGAAGTCGCCTTGCACTGGTGTGGGTGGAAATCACCCTGGCTGTCCTCTAGCAGCCTGCACTGGAAGATCAGGCAGGTGCAGCAGGGGGTGGAAATCTTAAGCACAAGGAGAAGTCCTGTTGTGGAAGATGTGAGTCAGCCTGGCCCCTTGCCACTTTCTGTTAGAGGATGTGTGCAGCAGGAGAAGGAAGGTTCCCAGTTAAACGAAGGCCTCTACTCTTCACCATTCCACCACGCTCCAGGCAGCCACCCTCTCTTGTTGTCTGCAGCTCCACAGGATTTACCACACCTCCTCCTTCCCCTGGATTGCCAGCCACACACCGCTGAGAGACACCCTGGGACAAGTTCATCCAAGGAGGACTCCCTCTGGAAAATGATAACTGATCTAAACTCATCTTCAAAGAGTAACATATTTCCACTCTGAAATGGGTACCCGTCCCATCCCAGGGATTCTGAACTCCTAGTTGACATTGTTCAAATCCAAATCTCCATTCCCCCACTGACTGCTCCTTTACTCCCACGCCTCCCAATCTCCCCATCCCCCAACCTCCCAATCGAAAGCTAGCAAGCGGAGCAGCTAGGTGGTGCAGTGGATAGGGCACTGGCCCCGAAGTCAGGAGGACCTGAGTTCAAATTTGACCTCAGACCAAGCACTTGATACTTACTAGCTATGTGACTCTGGGCAAGTCACTTAACCCCAACTGCCTTAAAAAAAAAAAAAAAAAGCTAGCAAGCTCTTCCGCTGTGCTTTCTGGAATGCTGGACAGGTAACAAACTAGGTTTCATCTTAACCCCCTTGTTCCCACTCCAGGTGGAGAGTTTGAATTCTGGGGCTGAAAACATCCAAGATTTCAATTCAAATGAAAGGATAAGCTAACTGACCAAAGGCAAGGTACAAATGAAGTCTTGTTATAATTTATTTTGAAGACTAAAGGTTTTATAAAATACATTATTAAAATTACACATACACAGGAAACAAGAACAGTATAATTTAGCAATTACGTTCTAATCCTAAGCATATCTATAACCAAAGTACATTGCTTTCACTTAGCCCAGTTACAGGAAGGCCAGAACCTTACAGGATCAGTGTTTTACACACGCTATTGTAAAACTTGTCTTTAAGACCTATTTAAGTAAAACTTTGGCTGAAGTTCCGTCTGTGTCCAGTGGATGGCACCACCATACTTCTAAGATTTTTTAATGCACTCAAGGAACCTCCATATGCTTATAGGTATGTCTAAATATGTCTAAAATGAAGGTTGCCCAGATAGTACGTAAACATTTAGCATCACTGAAGACAGAATCCCTCCTTTGAATATGAGTTACAACTAGATTTTCATCTTACATGTGGCCAAGCCTTTGTCTCCTCACCAATGTCCTTATCATTGTTGCTTACTTTTTTTTTTTAAACAAAACAATAATTAATTACCTTCCCTTATCAGCAACTGCTTTCTATACCCTAAACATCTATAACTAATGAGGGAATACGTGATGATCAAGCAGCAGATACAGGGGGAATGCAGCCCATCCCGGCAGACTCAGAAAAGATGGCACTGTAGCATCGGCTCATGACCACACTAACCCACATTTCCCATTTCTTTGGCAGTTTTCCCTCTGAAGCAGCATCGTTAGTTCATGCAGATCATGACACACTTAGGGGGCTTCTTTTAATTTCAAGGGACGTCTTGATTGCGTGTTTGCTTGCTGTTCAAATTCCTCTGGGTTTGGAGCTCGAGGACACATGCAGGTTAGCAGTTCGACATGCCCTGGATGTCAAGGGAAGTTACATGATGGCCTTTGTCCACGTGGTGGGATTTCCAGTGATGCCCTCTGTTCTGCATTTTCTAATACAGGGAAATGAGGATATCGTTTTTCCATGGAGCCCCTGGGCTTTGAGAGGCTCTCTCTTACTTAGTCAGCTTGGCTATGAGCAGCATTCGGAGCGGGAGGATGTCTTCAACCCAAGTGTTGGGTGAGTTCACCATCCTTTCCCACAGAGAGATTTCTGCTGGAGTGGAATCCATCCAGTCCACTTCAGTCCCATAACTTTCACCTGAAAGATTGGAAGGATGCATTTTTAAAAAAGTAGCAGCATACTCAATTTTATCTGCTAAACACTTATTAAGTACCAACTACATGCCAGTGCTGCGGTCGGCCCTGGAGATACCAAGACAAAAATATAGAACGTTTCCTGCTCTCAAAGACCTTACATTCTACCAGGGAGGTATACGGATGCATGTTAAAATGAAGTTAAACACAAATACATGTTAAACCCATATAATGTACTCTCAATTACCCTCATTAATGGAGGAAAGCTGTGGCACAGATAATGGGAAAGTTACAGAAAGGCAAATTTCAACTCAGTAAAAGAAAGAATTCTTTTAAAAAATATCTCTTGTTTTTACATCACCTGGACTTCCCTCAGTATCTTTACCCTTCCCTTCCCAGAGTTACAATCCTTATGACGATTTTTAAACTGTTAAAAAAATTAAAAATAATTTAAAAAAATTCAGTAGGACCAATCAATACACTGAAAAATCTGACACTCTATGCAGTGTTCCACACTTACTCCACATTGCCCTCCTCACCTTCCATGGAGCCAAGGTGGAGGAGAAGGATAAAGAATTTTGTAATAATTAGCTGGGGATGCAGCTGGGACCTGGGATTTCATTAGTAGAAGGACCTCCACTCTACTCATGCAGGTCACTACCTTTCTTCTCTGCAACCTCCTAGGATCACAGAATCAAAGACCAAAAGCTAAAAGGGCTCTGAGTGGTCACTGAGTCCAGCCCCCTCATTTTATAGATGAGACAGTGGAAGCCCAGAGTGGTTAAGAGATTTGCCCAAGGCCCTACAGGTAGTAAGTAACAGAGGTAGTATGCCACCCCAGGTCTGTGAACAACAAATCCAACTTTCTTTCCATTACAAGGGACAGGGTCATGATCTGTGATTTAACAGCTACAGGGAATGCCAGGGTGAAGAAACATTAGATGGAAGGCCATACTAGATGATCTGTTCTGTACCTTCTAACTCAGGTTTTATCATCCTAAGCCATACAAATAGCTTGGGTGGCACAGTGTTAGACCTAGAGACAGGAAGAGCCGAGTTCAAATCTTGTCTCAGACACTTATTAGCTATGTAATCTTGGGCAAGTCACTTAATCACTCTCAGACTCAGTGTCTTCATATGTACAATAGGGATAACAATAGTACCTGCCTTCCATGGTTGTTGTGAAGGTAAAATTAGATAATTATAAAGTACTTTTCAAACCTTAAAGCGCTATATAAAATCTGTTATTATTATTATAATTATTACTTATGGGAATGTAACATATTTATTTTCCCTGTACAATAAAGTTCTTCTTACTACCTGACCCTTTATATAATTTCACATACTCCATGAGTATTGGAATTGGGAGGGACTAAGAAATTATGTTCATCAAACACCTCATTTTATAGATTAGGAAAGGTTGAGGAGAGTGAAATGACCTCAGGTCACCAACGCATCAATAGCAGGGCTGGGACAAGAACCTCAGCCTGTTGATTTCTAGTTTAGGTCTCTTTTTACCATGATTTCATTGCTTCCACATCTCACTTATTTCATAGCTTTTCTGATCAAAGGCCCTATGTAGTTTATCACTTTCCCCTCTAATTTTCCATGCTCATTTGCACAGTCCTACACCTGCATCCAACAATCTTCCTACTTGAGTAAAATGAATTCTACTGAGACCAAGGGGACAAACACACCAGTTTCTTCATGCCCTGCCTATGAAGATATAAACACTCTTTATCAAGAAGGTCATAGAGAAAGAATTGATTTTTCCAAGAATTTTAGAATAATATTTGTAACCAAAATTCCACAAAAGTAAAATAACTATACAGAAGAGTATTGAATTTAGAAAGGACTTGGGTTCAGATTTCAGTTTTTCAAGGCTTCAGTTTTTCTCATCTGTAAACTAAAGGAATGGACTAGCTGATCTTTAAGGTTTGCTGCAAATCTTAATTTTTGCATGTGTGTCTATATGTGTATACACACATATGCACACATGTATAGAAAATAGATAAATGGAACAAAAGGAGGGAAGGAGGGAGAGAGGAAAGAAGGAAATAAAGAAAAAAGAAGAGAGAAAAAAACAAAGAAGGAAAAAAGAAAGGAAGAAAAAGAAGGAAAAGGAAAGAACAAAAGGAAAGAAGGAAGAAAAAGAGAGAGAGAGAAAGACATATACAGAAATTTCTAGCTTGTGATGAGCAAAACTTGATCTCATTTCTCTGTATTTCAGGGGGCAATGTTAAAAAAAAAATCCCATGGGGCTCATTCCCCAATTGATAAATGGCCAAAGGATCTGAACAGGCAGTTCTCAGAGGAAGAAATCAAACCTATCAATTAGCCATATTAAAAAATGCTCTAAATTAGTGGTCTCAAACTCAAATAGAAATAGATCCCTGCAGTTACATATTGACTTAGAAAAGCACAAATTAACATTATCTATGTTGCACTGTACATTTATTAATTTTGTTAAACATTTCCCGTTTGCATTTTAATCTGGTTCAGGTGGCAATTGGGAGTTTCATAGAGCCATGTGAGCTCGACACCTCTGCTTTAAATCATCTGCTTTAAATCATCAGTAATTGGAAAAATGCAATTTAAAACAATCCTGAGGTACCATACCTCACACCCAACAGATTGGCAAAATTGAATAAAAAGGAAAATGACAAATGTCTAAGGGCTGTCGGAAAATGGGCAGATTAATGCACTGTTGGTGGAGCTGTGAACTGATCTGGTTATTCTGAAAAGCAATTGTTCAAAAAAGTTATTATATTGTGCAACACCTTTGATCCATCAATAGTACTCATAGATCTATACCCCAAAGAGACAACAGAAAAGCAGAAAAGGACTGATACATAAAAAATATTTATAGCAGCTCTTTTTGTGGTGGCAAAGAATCAGAAACTGAGTGTCTGTTCATCGATTGGGGAATGTCTGAGCAAGTTATGATATCTGTATGTGATGGAATGCCACTGTGCCACAAGAAATAATGAAGGGCATGGTTTCAGAGAAATAATACTATAAAGACAATCTATTTTGAAAGTTTTAGGAACTTTGATCAACACAATGACTAACCGCAATGCCAGAGGACTCATGAGAAAATAGGCCACCCACCTCCTAAAAGAGAGGTGATATATTTAAAATATAGCTACACACACACACACTTACTTTTTCAATTTCTATTTTGAAATGGCCAATCTGGGAATTTGTTTTGCATGACTATACATATTCGTAATAGGGTTTTGTTTTTCTCACTTTCTCAATGGAAGATAAGGAGGTGGAGGAAAGTAAAGATGAATTTTCATTTAATTTAAAAAAAATAAAGATAGAAAATAAAACAAAAATGAATTTTGATAAATTATGAGCCCACTGGAGTTTCTGGCTCATGTTAAGCTGCAACATGTAAGAAGTCATACCTGTTCCAAAGCCTATGCGTAGTCCTCCCAAAAACTGATTAGTTAATTTGTGGTGATCCCAGACGGTTAGCTCTACACAGGCTTCTTTTAAATCTGCAGGCCTAAAACCATCATAGACCATTGTGTGGTTGAAGAGAGGATTGGTTGTTTTTCCTACAGCCCTTGTCTTCTGACGACTTTTCCTACTTGTATCTGGCAGGATGGTACTTCAAAGAGAAATAATACGGTGAGGCCACATTTCATAAGTCATTCAATGTGTTTGTATCCTTTCTACTCACAATACAGCTATGTAACTCAGTACAGGCATATAGGACTGGGGGGAGGGTTAGACAAGGGGCAATTATGACCTTTTTAAAAAGGATAATATAATTACTCCTTAATTATCTATGAAAGAGGAGGGAATATCAACGGTTTACAAAAATCAATCAACAAGCATTTATTACATGCCTACTATGTGTTGGGTATTATGCTAGGCATTGGGTATACAAATACAAGTAAGAGTGGAAGCTTGGCTGCTTCCAATGAGTTAGATGACTCCCCCCATCCCCACTCCTTATTTCCATTATATTTTAGTTAAGCTAATAGTAAAACATATTTATTTTCCCGTAAGTTCACACTGGCAGGGCTGACAGGGCAGGTGGCTTGCAAGTATGCTAAGGGGACAATGGAAAAAAGCCCACAAATAATCCGCAAGGGAGATCACTGACATATAGTTAGTAGAAAGTTGGCTGTATAGGAAAGTGCTAGTGAAGATTATTTGCAAAATTACCTTGTCTCTTGCCAACTTTAATGCTAAAACAAGCCTTGCGCATACATACTTCACTATCTCTCAAAAGTAAATTTGTTTAACCTATGGTCTACGAGATTCAAGATCAACATGTAGAAAAATAAAGCTGGCTACCCAAACCTGTTGTACAACAGCCCCAAGAGCAAAGCAACCCTGAGAGTGATGTTACCATTTGACAAAAGAATTCAGGTGGTTTCCCCGGAGGTGGGGTAGATCAATGCATTCCTTCACCCAGATGTGCACTTCTCCAGTTGTAGCAAGTTTTTTACCTGCAACAATAAAATGAGAGAAAGAACACTCTCAAAAATCTCTGCCTGGCTATACTGCTTTTGATAGCTTGGGCTCACAGGCAGTATCTACTTTAGTCCAAATATTCTACAGTCCTCTCAGAATTCACAATCTTATTAAAGGCATCTATCTTGTCCCTCTCTAATCTGTCCCCAGGGAAGGGGATACCAATCTAATCCAACCCCACAAATATTTAGTAAGTGGCCACTATACATATGGCACTTGGAAATATGAAGAGAAAGTGATGGAAAGTTCCTATCCTCAAGGATTATTATATATTATACTATGTTACATATTATTATATAATTATTTACATATATATCATTATATAACACATAACATAACATAATTAAACATATTTAATATAAATATATAATAAATATGTAAATATAATGTTGTTTATATTATAATACTTATTATAATACATTGGAATACTCCAACAAAGAAAAAAATTTAGAATGGCCCTTGCTGCTGTGTGGCCCTCTGTGGTGACTGTGCTAAGAGGATCTCAGTGGTTCCCAAAATTTTTTTTCATTCTATGAACCCCTTTCAACAACAATAAAAAAATGTTTTGTGAAGTTCAAAAGTAATTTAATATTACTCATAATGCTTTGCATTTCTTCACTGCTTAAAGTGCCATTAAAGAATGTTTAGCACAAATCCTTTGGACCATCTTTTCAAACCCCTAATGTTTCATGAATAACGAAATGGGAACTAGTAGGTGGCTATGGGGAAGACGTTACTTAGAATCACACAGTCTGTAGAGTCCATAAATATTAAGTGATGGTACTCTAAATGTAAAGTTCTTGTCCGGTGATCCATGAATTGATACATTGTCGGAAAAATCGGAACACATAAGTAGTGATGCTCCTGTGATACATGAAACACATGTATGGTTTGAAAAGGAGATGAGCTAGTCACGTAGTGAGCAAGAGGGATGAGAGGAGAACAGCTTGAAGGCTGTACTGGTATTCGAATGTTTTCTGTTACTGTTTGTCCTTTGTTCAGGGAGGTGATGCCATGACATGGGAGTGAATGGGATTTGAGTGAGGGAGGGCTGTGTAAAGTCACCAGCCTCACTTTCTCCTCCACAGCCATCTGGGTCTAGTGGCCAGATACAGATCAGAATGACCAGAGATGGCCCTGGATGCAGTGGAAGCACAGCATCATGTATCACTAGAGAGTATTACTGAAAAAAATGGAGTTTTGACTTTAGATGATACTGGATTTAAAACTTATTTTTCAGAAAAGTACACATTGATTTCTAAAAGGAAATTTACTCTTCACAGATAACTATTGAGCCAATATAGCCTGTTCACATGTTCACTAGTAGAAGGTAATCCAGTGTAGCAACAAGTGACTTTAACCTCATCAAGTGTATAAAGCTAGACTCTAATTGGCTCTACAAGAAGCCACACTGAAGAAGGCCCACTAGAGTTCAACTTCACCATTCCATTCTCTTTCCACAGTGTAGCTGTGTAGCGTTATACAAGGTACCCTGTTCTTCAACTACTTGCCATTTAAACTAGACTTCAAAGGTGATTAAAAACAAAACAAAAAAAAACAAGAAAATATTTAGGTTTTGATTTTTTAAAGGAGTATTGGGGAGAAAAGGCATCATGTTATTTCATCCAAGTGACATGTTTCAATCCTCCCACAGGAGGCATGCCAGGTGTGAAGATGGGAAATGCACAGGTGATTGCCCACCTTGGGGCACAGTGGGAGGAGGGCAACTGACAGCAGCATTCAAAGCCCTCGAGGAGGGTAGAGAGGAATAGTCTAAATTGGAGGTAATTGTGAAGGTGGAAAACTGGGGTTGTATGGTGCTGAGGGGTCGGTGGTGGCCATTTTGGACAGAGGGTGCTTGGGAGCCTGGGACAAAATTCAATGCTAATCAGATGTTATTAATTTAGTCAGATGTATTTCCCAATTACCTTACAAAGGAAATCATGCTATTACACATAGCTTGAATGCAACTGAACAAATTGAGGTGCCACTTACTTTCTTAACATAAGCCGATCTTTAATGTAAGTTGATTGTTCCCATTCTAGCTAGGTATAAAGCTAGCTCTTCCACTTTTGAATCTCTCTGATTAATAAACTTAATTTTTTTGACATGTAAAAAATTCTGTATTTTGAAAAGACCTTAAATATTATCTCCAAAACAGAGAAATCTTTGTTGTAATGAAGAAATGTTATAGCCTTTATTTACAATCTCCTCAATGCTGGCTCAGCAATATTTTAAAGGCATAGCACAGCAAATGTATAAGGTTCACCACTGATTAAAAAAAATACTGTGCAAAAGTTTCTTAAATCACAATGATTACCAGAGTAGAAATTTATAAAAATAACCAAAATGCAACAACATGGAAAAAGTCAAGATTTGCTCTCATCCATGTCCTCCTCTGGGTCTTGCTCTGTAGCATCCTCTTGCTGCTGTTTCTTCCAAAGTTTGGTCATGGCCAGCAGTTTGAAGTTGGGTTGGTTTGCTGTACTCTTCCCAGACAACATCAGACCCATCTCCTGCCTGTACTTTTCTTCTCTTCTTAACTTTCTCTGGCATGAGTTTGTCCACTCTCTCCTTGTTTAGATTCTGTTCCAAATTTATCTTCAAAGTTTTGCCAGGATTCTAATAACATGAGTACTTCTTCCTTCTCTTCACTGTTTCTCATAGTTTTGTTGGCTTCTTCATAAATCTGTCTGCATCGAGTTAACCTGTCTTCATTTCCTACAGACAGCTCAAATTGGGCAAAACTGATCCATACCTTAAGATGCTGTGTTCGTTGCAGCAATCTCCAGTAGAGACTTCTTGCTTTTTCAGATTCTTCTTGTTCAAAATCATGGTAGGATTTCCATCTAGCATGTCTAACCGCAGTTGGCCAATAGGTAGCTCATAGACCTCCCAGGCTTTCTTGATATCTCCAAGAATTGTCTCTAATTGGCAAATTTGATCCATTATGTGCAATTTTCTGGTGCAAATTCTAGGAACTTTTCATAAAGTTTCTGGCACCAGTCAAATTCTTGAAGCTACAGCTCCAACTCAATGTAGACTTTAAATAATTTGTTTTTGGGACATTTGCCAATAAATGTTCCCAAAACTCTTCTGACAAATGATAGATTTTTCTGTCTTACTTCAAACTGGGCATACAGTTACCATATTTTAGTAAATGTAAACTTTTGTGAGGAATCAGTCTGAGACAAGCTTGATATACCTGCCTGGTCTTGTCTGGATCCTTTGCCTCCAACTCTTCATAAAGTGCATAGTTGATCCAGAGGCATACATACTGCTTCCAGTTCCTCTTCTCTTGGATTGGTGGCACATTGGTGATGGCCCTTTCATACATCTCTTGCACAGGGTCTGGTTCCTCTGCATCCCTTTCCACCAATTGCAAATAATCAAACCAGGCATCATAATTTTGTAGATTGGTCTTTACCTCCTCTTCGTACTGGAATCTCCATCTTCTCACAATGATGTCTTCAATACCTTGCCTATCTCCAAATTTCTTTTCAAAAAGTGTGTCATTTTTAAAGAGCTCTTGGGCTGCCTGCTTTGAAATTCTGTCCACAGCATATGTGTAGATCACTCATGCCCTTTCAAATTTTTAATTTTCTTCAAACTTTGCTAAGGCCACATAGAGACGTTCATCCATGTGCTCTTCTCTAAAGAATTCCACAGCTCTTTCATATGCTTTCCGTGCATGAGCAAAGTAGTCATGTTTTTCTTCAAAGTGAGCATACTTGACTCAGTTTTTAACATCAGGGTGCACAAAGACAAATCGCTGGTAAACATCGTGCCTGATCCACTTCATTATATCTCAGTTCAAAGTTGATAAAGGAGGGCCAGACTCGGTCCTCAGGCCGCCATTCCATCTAGCGTTCAAATATTTGCCTACTACCTCCTGCAATATTTCCCAACATCTCCTCCATATAAGTGTATTTGTGCCAGAACTGGTTGACCTGGGGAGAAGTTGTAATGGCCCAATGCCAGACATTTTGGGCATGGTTTCCTTTGTCGAATCTTCCATTTCCATTTCTGCATATCTTAGCCAGAGAGTGATATTTCTGCAGTCAACGTCTAAGGCACGCTTGTATATGGAACGGGCTCTTTTAATTTCTTTTAGCCTCTCTTACCATCGGGCATACTCTATCCAGTTACTAATCATAGTTCTATTCCTCCTCGTATTGTCCTCAATGGTCCTT
This sequence comes from Vombatus ursinus, assembly GCF_900497805.2. NCBI lineage: Eukaryota > Metazoa > Chordata > Mammalia > Diprotodontia > Vombatidae > Vombatus > Vombatus ursinus. The sequence goes on along the minus strand of NW_020945437.1, from coordinate 9,067,787 downwards.
CTTTTCCTTAGTTTGTAATCATTTCACTTTTCTTCATCCGGGATCTTCTGTTGAGGGGGTGGTGAAAGAAGCTCAAGCTCTCTTTCTTTAGCTTCCCTTAAAAGCTGCTCTGCTGTGATCTGCATTTCAGCAGGGGCTTTGGTTTCCATGCCTGCCACTCTGGGGATCCCACAGCTCTCCAGCTGTGGTGGAGGCTGCCATGTTTTCACGTATGGGCCGAGATACCTTCAGAGCCGGCTCCAGTCCGCAGGTGACAAACCTTTACGGTCTCTGAGACTGCCCTGACTCAATCAAGAAATTGAAGTCAATGGTCTCTCTTTCACAGTGACCAAAGATGCGAGGGGAGCAGGGAGAGTCTCTCTCAGCCTCCTTTATATCCTGGTCTGCCTCCCTGACAGCAAACAACGAACAGCAATCCTGATTTTGGGGGATATCTAACGAGGTGGTGGGCTAAGAGTTCACAACTCCTTCTGGGAGGGGAGAGGGGTGTGAACCCACACTAAAGCAGCCTCTAGTAATCTGGGCAAGGGAAACCATTCCATTCAGGATTTCTCTGGCTAAGTTATTCCTTTGTAAGCCAGTGATCTCAGCATGCTTACATTTTCTTCCTATAATCTCTGTCTCTCTCTCACTCATAAATACACACACATATACATATATATCTGTATGTACATATATATGTATGTACGTACACACACACACACACACACACACACACACACACACACACACACACATTATCCCTCCAGTGGTCTGGAAAACCATACTTTCCTTCTTTCCTTGATATTCTCCTCTTAAACATTCATTTTACTCACTCAATTCCTATATTTTTCATATTCAACCATCTCTCAGAGTATATTCACTCCATGAATTTCTCTTTATAATTTTAGCACATGTTGTTAAACAAATCCGGTGACTTACTCAAATCTTTACTTTCTCAGTTGTATAGGTGATTTCAACTCAGGTGACCTTTCCCCTAAGTTACCTATCATTACTAAACTCTATTGCTTGATTAGTCACAATTCAAATACTTTCTAGGAGATCAAATCTCTTCTCTCATTCTCCCAGAAGGGGATAGAAACCTGAATTGCCTATTCCTAGTCCCACTATATTGAAGATGTTTGTGGAATAAAACCCTCAAAAATCCATTAAGATGTTCTTAGTAATTACAAAAATCTTTAGGAGGCCTGTAGTAGCTTATACCTCTTCTGAAGCACAGGTGGGATTCTGAGTTCTCTCAGCCCTAGTTAGCAGCTTGCAAAAGACTTCACTGCTCAATTGACACTTGAGGTCTGGCACGTCCTTTATAAAGATCAACTCAAAGCATTTTTTCCAAATTAAACCACACTTACTCTCTTTTCTGTCTATTTACTCTTTACTTTTCAGAATTGGGAGAGAGCTAATATTCTGTTCTAAATCAAGGGAACTGTATTTTCAAATTCTGAACATTTCTTCTACAAAGAGTTCTTACAAGAGTAACATACATAAGGCCACTATCGAGAAACCTCGGTCAAAGTATTCCTTAAAAAACAAACATTTATTTTTGCAGTTTTAAACATTCTGCTCTGAGGTCAGATATTGAGTGAGCAATTGTAGGGAACAGAACACCATCAGAGACCAAGGAATTGTAGCCCTAAGTTTTTACAAGGATCTCTTCCCATTAGGTTTACAAGGGGATTTAGACATGAGGAGAAAGGAGTTGTTCTACAAAAATGAAAAAGGAATCCAGGGAAACCATACTAGAAGACAATATAGGAAGATGCTGAAACCCCCAACAACATTTAAAATTTAAAGGCTTCATTATCAAGTGAACGTGTCTCCAACCTTAAGGCTAACATGGGGTTATGTGGATAACTGGGATTAGGACCTCAGGTTCTAAAAGAACAAAAAAATTATCGCCCAACCAATAAATTTCATGAATTTCAAAGTCCCTTCCTTAATAAGCTTCCCCTTTTCATGAAACTAGGAAAGGGTTAACATTTAAAATTCAGTTTTGGTGGCCAACAAGCCAGACAGTTCTTAAGATTCAAATCAAATATAATCTACAAATTTTAGTTTGGGGATCCAGTTACATTTGAATTTACTGACTTTTAGTATTCAAGATCATTTCCTAATTAAAGTTTCAGTCTCAAAACTAGGAAGAAAACTTACCCTCTAGCTGCTGCCCCAAGTTAAAACAAAATTTCTTTCTACCCTTAACTTCAGTCAGCCAGTTAGCATTTGTTAAGATTACCTTATTCAACTTCTAAAGATATTCAACTTCTAAAACTGGTAGAAAAGAGGGATGGAAGGGAGCACCTGGAAAGAAGTCAGGCTAGGATCTTGGGGTCTAGGGAAAAGAAAAACTATCTTGGAGATCCACAGCCCTTCCCTGTCTCCCTTGCTTAGGAAGCTATTTCCAGCTGGCAAGGCAAGGTAATTAGATAAGGGAGAAGCGGAGTCAAGAGAACTGGAGAAGGAGGGGTTAAGACAGGCTGGAAATCTGGAGACTAGATCAAAGAGGTAGCAGGTCAGAGGAGTGGGTAAGAAGAGGATATGCAGGGTAAGGGAGCAGAAAAAGAATTGGGGGAAAGACTGAGCTGATGCTATCAGATAACTGAGTTTTAGTGGCAGGACCAGTTTGGGCTTCTGTTTGCTATAATAAAGCCTTAAATCTTTCAATTTCTGATAATTAAAAAATGCATATGGGGGCCACAATGATTCCCTAGTTGAATTAATTGTTGTTTTAGACCAAATATCACAGAGATTTCGCTCTCTCTTTTATTTTCCATCCCTAGCACATTGGGGAGCTCTCCTTTATCCTATGCTATAAGGAGTTTTTCTAAGGGAGTTCCTTTAGGCACACTTTGTTTTTGCCATTTTGGAGATGTGTATGTGTATATATGCATGGATGTATATGTTATATATGTACATATATGTTACAGCAATATTATTCAAAAAATATTTGTGAACAAACAAGTTATTCTGAGTATTATAAAATAGTCAGATCAACTATAAAGGATCTATGAAGGAAGATGCTACCCACCTCCAGAGAAAGAACTGATAAATAGAAATAAGCATAGTATGGATAAAAATTGTTTACCAAATGTCATACTACAAGAAAAGTTAGAAACATATTAATATTCACAATATCAAGAATTTAAATTCATGGAACAAAATTCTTTTTTTTTTCAGAAATGATTTTATTTGGGGTATGCAAGTGGAAAGAATGATAGGGAATAGTTCCCTTCTGCATGCTGGGTAAATAAACTGTGAAGCCTTTACAGGAGAACCTATTTAAGAGACACCCACAGGATGGCTAGGTGGGAATGACCTGTGATGACAGAAGCATGGAAGTAATGGAGTGCATCTTAACTTCTCTGCCCTCCTAGGACCATGTTTATGTGCTGTAGGCAGAGAGGGATGAAATAGGGGATTGAGATATACTTGAGTACCTCAGGGAGATGTGTCATTTCTCACCGGTAAAGCATTGGTAAGGTCTACGGGGACCGCAGGACAAAGATGCTTTCCTTTTCTTTGGAAGAAAAAGTCCTAGTGCCTGACTATCCCAGAATGCTCTCTTTTTCATCTAACCGCCAGTTAGGAACAGTATCTAAACTTGATGGTAGTCAAGCCATCTCCATGGAAGTCCTGTCTGCAAACCAGACTAGTTCTTGTGATCAACTCCACATGCTGAAGCCACTGCAACCCCTTTGTTAAGATAAGAAGTGTTAACAAGGATTCAGTGGTATTTTTTCTAACTACTTAACCATTTAATTTCTTAACTATGTACCTAAAGAGTAAATACTTGGATGACTTACTATAGAATTCTAATTGCAAAATACAGCCCTGTAATGGTCTACAATTTTATTTATACAAAAATGGATTAAGACAAAGGCAGCATACTTATCAAATTTCAAGACCACACAAGGCTGGGAAAGATTTCAGCAAAACATTTGACAGTCCCTCTTGAAATTCTTGTGTGTAAGACAGAAAAATGTGGAGTAGATTTTAGTACTCTTAAGCAGACTCAGAACTAGCTGAATGAACGGAACCCAAAAGAAGTCATTAATGAAGATGTCACCTTCAAATGAAATCTTGAATACAGCATCTATGTTTGGCTCTGTGCTCCTTAATATCTTATCAGAGACATGGATAAAGGCATAGATGGCATGGCTACCAAAATTGTAGATGCTATAAAGATGGAGATACCTAGAACAATGGATAATAGAGTCAGGATCTAAAAAGATAATAGCAAGATAGAATGTTGGGCTAAACAATGAAATTTAATAGGTATTATTGTAAAGTCTAGTACTTCAGTACTAGTACTAGTAATTTTATTGTCAAATTCACAAGTATAAGATGGGTGAGTCATGCCTAGATAGTAGTTCTGGGAATATTTTGTGGACTACATGCTCAATGTTAGTCAACAGGATGATATGGAAGCTGGGAAACCTAATGTGATCTTATTTGGGATGAAGCGATGCACAGTATTCCAAATGAAGGAGGTGCTCTACTGTGCCTTGGTCAGCCTACATCTGGGAAAGAGTATTCAGTTTTGGCTGTCACTTTTTGAGGATATTGGTTGACTGAAGGGAGTGATCAGGAAGGGTGAAAAGACTGGAGATAATGCTATATGAGAACTGCTGGAGAAAATGAGAGACTTTAGCCTGGATAAGAGAAGACTTGAGGAGAGACAGGAAAGCCATGTTCAAGTACATGTAGGACTATCAAATAAAAGGAGGATGAGGTTTGCTCTGCTTGGACCCAGAGAGCAGAATGAGGGGGAAAAAAATTCAGATGGTAGAGAGAGGCAGATTTAGGCTTGATGCCGGGAAAACCTTCCTAAGATTAGAGCTAACTGGGAATGGCACAGGCTGCCTCGGGAACTGGAGAAGGTGAAGGAGGGGGCTTCCCCTCACTAGAAATAACTAAGTGACCACTTCTTGTGCACAGGTTGGATGAGAAGGCTTCTGAGGTCCAACTTAAGAGAATCTGTAACTGTTGTGAGAACTAACACACTGGATGTAAGAATTAGGATCTAAAGCAAGTTTGAAGTTCTAGAATAATGCATCAGAATGAACAAAGTGAAATTGAATAAGCATAAATGTGAGGAAAGATGGAGCCATGACTGACTGACCCATGTAATTTCAGAGATACCTTAGACATTGTCTAGTTCAACCTCTTGTTTTGGTCAAATTCCCTTCACTAGAGCCTTAATAAAAGGATCAAGCAATTTCTATTTCTGTAACCTCAGTGCCTTGCATATGGTAAGTGCTTAATGAATATTTAGTGAAAATGAAATTTTACCCTACGGAACCTACATAATTTCTACTTTCGGTCACCAATAGAAGAAAACACACCCCTCTGTTATCTGAGGTATTAATGTACAACCATGTTGTTAAGTGACCTTTAATAACAGCACCTGAGCACATCCAAGAAATAAAACATCCCCAATAAGGCCTAAGTATGAAGCAGAGATGTTCCCTGCATCTAATAACCAGTATCATTACATCACAGGTAAGACCAATGTTATCCTCAAAGGTAATTTGGTCCCCTGTGCTGTGGATAACTTTCTGGAAAATGTTGCTAAAAACATCCATGACTGTACCCAAAACACATGCATTGGAAGTTCAGTGTGGAGAGTGATAGTGGAGGCTAGAATGAATCCAACCAAGAGAATCATCATGTACAGAAGTACATACCTGAGAATGGCTCTGGGACATACTGGAGGGCTAATTTCATTTCACCTCTGTTTTCTGCTTCAACGGCAATTGGTGCTGTCTGGAAATTAATAAACATTGATGACAACCAAGCATAGCTTGTCTGTAATTCACCTGAGGTGAGATATATTTTGGTGCAAGGTTAGAGGTGCAAACCCGTCCCATACTGGATCTGAAGGAGGCAAATCATGTACATGGATGCTCTAAATTGAAAATTTCTCATAATATTAAGGAAAAAACCCCAGTCCCCTCCTCCCATCTAACATCTGGCAAAACATAATTAAATACCTCTAGGTCAGTAGGTGGGGACACATGTGGCATTCTAGGTCCTTAAGTGAAGCCTTTTGACTGAATCCAAATTTTACTGAATAAATCCTTATTAGAGGTTCCCCACCCCTGTTCTAAGTCTATATACTTAAGGTGGGTGGACCCAGACTGAGCCCCTCTCTCTTGCCCTTGCCCTCACTTTTCTTGCTTTTATGACAGCAAAAAATTTTGCTGTTAGATATTCTCTGACATGAAAGTGGTTCAACCCTATCCACAACCCAACATACAAAGCTCTCCTTATCGCCTACTGCTTCTATAAGGCAGGAAAAGAGAACAGTAAATGTACATTGTGGCCTTTTCAAAATTAAATTCAACTCATTAATTTGTCCTAATGGAAGAAAGCCAGTAAAAACTGTAACAAATTAGCATTTGAGAATACTTTTTTAAATAGTTGAACCTATATTATTTTAAAATACAAATGAAGTTTCATCCCTTTCAAATCCCTTTACGGGAACCCTGAACAGAATACTGTATCTCCCATCACCCATTCATTTGCACTGGCTATTCCCCATGGCCAGAATAATCTCCCTCCTATTCTTATATTCCTAGAGACTCTGCATTCCTTGAAGGAATTAGAATAAGCAATGAGGAAATAAAACCATCACTCTTTGTAGATGATGTGATGGTATACTTTGATGATCCTAGACAATTAACTAAAAAACTAAACGAAATAATTAACAACTTTAGCAAAGTTACAGTATAGAATCAACTAAAAAAAACTAGATGAAATAATGAACAACTTTAACAAAGTTGTAGGATATAAAATAAACCTATATAAATCATCACAAGCATTTCTATATATTGCCAACAAAGTCCAGCAGCAAGAGATAAAAAGAGAAATTCCTTTTAAAATAACTAGACAATCTAGAATACTTGGGAGTATACCTGCCAAGACAAACCTAGGAACTATATGAACACAATTACAAAACACTTTTCACACAAACAATATCAGATCTAAACAACTGGAAAAATATTAATTGCTCATGGGTAGGCTGAGCCAATATAATAAAAATCACAATTCTACCTAAATTCATCAATTTATTCAGTGCCATACCAATCAAACTATCAAAAAGTATTTTATAGAGCTAGAAAAAAAGCACAACCAAATTCATCTGGAAGAACAAAAGGTCAAGAATATCAAGGGAATAGATGAAAAAAATGCAAAGGAAGGTAGCCTAGTTATACCAGATCTCAAAGTCCCTGTCCTGGAAGAGCTCATAACCTAACGAATCTGAATATATCCACTCGGCTCTTGAAAGGCAGATGTGCACGAGATGCGAACTTGGAGTTTTTCTACCTTGGCAGGACCTATGTGAGCTTCACAGGTAAGAAGAGGGAAGATCCTTTCAGGAACCCAAGGTCAGTTCCATTGAGTTCTTCATTAACATATTTTTATGTGTGGCATCCAAAGGGCTGAAAGTCTGCTTGAGAAGACTAAAAGTATTCACCTTGTGTACCATGTTGACTCACTACAATTTAGGAATGGAAAAGCCCTTAAAGATCATCTGGTCCAACTCCCTCTTTTTATGGCTCACGGAAGGTGACTTTTCTAAAACCATTTAAGCAATAAGTAACAGAGTCAAGATTTGAACCCAGGTCCTCTGACTTAAATCCAACACTATTTCCACATGGTCCTCTAGACACCCCTTTTTACTACCAAAAGTACAAGAGTAAAGAAATTAACTCTCTTTCTGATTGCAAAGGTTGCCAAAGACAAATGAACTGGGTGTCTATCAATCAGGTTTTACTGGAGCATCAGGCAGCTAGGTGACTCAATGGTTAGAGCACTAGGCCTAAAGTCAGGAAGACTCATCTTCATGAGTTCAAGTCTGGCCTCAGACACTTACTAGCTGTGTGACCCTGGCCAAGTCACTAAACCCGGTTTGCCTCAGTTTCCTCATCTGTAAAATGAGCTGGAGAAGGAAATGGCAATGCAGTATCTTTGCCAAGAAAACCCCAAAGGGGTCAGGAAGAGTCGGAAGTGACTGACCACCACCACCACCATAGTATCTCCTAGTGCTGCCAAACCAGAATGCTACGAATTAACTCAGAACTTACCCTGCGGTTCAAAGGATACCACTTCAATTGTTTATTCTGTTTGTTGTCCCACTCCCATGTTTCCAGGTCAAGTTCTACTTCCCCAAGGAAACTGTTGCGTTTGAACGTGTCCCGGTGCCAGACGGAGAGGTTCAGTTTCTGATTCTTCAGGCTCTGCTTGTCAATTTTATACTGCAGCAAACAAGGCGAGAATTAGGAATGTTTAAGTCTTTTCATACCAATGACAACTTGTATTTCTATTGTGCTTTGCCATTCTCAAAACACCTCCATCATGATGATCTTGTCAGGGAGTTAGGGTGTATATCATTATTGCCGTATTACTCAGAGAGGCAAAGAGATTTGTCTGTAGTCACACAGTTGGTAAGTACAAAAGTTAAAGGATGGCAGAGATGGAGAAAGAAAGTCATCAACATAGAACAGATTTTTTTTTTCACATATAATATATCAAGTCTTGCTGGTGTTCCAAAGCTAGGTTAAACACAATGCTTCTTTCCCTGTAGCTGAAATCTGTTCCTTTCAAAAGATGAATTCTTTTTCCTCTATGTGTGTGTGTGCGTGCACGTGCACACACACACACACACACACAGAGAAATTATTTTCCATTATATTATAACCAATTATTAAATTAGGATTAAGGCTTTTTCTCTCTAATTCCTCAATCAGGGACCAGCCCCTGTAAGTCAGTCAGCCTCTGAAGGACATTACTGATAGATGAGATTGCCCAAATCCTCCTGAGAACACGCTCTTAGATCTTGGGCAGAGCCCCACCAAGCAGGAAGAACTTACTTCTGTTTATCATGTAAACAGAATCTAATCTAGGTGAATTCCAGCCCTAAAGCATTAAGTTTATGCTCCTGCACCCCCCTCCACTGGAATTTAGGGTAACCCAGCTCACAGAGGAGAAAACCAAGCAGGGTGGTCTGGATAGAGATGGATTCCTTTGTCCAGATAACTAGAGGTCACTGAGTCTCATGATCAAGTCACTTCTCAGAAAGAGAGGGCTTTCAGTCCACCTCATTTGAAAGTTCACTCCCTCATTAACTGTTCACCAATCAGAGTTGATTTTCACCTGTCAGGGGGACCTCATTTTCTAAATATTTATTAAGGTATTCAGCATCTCCAGTAGGTGTCTTTGCTTTCTGAGAGAAACCATTGACCATAAATTTATTATCAGTTAGCCCAATTAATAATTAATTACCCAGAAACTCAGTCTCTTCGGTTTTTCATTTCTCTCTCTCACACACACATACATATACACATATATGTATATATAAACACATACATACATATTCATATATGTGTGTGTGTGTATCTATCTATCTATCTATCTATCTATCTATCTATCTATCTATATATATATGCCTCAATTGGTAACAAGGGCTACTGGTGCAATTTAAAGGACTACATGTCTCTGGTCCTAGGCAATTAATCCATATGGTAACCAAAACCTTTTTTGTTTTTCATTTTGCACATGAGAAAATGAACTTTTTTTTCAACCAGAAAATAAGAATTTTCTGCTTCCCAGGGTCATATCTTACCTTGGGGAAAAAAAAAGCCAACTTATGTGCTTTGGATATACCGGGTGTCACAATGGTCTTAGTGAAGTTTTTAAGCTTTAACGGCTTAAACATTAACATGTTTATTTTTAGTAGCTTAAACATAATAGCTTAAAACTACCCTAAGATTTCCTCATTGTATTACCTGTATTACCTCATTGGATCCTCACAACAACCGTGGGAGGTGCTATTATTATCCCCTTTTTAGAAATGAGGAAACTGAGGCCAAGAAGAAGTTGAGTGACTTGCCCAGGGTTACATGGCTAGTGAGGGTCTGAGGCAGAATTCAAATTCAGGTCTTCTTGATTCCAAGTCTAGTACTCTGTCCTTTAGAGCCATCTAATGAGTTCTGGATTATCTCTGGAAAGATTCGAGATAAGTGGCGGTATGAAAAATCCCCAAGCCACTTATACTTGGATTTGGAAGTCAGTTATCTGTTTTCTTTTTCTAGTAGATTTAATTACTAATTAAAGCATTAGCTTAGGCCATTTAATTTGGTCTATCTAGTTCATTGGCTCAGGGTAGGAGGAAGTGTCCCAGAGACATATCTAGAGAAGCCAGGGAAAGTTTCTTGGTCTGTGACTTAATATTTTCCACAAGGTTAATGATTTACACACAGATATTTAAGAATTGACCGTTTCCTTCCTGGAAGATAATGAGACCTACAGCAACACAACACTAACCTAGTGGCCAGCGTTTCAGCTTAGCCTTCTTCACCTGGCTAGATTTCTGTGCATTTTGTTTTCATTCAAAGGCATTTTTCCTCTTAATTTTTTTTGTTTGTTTTGGCTAGGCAATAGGGTTAAGTGACTTGCCCAGGGCTATGTGTCTGAGGCCGGCTTTAAACCCAGGTCCTCCTAACTCCAGGGCTGGTGCTCTATCCACTGTGCCACCCAGCTGCCCCCTTAATTTTTAATTCTGACCCACAGAACTGACTGCTTTATCTGTATCATATACTTCCAAAAAACCTGAATTCCACACACTCTACACCAGAGATGTCAAACATTGCTGCCTGCAACACTTGTGAATGCAGCCTGATTCAGATTAAAATGTAACGGGGAAATATTGAATGAAAGTTTTAAAATACTATAGAACATAGAAAATGTTAATATGTGACCTTCTAAGTCAATGGGCAGCCCATCAGGATCCTTATGCAAGGTTTAATGGCCCCCATTTTTGTAGTTGTCAGTACTGCTCTATACCACAAGCAAACCGAACTACTTGAATTGTTCCAGAAAAACCCCAAGCGTTCCTTTCTCTGTGCCTTTCCCAGGGCCCTGTGAACACAAGCCTTCCCTGGCCTCCCTCTGAAATCTCACACAACCTTTGAAGCCCATTCAAATGCCATCATCTCTAAGAAGCTTTTCTGAGATCCCCCAGTCATTTAAATCAGTTCTCTTTTAGACATTACACAGTCCTTATTGTGGGTTCATTTAGAGTGATTTGTTTATGCCACTTCCCGTCAAGACTGTAACTTTCTATTTCTCCTAGCACTGAGTATAATGCTTTGCATGTCACATGTATTTAATAAAAATTTGTCAAATGAATGAATTTAAATGTATATTATCATTTATGATTTAGAGCACTAGACTTGCAATCAGGAAGACCCAAGTTCAAATCCCATTCCAGACCATATGACTTCAGGCAAGTCATTTTACTGCACTCAGTTTCTGTTTCCTCATGGGTAAAATGATGGCCTCAAAGGATCATTGTGAGGATCAAGTAGGATGATGTAGGTAAAGAGCTTTATACATCCCAGAATGTTACATAAATGACAATTATTGTAATTCTATCCATACACACCCGCAATATCTCATTATACACAGGATTCAAGGTTTTCTTCATCACAAGTGTTTTCTTCTTGCCCATTTTACCTTTGTCAGGTAACAAATAGGTCTTTACATATCTAGAAATTGAAGAGATAAGGTGATCAGAAGAAAATGGTGATTTTATTTCCTCATCCAACTTTTCAATAGTTGAAATAGAAAGAATTCTTGCCCTAAAGGGAAGAATCAGGAACAAAGGGTAGGAGCTATGCAAAGGCCCACATAGGCTTTGTGTAAGGTCAGCTGGGTGGCCCAGTGGATAGAGTGTTGGGCCTTAAGTCAGGAAGACTCATCTTCCTGAGTTCAAATCTGGCCTCAGATGTATACCTACTAGCTGTGTGACCTTGGGCAAGTCACTTTAACCTTTTTGCCTCAGTTTCCTTATCCGTAAAATGAGCTGGAGAAGGAAATGGCAAACCACCCCAGTATCTTTGCCAACAAAACCCCAAATGGGGCCACGATGAGTTGGACATGACTGAAATGAATGAACAACAAGGAAAAAATTCCTAAAACTTTGAGCTAGCCAAAAATAGAAGGGAGGTGGCGGTTCTTCCTCACTGGAGGTCTTCAAGCAAAGGCTGGATAACTATTTGTTGGGTATGTTGTAGGAAGATTTTTTTTCCAGGTATGAGTTGGACAAGAGGGTTGCAAAAGTCCCTTTCACCTTTGAAATTTTATGATTCTGTCAGATTACAATGTTTTTTGGGGCAGAGAAAACCAGAGGTAACTATACCTAGAAGTTTGGAGCCACCTAAATATCTAGCAATATCACATGCTTCTCTTATTAACCATTAATAAAGTATTCCCTAACATGCCATTAATTTAACAAAAAAAAAAAAGGTTGGGAAACTTTTGAATTTGATTTAGATCTTTAAGAAGGAAAAAAAAAAGGTCTCCTACCAGAAAGCACGATGGCATCAAGCAGAATAATGAAGTTATTATGCAGTTCACTAAACTTGTTCCTCTCTTCTTTCAAGGAACCCAAAGAAATGGGTTGAGCGGATCACATGACATTTTCATAATTAAAATATGAAAGAGAAAACTCCACACTCAATTTCTCACTATTTCAATACTTCATTACTTTGTGAACAGCTCTAGCTATTCAGATCACAGAGTCTCCCCACCTTGGGAGGCAGCCTAATAACATTCTAATTTTGTTGTTGTTCAGTTGATCAGTCATGTATAACTCTTTGTGACCCTGTGGATCATAGCATGCTAGGCCCTTCTATCATCCTTTATCTCTTGAAGTCTGTCCAAGTTGATGTTTATTTCCATGACACTATCTATCCATTTTACCCTCCACCTTTTCTGGCTATGGCCAAAGAAGGATCATCACCTCATGGCCAACCGTCTAGAGATGAGCCTCCTTGCAAATAAGGAATCCTTAGAGGTGACTGCATTATTCATACTGCACATTTCCATTGGACTGGAACCAATTACCATATTTCATATCATTATAACTTCGAATTGTGACAATTTTTATTTGCTGACCACTTCTGGGGGATTCATTATTCACACTAATTGAGGGCTAGCTGTATTTAGACACACTGTCACCAGGCCTGGATTCAAAGACCTTCCAGATTGATATGTTGCCAAAATTTGGGCTCCATTGGCACAAATTTTTAAACCAAGGCTCACCTCCATATCACAGGGAGATATCAGAGTTGGATTTTAGCGGAGGCTGTATTTTAGGACAACAGCATTTTTATTCCTTTTGAAATTAAGTGTAACAAAATTGATTATTTGAAGTGAAGTCTCTTTTCAGACATATCCAAGCAGACTGTTCTCAACTCTTTTTTTATCCCCTTTGCCCCCCACTCTGATTTTGACCCTGGTTTGACTATTTTTTCAACAAGTCCTTAGAAAGTCCCATTGGTTTAAAATGTTTTGGTTTGGATTATGGAGTTTAGTCCTAAATAAGTCTATAAACTGTTTTCTTCAAACTTCTTTCTTGGATTTAGCTCCCTAAAAGATAATTTAAAAAAAATGGAAACACTGCCACTATCATTTCTCCCAACTTCCTACTTAGACAAGGTGTTGTGAACTTGATAGAACACAGGAAACTCCAAAATTCACTTACGGGTCAGAGCGCTGTTTTTTAACATCTGCTGCTGCTAAGTCCTTGCACTGGGCCACAAAAACATGGAACTCCATCAATGAATCCACATAATCAATGGCAAACTGAACACTTCCTTTAATATCCAGATTGCCAAAGTCTCCACTGTAAACACTCATTGCACTTCCACTCACCTGAAGGCACCAGAAACGAGATTTTCATCAGTTTAGCTTCTGAGCACATAAAATAATTTTAGAAATAACCCTTGTTGGGTGTAATATACATCTGTAGGCAAGATAATCATTTATGTATTTCAATCGGAATATGGAAAGATTTCAACTCAGCAAACCAAACATGAAGCACAAAGAAATAAAAGTTAGCATTTCTAATGCACTTTGGTGAACTTCATATAGTTTTTTTTTTTTAAAAGAAGATAGTTATATAAAGGATGGCTCATTTGAAAGCAAGCTTTAAAAAATCATGTGGTTATAAATAGGCCTATTTTTAGGGCTATTCTTTTTTTTTTTTTTAATGGCCAAAGAGATAATATACAAGATATACCAGACATAGACCATAGTGACATAAGTTCTTATATCAAATTTCTAAGCTGCCAGGGAGGAATTTCACTATGTTAGCAAGTCACTAAGTCTAAAAAATTGCTTACTGCGCTTATACTCTGAAAGTCCAGGAAGGAATGATAATGAATAATGGATAAGTGATGGAAGGAGTTTAAAAATTGCACAGGAGTTGAGCAAACAGATTGATATTGATAGGGATTCAATAGGAACCGGTTCAACAAAAGTAAGGTTCAATAAATCCAAGGTCAATCAGAGTTTAAGCACAGTTGAGTGGCATACCTGGAAATTTCATAATACCTAGCTAAATGTCCATCACTTTAGGCAAGAGATTCTTCTGGTCTGAAAAAGTTATATGATAATCAACTTCTTATCATTCTAATTATCACCTCCCCTGTTCCACTCTTTCTTTCCTAATTCTTACTGAATTGTAGGATACTTGAGGGTAGCATTGAATTTCCTCTTTGGGTCCGCAGCACCTAGTACAGTGCCTGTTACATGGTGGGCACTTATAAAATGTTTTCTACATTGAACTGAATCTCTTAAATGTACTAGGGGAGCTTTATGTTGATTGGAATCCTACTGTGAACCCTATGAAAGAATGAATCACCCCAAAATTTCTTTTCTATAACTCTAAATTTTTAAAAATTAAGTGTTTAAAGGGAGGGATACACAGACATACATATACACATGGATTACCAAAATCAAAACAAAAAGAAAAGGTCATAATACAATGCAGTGATGAGTGTTCCTGTGGTATCACTGCCATGCCATCATCCCCCTTCATCTCTATCCATGTGCTCCAAGGTCTGGAGTTCAAGATGCTTGACCCTCAGGAGTTAGGGGAAGCTGCCCTAGATATTGCCACAATATCTAATCAAGTTCTTAACCTGGATTCATAAATAGATTTCGGGGGTCTGTGAACTTTGGATGGGAAAAAATTACATCTTTATCTTCACTAACCTTTGTAATTCTATGTATTTTTGTCTTGTTTTTGTTTTTAATTTAAAAAATTATACTGAGAAGGGGGTCCATGGAATAAACCAGATGGCAAAAGCGACCCATGAAATTAAAAAAAAAAATCTTGATGATGGCATAAACCTAGATGCTAGCTATCTGATCAATATGGGGCCATTCAGATCCTTATCAACAACTAATTCCTGTAATAAAATACCTGCCAAGCCTACGATCAGCCAAGCAGGCAACACTAACACACACATATATACAAAAGCATGCACTCAAATAAATACTCACACACACTATAAAGGATGCTTCCCTGTGACTTTGTCAAGCATCATACAGGAAATATTAATTATTAATACTATTGGCCATCTGAAGTCAAGTATTTTGAGATATATACAGATAAAAAGACATTTAAATGGAACTGTTTCTTTTGGAGCTGATGCACAACCAAGAAAAAAGATTTTAGCTGGTTAGAAGCCAGTTGCCAAGCAGAAAGGCATTCTGGTGCTTGGGGTTAAGGGAATGGCAAAATGAAGCAGCACTGGTTTACAGAGGGCAGGGAAAGAGCAACGAAAGATTGCGCAAAAGCTGGGAGCCATTAGAACTGAGCCTTTGTTTACATACAGAAGACAGTGATGTCATGCCAGAGGAGCTGCTAAGATTGGTTAAAGAGCTCGGGCTCTTCTTGTGTCTGCCAAGCTGGTAACTGCTTTCTGATGCGGTATCGGTCTCTCTGTCATCACTCTACAAGACATCACATAATGCAGAAGTTATTTAGGGCCACGGCAAGTTGTGGTCAGAGTCCACGTGGAAGAGTAGAGAGCTAAAGTCTTATCTCTTAGAATCCCATGGCTCTGTGGCATTTCCCAAGTACTTTGGAAACTCACTCTAAATACTGTTTGCCATGGGGAGGAACTGAATATAAGGTGAGCCTCTCACTTCAAATCTATCCAAGGGGATTGAGTTAGTGAAATATCTGGAGGACAGCCTCACCAATAGGACAGAACCAAGGTGAGAGGACCCAAAGGTCATGCCATTATGCAGCATTAACATACTATGTTCTACCCTCCAGGGTTTCTATTTTCTATATAGAATATTAATTAACTTTACCCCAAATGAGAGTATTCAAGGGTCATGGTCAAGAAACAAATATTTTGTTTAATTCCTTTCATTATTAACATGTCCTTTAACTTAGAGACCAAATCATTTACTTGAGTCTAAACTGGGGGAAAAATCTATTCCTAGATTAATCCCATTTTCTTTTTAAAAAATTTTACATATACTATTATGCTTATATATACACACCCACTGTATTTGAAATTCAAAAAAAGTAGCAATAAATACATTTAACTTACATGAGATGGTACATGTCTGTTTTAAAGTATCAAATCAATACTTTAGTGCTTATTTAAAATATTTTTTCAGAGATTGGGAATTTGAGGAATGAAATTTATAGGGAAAAACACTAGGGATATAGGGGCAAGGAAAGGAAAGCATCTATAATGCTAATTTCAGTACATGTCTTAAACTCGTGAGTTACCATCAACTAAATGCATATGTCTATAGACAGATTTGAGTTGGAAAGGACCTTAGAGGCCATAGAGTATAATGCCCTCATTAAAGATGAATAAACTGAGGCTCACAGAGGTTAAATGATTTCCTGACTCCAAGTCCAGAGTCCTATTCACTAGACCACACTGGATCTCTACATACAAGCTTTTATAGTACTACCCCCTCGTAGGTTTCTTTCACAGCACAGACCATTGGAAAGAACACTGTGCTGAAACCTCAGTTTTGACTTTGCCATTACCTTGCCATGGGAGTTCAGGTAAATCATTTCCCTTGACTAGGTCTCATTTGTAAAAGGAAACAGTTTAGGTTAGATGGCACTCTAAGGTTCCTTCTGGCTCACACATTCTGATTTTTCTGGTTAACCTTCCAATGTGAGCTCCTATTTTGGGAGAGGAATTTAAGAGGCAGTTAGGTAAATAAAGGTAAGGTGGGGGGAGGAATCCACTAAATACTTTCCTAAAGAAAGAAGTTAGTTCATGCCAACAGACTGATGCGATGCCAGTCAGGGTCGATGCTATGAAACCAATTCTCATACAGGGTGAGAGGGGGGAAAAGGGAAGAGTGGAATTCACCACTGAAAAAAAAAGAGACATCTTCTGTACAAAGGTACAACAAAAATCCTGTCTTTTTCCCCAGGGTTCTTTAAATAGGTCCAGAGCTGAAGAGAAAGGAAATAGCAGAGATGACCCTATTTCACTTTCATTTCCCCAATAACCACTTCAGGCTTAATGATACAACTTCCTTCTTATTCAACACTTTGATGGATCTGTGACCTCACCAGTGGTGTATTGCTTATCCTGGTACAAGTCACAAGCTATGCAGGCCTTCTCATCCTCTGCAATTCTCATCTACCTCTTGATGTAAATCCTTTGTCAAGGATTCACCTGATGTACTGGAGGCCACCTTCCGGTTCTTTTCATTTCTGGATGCTAGTCCAGGCCTCCGTTACACATCTGTTATTCTTAACTCTCAGTCCCGATGTCTTCTCTGGTCCTATACATCCTTAATGATGTTTTATCTATTACATCCCACGTACAAGTCATCATTGTTCTTTAACCCACCATGCATCCGTCCACCTATCTGCCCTTAGGGTTACCTATAATTCTGATTCTTCTGAGACTATGATGTTCCATGATTCACAGCCAGATGAGTTTGATAATTTTTATTTTGCTAATTTAATGCATGTTGACATATAGTGCGTCAAAGGTATTTTACAATATGCTTTTTTAGTGACTGGCAGTGCTGAACATTTTCCAAAATGTTTACCTTTTGTATTATCCTAAGCTTTGGCCATTTGCCTACTGGAGATTAAGAGTTTCTGGTCATTTCAAAAAATCTAGCTTTAAGCATTCACCTTTATTAAGAGTAATTTTCCCATTGTTGTTTTTCATTTACTTCCACTGATTTTCATTGTGCATAAAATTATTTTTACGTAATTGAACACAACTTGTCCCAGATACACATTTTTAGCATTGAGTCAAACAGTTTCTTCTTTACATTTAAGTGGTAGAAAATACTCTTATTTTTATCTTTTTAAAAATTTTACTATATATATGAGCACATACATATAATTATTAGTCTGCATGGAATTTATAATGATGTAATTTATGAATTGTAGATCTAAAATTTTCCCCTGTTGTTACTCAATGTTCCTAAGAGCATTCATTAATTTTTTTCCTTCCCTTCCCCCTCAATTTTATTAAGTTCAGCATATATTAATTTTTTATGATATGCTCTATTTTCGGAATTTTTTAGTCTCTTCCATGAGTTGGTCTACTTTGAGTCAAGTAGTAGGCATTAAACAGTTGCAACCATATAATAAATTGTAAAGCCTATTAGCTTGCTCCCTTCTATCATCACCCTGCGACCAACCACCACCACCACCACTGCAATAGACTATTTGGTATTCTTGTCTATGTCTTTTCTATTCAAATTATACTGTCATTTTACCCATGTCTACAAAATACTCCATTGGGATTTTAACAGGTATTGTGTTAAATTGTGTAAATTTACTGGGGGAGTACCCTTCTTATCATTCTATCCAACCATGAGTAAGGTATCTTTATCTATTCATTCAAATCAACTTGAAAATTTTATATTTCCTCTGATATAGGTCTTTGTGTGTCTCATATTGGAGTCATTTTAAATATTTAATATTTTCCTTTCTACCATATATAGGAATTTTTATTAGTTGTATCTTCTAGTATACCCTCCCCTACATGTTGATATTTCTAATAGTATGCTAAAAAGTAGTAGTGACAGTAGACATCTTTGCTAGGAACATTAGGAAGGATATTGAAAAGCTAGAGTATAGAAATGGATAGCCAGGGTTGTGAGGGGACTGGAAACTATACTAAATGGTGATGGGTTCAAGGAAGTGGGGATGATAAATGATAAAGTATAATTTACTAAATGCCTACTGTATGCCAGGCACAGTGGTAAGTGTTGGGGATAGAAAGAAAAGCAAAACATAGTCCCTGTTCTCAAGGCACTCATAATCTAAGCAGAGGGCAGGGGTGGGTGAAAGAGAGACAACAGGCAAGCAGCTATGTGCAAAATGAATATATACAGGCTAAGTTGGAGATAGGAAGTCTCAGAGGGAAAAGGACTAAGTGGGACCTTAGCTGAGATTTGAAGGAAGGTTTAATCTAGAAAAGATTTGAAAAAGGCCATAATCTGTCTTGAGGGATTTGATGATCTTTAATGCTTGCCATTAGAGGTCAGAACTAGGGGTAACAGCTGAGTGTTGCAGAGGCAGATCAAGGCTTCACGTAAAGAGGAACTTCCTAACAGTATTAGGTATTAAAATGGGCTGCATAGAGACTTAGTGGTTTTCTTTTCATTAGAAGCCTTCAACTGAAGGCTGAATGATCACTTATCAGAGATGATATAGAGAGAATTCTTGGTCAGGTATAGTTCAGATGAGATGATTTCTTTCAACTCAAGAGGTTCTATGAATCTGTGATTATCAAGAGGAGGATACTGGTATTAGACAAGTAGGATTTTGTTATCAGGAAGCATCTTGGGATAAAAGAAAGTAGGATACAATTTCCCAAATGTAGTCCTGTCTGATGTCCCTCTATTCAATTCCTCAGTCAAGCTCACTGTCCATCTGTAGGTCCTTTCCAACATGGATGTATTGATGCTCATTCAATGGGTTGCCCTTCCAATGGCACATCATAAAATATTCTTCATCCACTTGGGGTTTTCTGTGTGGATTACTGGCTCAGTTTCTTGCTGAAGTTCTGTAGTGTTCCAGAACTGATGCAATTAGCATGAGATAACTCACAAACATGAGCTTTTCATTTTTTAATCAAATCATAAAATAGATTTTTTTAAAAAGTCTTCTCTTTGACATTTTAAAAAATACAGACACATAATCTGTTGTCACTTCTGCATACCCAGAATCACAGGGACTTAAAAAGTCACAAGAGGGAAAAACCATAGTAATGAACCAGTATAATTTATCTCTACCAACATAGTGAAGCATCATCCAACTGTCAGAGGCCAAAATGCTGGACTTGGGCCAGTATAAAACCACGTGAACTCAACAGGTTCCCTTCCAGCTTCCACTTGGGAGGTTATGTTGCATGGATGTTATGTTACAAAGGAAACCTTAACTTGCACTCCTAAAAAAAACTGAACCATTGAATAATTATAGGACAGTGAATCTAGCCCAAGGACAGAGTGATGATACACGGGCAGAAGTGGGCTGGAAAGGACCTCTTATCCCCAAATATACTTCCTATTCAGCTTCCTGAGATACCTACAACTCTAACAGCAGATGAAGTTTCTTATCTTAATGAGGGATGAAATTCAAATCCACCACAGAGAAGGGACGCAGTAGCTTAAATTCATACTAAGGTGTAAGCAATTGCTTGGGATGTTTTGATGAAAGTAGGAAAAAGATCAAAGGGTATCATATGAAAAGTAGGGGATGGAGGAAGGGATAAGGTACACAATGAGGGTGGGTAACTGTCACAGGCAATGAAGATTCAGAGCACTGAGTGTGACAGAATTTAGCTTAGGGGCAGCCTTGTGGGAAGCTCTGACTCATTTCTGCCTGAGCAGCCCTGGAAAAAGGTATGCTATTATTATCTGAAAGTTGGAATTATAAGACTGGGAGACAGCAAAGAGATTCTAGTAACAGAGACTGGTTTCCAACTTCTCTCTTTCATTCTTTATGTCTATAAGAGAACATTTTAGTTTGGTCAGTTCTTAGAGAATAACCCTTCAGATGAGAGGTAATCACAAAAGCATTGCATGCTTTGTATATATTTATTTGCCTGTTCTCTCACAATAGATTGTAAGCTCCTTGAGGGCAGGGACTATCTTTTGCCTCTTTTTATAAAGGCTTAGCACAGTGCCTGGCACATAGAAGGTGCTTCATAAATGTTTATTGAATTGAGAAGGTGGATATTTAGGTAGTAACTGGCAGTAGGAAGAGAATCTGCCTTTTAACCCCTGTAGATGATAAGGCACAGTTCCTAGCCTGTTCCAAGCTCTCAGTGGTGACAGCTCAGCATATTTGTTATCGCTTGAGGATTAAGATTTTTTTTAAAAAAAACCATCTCCACACTTTTTCAAAGCAAAAAATGGGAAGCTTTCAACAGTCTAACAGGACCAGGAGCAAATGAGATTTAAATAGCTTGAAGGCACTCAAAAGTACTTAAATTACCCCTTAAAATCAATGGACATATTTTAACCCCAGCATATTTATTTGTTTTAGTAAACTAATACTTTCATCAACAACATGGATAGACTGCCCAAGCCAAATTGCTCCAGATGAATTCCCAAGGACGGAGAACAATATTTTTCTTTTCTGTCCTCCCATGACAAAAGCTTCTCAGAATTTCTATTTTCTAGCCACTTTGGGGAATAGGAAAGTCTCTGTGGTCCATGGGGGCTCCACTTGACAAATGAGCTGGTGATAGTCAAATGAGACATGGCTTTCCTCTCTCCTGAGCATGAGACACTTTCTATTGACCAGAAAAACAAAGACCAATAACACTGAGCACCACAAACACACAAACCCAGAGGGAGAAATTCACCCGTCAAATGTCGTTTTTCTTATATTTAAAAATGCAGACTTGCCTCATCTTGGAGGAATGCTGGAACAGACTTGCTCATCCTTTTGAGTTTTTCGGGATGTGCAAATTGGTTATCAGGAGGTGAAGGCACTGTGGAAACTAAAGAGCAGCAGGTCTGTTTTCAAAACATTCTTACCACTGTTAGTCAGCAACATTTCACTCAAGTTAAAATCAAATGTTTCAATGAAGAGAGATGTGTTTGTTCAGAGACTAAAGGAACAGAGGTCCACATGCAGGAACACGATGAAGATACATGCAGTGCTGATAAATTAGACAGAGATATCTAACAAGGAGCTGAACCAAATCCAAACTGAAAACTAGTATAAAATATAAGATTCAAAGACCACTGGACTTAAGAGTCAGGGGATATGGATTCCTGGAGCTCTGCCAGTTACTGGTTAAGTGACTTTGGGCATGTCACTTTGCCTGTGTAGTCTTCGGCTTAAAATTTTAGGGGTTTGAACATAATAATCTCTAAAATCTCTTCCAGGTCAACATTTCTGGAACTGGACCTGAATTATATTAGTTTTTCAATTCAAATTGGTTTTTAATTATTGATTTACATCAGAACAGAGCAAGCTCACCTTTGGTTCTTATAGAATTTGCATTGCAATTTATTAGTTCACCTCCCTGAGATACACTATACATTTCAAACATGCTGCAGGCTGAGAAACTATTTCATTTGGATTGTCTGAATCGTTTAACATAATTCAGTTCTGAAAGTCCTCTTGCCCTTAAATATCTAAGGATTTAAATACAAATATATTGATATTCTTTAAGGAATATAGTAATAACTGCCATATGCATAGATAGCATTTTCAAGTTCACAAAGCACTTTACATATGTTATTTCATTTGACCCTCAAAAAAGCCCTGTGAATTAGGTCCTATAAGTATTATCTTCTTCATTTCACAGCTGAAGAAATGGGGTTGAGAGAACTTAAGTGACTTGTCCAGGGCTACACAGCTTTTAGTACTCTGAAGGAGGATTAGAACTCAGGGTTTCCTACTCCGAGGTCCAACACTCTCTCCCTAATGCCCCATAGCCTCTCAGTAAAAGATGGCAGGGGAGAAATCATTGATCTTTTGTAGCTCAAAATGGGAAGGTTAGTTTTCTGACAATGGTTCACTCACCATAGAGAAGGGTTAATTTAAAATCTGTGTCAATTATCTGTTACTGGGCCAAAATCTGTGAAGAAGCACCCAAGACCAACTAGATCTGTCCAGTCTACTGAGAAAACCCAAAGAAAACCCTGAGCCTGAAAATGCTGCCTACATACTCCTAGAATGGATCCTAAAGTACTTTATAGATATGTCCCATTCCTAATTTTAAGGATTTACGTGTAAAAATGACAGGCTCTTCTCTTTAAATCTTTTGCTACCACAAACCACCCTATTGATATCACCAGCATGTAGCTTTTCATAGAAAGAATGCTGAATTTGGTGTAACAGCAGCTGTGTTCAAATTCTTATTCTTGCTGTTTCCTATCTGCAGGTCACAGAACTTCTCTGGGCCTTAGCTCCTCTTCTATAAAATGAAGACAATCTCTAAAAGCCATTTTAGCTCTAAATTTATGATACCATGACATCAGTTTAAAATTGTCAAAGGGACTTGGGTTGCATTTCATGGCAATGACCCAAAATATGCTCAAATTGAGCCCTAGTTCTTAATAATGTACTCTTGAACAATGTATAATAAGGGACAAACTAACAAACAGATTTTAATGGCTATTTCACCAGATATTACTATTATACTATAGAATATCTTCTAACAGTAGGGATACAGAAGTATAACTAGAAGATAAGAAAATTAGGAGAGATGCAAGGCTGGACTAGCTGTTCTCTAGGGTCCCTTCCTGGCTCTGATCTTCTCTGATGTAAGGTAGCATCACTTAGATGAATGGCCCATTTATTGTTATACTGGAATGGTACCTACTTTTGTAAAATTCCATTTTTACACAAATTTCATGGGAACTTTGCTGACTTCCACATGAGCTTAGGCTCCATGAAATCAGAAAATGGCTCTGTGGATGTCCTGAGAACTCATATTTATCTATCATGTGACCTAAAATAAGTTTCTGAACCAGGCCTATTTCCATTTCTTTCATACTTTTTTTTTTTTTTTAAAAAAAGGCAGCATAAATGAACTAAGTCCAGAGTGTTGGGCTTAGGAGTCAAAAAGCCCTGGGTTCAAGTATCAGTTCTTCTCCTTCCCAATTATGTTATCTTTGGGCAAACTTCCCTGAGACCTGAGTTTGGGATAAGTGGGATAATACTTTGTACTACCTACCTATCTCACAAGGCTGATGCCAAATTCAAATGAGCTAATATAGGTAAAGTGCTTGTGTGACCCTGAAGGATCATGTAAATACCCGCTTGTATTATTCTTGTTCAGAATTTAAATACTGCAATTATATCCTAAGTCAACTGATTTTTAACAGGGCATAAAAGTCTGGATCTTGTGGAGAAACATACAGCTACTGGCTTAAATATAGTAAAGGAGTGGCTATTGGGTATATAGCGTGTGTTGGAAGCAATTTGTGAGCCAGGGTCTGGACCTTCTTTTCTGGGGACCCATCTGTACCTGGCCTGTAGCGGAACTTTCCAAGCTCATATTGGCATGATCAGTCATAGCCAGACACATTGTACTTTGACATAGTGATGTCATTTTAGTTCTCTTTGAGCACGAAGGATAAACAAACATTCTACTTTCATTTACAGAGAAGTACAGGAACCTGGGCTCACATAGGACTCTAGATTCTGCTTTCTCCAAGTGTTCAGCCAGTTGGGTAATTAGGAAGAGGAGATGCCTATTATTTAGCTTTCCAGGCCAATTTTGGGGCAAGAGCCAAAAAGAGGAAATAAAATGCCTTACCGCAGACACTTCAAAAGACAATTGGAAAAGCCAAACGTCTGCAGGCAGAAGGCTGCGTTTCTCCCGACAGAGCCCCCACAAGGGCTCAGGGCCTGGGCTTCCTTCCCTCTTTTTTCTGTTCTAGTCTTTTGTCATGTCATGAGCTGAAGCAGAGGAAACATAGAACCTTCAACTCCGGCTTGGAAGAAAAATCAAATAGGCCAACCTTTGATTTCAGGCTGTAGGCCACAGGTGACCTCCCATCAAGGGGAGCTCAAATGAATAGCCAGCATCTGCACTGAGATGTCAAAGTCCATATCCAGGAACATTTAGTAGCAGTCGAGCGTACGCAGAATACTATGCTATGTGCTGAGGGAGAGTCAAAGTTTCCATAAGACAACAGTCTTATCTAGTCTTAACTTCATGATTAGTTCATTGAGCCATGCAGTAATTAGGGTTTTTTGTAGGTGTATGGCGAGGGGCAATCAAAAGATTTGTGTCTAAGTCTTGGCTCTGTCGTTTACAAGATGCTGGGCAAGTCTTATTTGCTTTTGTGAGCTTTCATCTCCCCATCTGTCTTTAACATGAGGGCAAAACTACTTTCTCCACAGTGCCTATCTCATAGGGAGGTTGCGGAGAAAGCATTTTGAAAAGTGCTGAAAGTCTAAAAAAATTTGAACTACCATTTACAGTTCTTAGTAACTCCTTGCTAGTTGATTGAGGAACACTAGCTCCTGGAAGACATTAGACATAGCATTTGTTTGTTCTCATGAGATCATGGACTTGGAGCTGGATAGGACCTCAAAGGTTCAACTCCTTATTTTATAGATGAGAAGTCTGAGGACCAGAGAGGTTAATCAACCGACTCCCATGCAGTAAGTGGAAGAGAGGAGATTCAAACCCAGGTCTCCTAACTTCCAAATCCAGCACTTTCTGCCTATCACTGTATGAGCGCTTCTGACATCAGCTATCTCAATTCAAATTTAACATCTCTTTTGATTCCAAAGTGCTCAAGGCCAAATGGGAACTACCAGCTAGAATTATACACAATATACAGATGCCTGTATATGACTGTGAACATAAATCCATATACACAAACACACAGGAATTCATAGGAATTGGAAATATCTAATTCTTGTTAAAGGCACATGCAAAAAGGGTCAATTTGTTCATTCTATAGTCTGATGCTAAAAGTACAAGAAACCTGCAGCTGATGGCTGTCACTGAAAGATGGTTGTACCAAGTGGCAGGAATACTGGGTTTCCATCTTGGCTTTGCCAGTCACTAGCTATGTGACTGTGGGATGAGCATTTAAACCTCAGTTTTCTCATATGTAAATGAAGGAGGTTGGACTCCGTGATCTCTAAGTTATCTTCCATTGTTCTAACATTCTGTTTTTAAGGGATCTTCCATCTAGATCGGGGGTCTTAACCTGGGCTCTGTGGTGTGTGGACAGATTTCAGTAGGGCCTATGAATTTGGTCTTTAAAAATATTTTGATAACTATTTCAATTATATTATATAACTTAAATAATTATATATTTTATACCATGTAATTATATACAATTATATATTTACATATTATACCAATTATATAATGTTTTATATTAAATAACATATAATTATATAATAATTATATTATATAACTGGTTTCCTTTGCAATCCTATGGATTTTATTTTATGCACTTAAAAACATTACCGTAAAAGGGCATCAGACTACCAAAGGGGTCCGTGATACAAAACAGGTTAAGCAGTTATATTAGAACAGTCTATATTCTAATATTTTACACCCTAAGGTTCCTTCCAGCTCTAACATTCTGTGACCACATAAGAGCTACATGGCCCTAAATGGACTCTGTTTAACTATAAGCAGGTCACTCAGGCCGTTCTACCCAACAGGACTCAGTGAGCATTAGATATACTCCTGAAAAGCAAACAAGACTCAACATTAATGCATTTTTTTCCGTTTATAAGCCCTACCCTCAAGATGAAGTATGAGTTAATGTCCTCCAGAGAGCACTTTCATGCTTATAGTTCAGACCCTGACAATGAAATAGTTTTGTGAGCTGCAGGTATTTAGTAACAAACACATAGCATTATTAATGGAGTTAGTTATTTTAATAGAGCTAGACACTTAATATGGCGCCAAGGTTCTACTCTCTGAGGTGCTTGCTGTTAGGGTCCAGCTACTCACTTCCTGGTATGTATTCATTGGTATCTTGTTGCTGATCTGTTTTCTGATCTGCTCAGAAGAGCAACATTGAGAATAACATTTTAACAAAATGATTAAAAATGCATGAAAAGAGAAAGTTATAACATCTCTAATCAAGACTAAGGACTCTATCAGAATCAGAGCTCATGATCTCTTCCTCAGGGTAACTCTTCATGGAACATTTTAGATAATTTCTGATATTGGAGAAATCTGTGAAATGACCAACTTGTAAAAATGTCCTCAGTACCAATAAAAAAATGTCCACCAAGTAGAAATGGGCATGAGTAGCCACTTGCTTTAAGGTAAAGGAAAGCAGCATGATTCAGCAGAAAGGGTATCTGATCAGGATCCAGGAGACCTAGATTCAAGTCCCAACCCTTCCACTAAGAAAGTTTTGTGATGCTGAGGAAATCACACAAACTTTCTGAACCTCAATGTCCTCATCTGTAAAATAGGGATATGGCTACTGTTTGTTTTAAGGATAAAATAAGAATCAGTCAATACTTTAAATGTCAGAGATAGAAAATATTTTCATTACTGTAGGGTCAGACATCAGATGCTTTCTTCTCTCTCTTTTTTTTGAGGGGTGGGGTGGGGGCAGGTGTCAGAGAAAACTGACTAGATTGTCTACTAAGGTTTGGAAGAGTAGGCTATCATCTACATCAGTAGTGAGAATACCTGTACCAATGGAATCATGGATATTTCGAAGTTTGACAGTACTGGGCTTTTAAAATTAATCCTCTTGCTTTGATGTAGCAAGGCTTATAAAGCGCACACTTCTATGACTTGACACTGTAGCAGGCAACAACAAGAACAATAACAACAACTACAATTACAACAACAAAGAACCCTCTGTGTGAATATAAGTAACATGTTTGTAAGTTCTAAAGCCACATTTCCAAGCCTTAAAAAAGATTTAAGATTCATTTCGGGTCTATGTTCTTCTCTTCCCCTGGCAATGAGGGAATGTTATTCAAACAGATTTCAAGCTGCACTAAATTATATCAGCACCTCTTTCTAGGTCTACAATCTATATCAACATTTAGACTAGTCAACCTTCTGGACATTTCTGAGCAGAGCGTCTTAACTTGGGGTCCATGGACCCCCAAAGGGTCTGCAGATACATTTCAGGGGGTCCATGGGGAAAAATACATCTTTATTTAAGTTAACCTCTAATTAAAATTTAGCATTTCCTTCAATTATACATTTAAAAGCATTATTTTGACAAAGGGTCTATAGGCTTCACTAGCCTGCCAAAGGAATCAGTGACACAAAAAGCACGAGAACCTCCGTTTTAAAGCAAGTCTCTTCATTTTCGAGAGGTTCTTAGCTTTCAGTAACCTGCGTTTCCCTCTTGTGCTAAGACAGGATCTCCTTCTGGTCCAAGAAGGTGACTGGAATAAAACTGCAGATCCCATTCTGCATTCCTCACAGCAGCCTCATAAAGGAGGTGGAGTCAGTCTTATTAGCCCCATTGTACAGATGAGAAAACAAGGCCCTGTTCCTCCTCCATCACACTGTTCCTCACACAGCCCCAACACAGCAGTAGCCAAATGTATGAATAATTCACCCACAGAACCGGTCCCACCCAAACAACTCCTCACTGGCTCCAGGGTCTTTTTCTTTTCAATACTTCAGCAAGAAAGAATCAAGACAAGCATCTTGAAATACAATTTCCTTTTTTTTTTTTTTAAAGCCCCCAGCCTTGTCAGTGGAGGCTTTCATTCTTAAGAGTTTCTCACCAACCCGAAGGAATCAACGTCGGAAGCATTTGGAATAAGACCAGTCATACATGAAGCAAAAAGAACCAAGACCCCATGTTCCTTAAGCATCTCTGATCACACGATGGCAAGCTCTTACTTATACCTGCCAAGAGTGAGTGTCACTATGGCTGCTGTCAGAGGGACCCCAGAGCCTAAGACAGGCATGCATAAACAGATAAGATATTTACCATCTTCAGCACTACGCACTAAGTCTTCTGGCAGAAAATCTACTTTGCCTTGATCTGTGCAGGAGAAAGTAACATGCGGTTAATGACATGCATCTCAAGGAGACAGGCTTTTCGTCGGCTGCCCCCCAAGGAGTTAGCAGAAATTACTCAGGATGGAGCGAGGGGGGGTGGGGTGAAGGCAGGCTATAGGACCAGACAAGATGTCTTCCCCCCAATACTTTCCCTCTGGATTAGCCACTCGAGCCCGGTGCCTTGGCAGGAGCTCCTGTTTCAGAGCTGATGCAGTTTACATCACTACAATGCTGTAAGAATGACTCCCAAGGGTCAGTGGGTTAATGCAGAGCAAGCGACGGGCCGGCAGCAGCAGAAAGCACAGGGCTGGAACACTCTCCGTTGAAATGAACAAAGAAGAGGAGAAAATGCTGGTCGTGACTAACACCTTCCCAAACCCACGGCCCGTGACAAATATTTGTATGTACGCATCATCCTTTCCACAAGCCTTGGGAAGGCAAGCAAAGGGACCTTGCTTGGGGACCAGCTGCTGAGTGGAATTTTGGCAGACTGCAGCGAGAGCGGGGTATCAGTATTTGAAATGGAGTGTGCAGGGATACCAGTCAGTTTGAATACGATTTTGGTTTAACCCTAAACATACCTGAACGCTTTAAAAATGGAAATGGCCACCATATAAAAGACAGTTTTACTAAACAACAATCCTTGACTCTGTGTGCTCCTCAGTGCCAACAATAAAAGGGGGAGGGGGGGAAACAAAAAACTTGCTGACAATGAGAGTTGTTCCCAAAAGAAATGATCTGCCTTGGGAAGCAGGGAGCTCCCAGTCACAGGCATTGTTCCAGCATAGACCACCTGTTGGAAAGCTTCTAGGCTAGATTCCTGCATTGGGTGAGACAACCTCTTAACACCCTTTCTAAGATTCTTTGGGTGGCTGATGTTGAAACCTGATCAGGCAGATGTCTTTCAGAGATCTGTGCTGCTCCAGATGGAGGCAGCTGTTTGGTGAGGAAGATGTTGCTTTTAGTTTTAATAATGATTTTACTGACTGAGAAGCAGGCATGAAAAAGAGTCTGGAAGAGACTGGTTATTTGACAACAGATTCTCTGAGACTCGGTTTTCTCATGGTAAAATACGAAAAATCATACTACTTTGGCGACCATACTGTAGTGGACAGAGAGCTGGCCTTGGAGTCATGAAGACCTGTGTTAAGTCCTGCCTCTGACACAATATGACCCAGAGCTAGTCACTAGCCTCTCAGTGCACCAAGACAACTCTCTCAGACTACAAGGTGCAAGGAAGGTGTTCATCTGCAGAGTTCTTCACCTTGCTGAAATCACAGCTCTAGAAAAAACATATAGATGTAGGTATGTGTTATACTTCTCCAATCTGCTTCATGAGGATGTTGAAAGGGAGCTGCTTTGTAAATAGAGACGCAATGTTATTATTTTTTAAAAATAAAAATTTTTAAATTTTAACTATTTAGGTTGGCAGTGGTTGAATAAGTACTCGAATCAGGATGTTTGAAAAGACAATGGTGAGTAGTGGAAAAAGGCATTCACAGGGATATGGCTTCAAATCTCAGTTCTGCTGCTTTTTACCTATGTGACCTTGAACAAGTCACTCCCCTTATCTGAGCCTCAGTCTCTTTTGGAAAGTGAGGGGGTTAGACTAGACAAGAGACCTCTCTTTCAGGTCTAAATCCCAGGGTCCTAAAATACCATTCAAGAAAACCAAGAAGATTCTAGAAGCCCCTCCCCATGCTGTTATTTCACAAGCAAAGCGGCAGCTGCCTCTGGGTGAGCTTCATCAAAGTCACTTTGCTAGTTCCCTCTGGGAAGGTTAGTCTACCCTGCCTAAATCCAAGTTAGGGGCTGGTGTGCGGAACTCCATGCAGCTGAGCCAAAGCCTAGCACTTAGGCATGTGGAAGCCCAGATGAGGCATGAGCAGCAGGCCAAGCTAGATCCTCACTTGATGTGTCTGATGGAATGTCCTCTAGGCTTTGGGAAGGCATTTGCCTATCAGCATTCCTTTTCAAAGCCTTCAAAACAGGATTTGACTCTTCTTCTGAACCTGTCATGAGACAAAAATGGTGAAACACTGCCCGATACCTTCCCTCACCACCACTGTCTTAGGTATCAATTAATGCCTCAACCAGGGACTGGTATGTTACCTACTGAAAAGTAATGAGCCCTTTTTGCCTATAGTTATGCTAAAGAATTCCAAGTTCCCATAACAAAGAAATTTTACCTCTATAAAGCATGTACTATGATTGCTGCGGCTTTCTTTTTTTTTTTTTTTGAGTTATAGGTAGGTCCCAATTAGTGCAAATGATGAATCTCCCTGAAGTGGTTCAAAATCACACTGCATATTTCCATCGAGATGAAACTAATGAACATATTTTACATAGTTATAATTTTGAATGTGTAGACTTCAGGGGATTCACTCTTTGTACTCATCAGGACCTAGCTACATACTGGGCTGGTTAAGAAATACTTAGAGAGGCAATAACAAACAGAAATAAAATAATTAGGATTACCACTCATCAGTGCAGACCTTTTTTGGGTGTCCAGGTTTTGGATAGTGCCACATTGAAAACCTGACATTTCATATGCCAATACCAAGGCAATATATTGAATTAAAAAAAAAATGAACTTCAACTCTTCTCAAGGATAGGATTCACATCTTTACCATATGTGTACATTCTGTGAGAAAGGATGTTTCTGTTAGATCATGCCTAAATTGTGGAGGTACTGCTTCCACATTGTTGGCACTATCAACAATCTTTTCCTCTTTCAAAATGAAGGCTCTCTCCTTGTAGGTTATTTTCAGAATCACAGAATTTCAGAGTTCAAAGGGATGTCTGAGGCTGTCTGGTCATTCTATTGTGTAGAAAGGATTCCCTCTACAACAAAATGGTTCAACAAACGGTCATCTAGACCTTGTTTAAAGGCCACAAAGGGATGGGGAACTCGGAACCTCTCATGGCAGCCCCTTCCACTTTGGGATGGCTCAAATTGGATGGCTCCTTAAATCAAGTTTCAATCTGATTTTTTTCTTCAGTTTCAAACCATGACTTCTAATTCCATTACACCTGAAAAGGATTAGATTTGTTCTGCTTAGCCCCAGAGGGCAGAACTAGAAATGTTTGATGGAACCGTCCTACTTTTCCACAGAGTGTACACTATGCTCCTTCCTGTATAAATTTATGTTCCAACAAAACTAGCCTACTGGCCAAACTGGAAGCTAACTAGAGCGCTAGGTTTGGAGTCAAGAATATATAAGTTAAAAACCGGCCTCCAACACTTACTAGCTGTGTGATCCTAGGCAAGTCATTTTACCTGTCTGCCTCAGTTTCCTCATCTGCAAAATGGGGATAATAGCATCTACCTTCCAGAGTTACAAGGCTCAAATGAGATAGTATTTGTAAATTGCTTAGCAGAGTGCCTGGCACACAGTAAGTGCTTAATACATATTTGTTCCCTTCTTTTCCTTCCTTCTTTACTATTTGCTATTCCTTGTACAGCACACTCATATTCCACTTCTCTGTCTTCACTACAAGCTGCCAGTCATACTTATAACGCTCCATCTCCCTACTTTTGCCTCTTGCAGCCCACAAGTCTCAAAATGGCTCAGTCTAAGCATCACCTTTCCGGATATTTACAGTGGTTAGGCCAGCCCTCTCCACTGTACCCCACCCATACCTGCCACAGCATTTGTTTTGTGTTATTTCCTGCATTTACTTAAATGTGAACATGTAGATTCCCTCCACTAGAGTGTAAGCTCTCTGAGGCCAGGGATTGTCTTCACTCTTGTATTTGTATCTCTAGCACCTGACATGCAGCTGGTATTTAATAGACTTTTGTTGACTAATTAAAGCTGCACAGAGTAGGTTTCAAATCAATGTAAGGAAAAACTTCCTACCAATCAGAGATACCCAAAAGTCAAAATGGGCTGCTTGAGAAGACAGTTGAGATCCCTCTCATAAGAAGTCTTTACAGTGGATGACCATTTGTCAGGGATAAGTGCAGAAAGGATTTTTATTCTGGTATTAGTTAGACCAGATGGCTTCTGAGGCCCCTTCCAAGTCTGTAATAATGGGAATCATTTGGCACAAATGGGTGTAATCCCCAACTGGCTGCTGAAAGATGAGCCTAACAACTGTTGGTCAGATTAACCCAAAACTCACAATTTTGCCACACAGAGTGAAGTCATTCTATTTCTACCAAGAATGAGAAGGGTAATGGAAAATTCTTGAAATTCTAACCATCCATTGAGGGAAAAATGTTGATTATGGGAAGTTATGGTATTATTAGGCCAGGCTCTAGAGCACCCTCCATTACCCATGATTCATGCTAATCACTTCCTTTCTCACTAACCACTTGCTTCTGATGACTCTGCCAAAATGAGATACTAATCAAGCTGGGAATAAGGACATCTACATGTTTTATGACAAAACCGTGAAAACTGAGAGTAGCTTCCCAAATCTGCGGAACCACAGGTGGCAATGATCTCAAATGTTTGTTGGCTGAACCAGCATTAGACTCAAAGATTTAAACAGGGCTTAGAGTTTTGTTATTATTATTTCCCTTTCCTATTCTCCCAAAGATGGAACAGGGGAGGCAAGTGAACCGGTCCGAGAAGAACCAGCACACACTCTGGGCAGTGGAGATTATTGGATTTCCTCAGATACAAGATGAAAATTATTTCCCAAATTTCAAACCATCTCAAGAGGAATCATTTTAGGGCTTCCTCTTAGATGAGGTATTGGAGGAAAAAGCAATTCTACGGCTCGTGCTCCCTGGTATTTCACCAACACTATGATGAAACTATTCCTGAAACCCAAATATAGGGCCCATTAGTGGCGCAGAGGCTTCCATGGCAGCCCCACTTAAAGAAGCTCCATCAAGTCGGTCATTTTCTCATAAGCAAACCAAAAAAATACTCATTATTTCCCATCAGGAGAATGTTTTAGCAAGTCTAACTACCCCCAATATCATTTGTTTGTTTTTTTAAGGGATACAAAAGCAACAAAAACTCAAATATGATACATTTTTATGGGGGAATATATAATGAAATATTAACATAGAGGATGGTTAACAATGAAATCACCTAATGTGTTTGTTTACAGGTGCCCAAACAAACATATAGAATGTGTCTGTGAGATACGTTGGGGTTTTTTTTTTCCCAACTAAAGCATTTCCCAACTTCCTCAGCTTCTACTATGGAGCTGACTTTGGATTCCTGGAGGCTCTGCCAGCACAGCCTAAGCCCTGTCAGGTCCTCTCCAAGATGCAAGAGTTCCAAGTATGAAGCTGGCAATGGACTATGCATCTGCTGTCCAAGAATGGGCCTAGTTCAGACAGGCTCATCACTAAAAGCCTGGCCACCACTTTGGTGAACTTTGAAGGAGTCATGAAGGGGCTATAGCAACCCATGAAGACTTGTCTCCTCAGAGTATAGGGGGGGTCAGTGGAGGAGGATTCTACATGGAAGGAATAATGAATCTTTTTGGTAAATAGTTAATACATACATGCACACAGATATAGATAGACAGATGAACAGATACGGGGGTGGGCTGGTAAATGGTTAACAACTGGCCTTAAGAAAAAAAAAATGTATGCATGACACATTTTTTCAGTTTAATCTGCAATACTGACATCTTCGCCATTTTTCTGAAGTCTTACAAAACTATAAATTTTTTAAGTCCTACAAAACTTTCTTAAGTCCTACAAAACAATAAACCCAGCTCTGACTTGTAACATTTGCCAATTTTCGAGATGTAAATTGTTCACACTTCAAATCTAACAATGGCTCTCCTGAGCTGACTCCAACACACCCCTAAAACAGGTAGACAGACAGATAGATATAGAAACAGACAGATGCATAGGTGGAGATGGATGGATAGACAGACAGGAAGTGAGAGATGGAGAAAGAGACAGAGAGAGGTAGAGAGAAAGAGAGATAGGGATGTATGTATAGATAGGAAGATGGGAGAAACAAATAGATGGAGGCAGAAATATATATGTACATTTTAGTTTATATATGTATATGTGTGTGCGTATATGTATGTATACATACATATATGTATATGTACACACACACACATATGGACAGGCAGGCAGACAGATAGCTAGGTGGTACAGTGGATAGAGGCCTGGAGTCAGAAAGACCTGAGTTCAAATTTGGACTTAGACACTTCCTAACTGTGGAACCCTGGGCAAGTCACTTAACCCTCTTTGCCTCAGTTTTCTCAACTGTAAAATGAGCTGGAGAAGAAAATGGCAAACCACTTAAGTATCTCTGCCAAGAAAACCCCAAATGGGGTCACAAAGAGTTGTACATGACTGAAAACGACTGAACTGAGAGACAGATAGAAAGACATGTATTTCTTTTCAAAGCCCCAGTCATCATAGTATTGAGGATCACATATTTAAACTTGGAAGGGCCCTTAGAAATCATCTAGTCCAATTTCTTCATTTACAGAAGAGGACACCGAGACCCTGAGAAGCTGACCACTTTGTTCAAGGTCACACAGGTAGTAAGTGGCAAAGCCATGAATGGATCCAAGGTCCTGTGACTACATATCCCGTGGTTTTTGTCCCACATCCCACCCCCAAGGGAGGGGGAGAGGTAATTGAGGTTAAGTGACTTGCCCAGGATCACATAGCTAGTAAATGTCTGAGGCCCAATTTGAACTCAGGTCCTCCTGACTCCAGGCCTAGTGGTCTATCCACTGCACCACCTAGCAACTCCTTCCATGTTCTTTCTACTGGACTTTGTTGCCTTTTACAAATGAGGCAATAAGTCTAGACACCACAAGAGGACTCATCTTATTTAATCCTTCCCCCCTTCACAGGACAGCCATTCATGACTCCTATAAACAAACATAGGAGGGGTTATATGTTAGAGAAAGCCAAATAAATCTTATTTTTAAGTGATGTCATAATTAACAATCCTCTATATTTTGGGGGAATGATGAGATGGTATCCCAAAGTGATTTCATCACTCCTGGAGTAAAAATTCCCTCCTACTACTGATTAGATCAACAATTTATCTAAAACTTGGAGTCTGGAAGAGTGGCCTGGGGCACTAAGAGGCAAGATAACTTTCTAGTCTGTGCCAGAGGCAAGGCTTAAATCCAAGTCTTCCTCGATCCCCAAACCAGCCTCTACACAGTTAACTTCACATAACAGTAGCCATATTTCTCTTTAAAAGAAAAATTAGAGATTTTTAAAAACTCAAAATGCTCACGGGAAGAACTTTTCCAGCTGTCTGTATTAGAGCTGACGTATTCATCTGAAAAATCCGAACCAGAGGAGCTTTCTCTTTCTCCTCCTCTTTTATATGGTGTTTCTAGAAGCGGTTCAACCTTGCTTATTTTAGAAAGTGTCTTTTCTCTTGGAAGTGACTCATCGGAGTCCCTGCATGTGGCCCAATGCTGTTTTTCAGATGGGTCTTCATTGGTGACCTGAAAAACCTGTTCTCCTGTGGCCTGGCATGCAGAATCACCAGGCCCTTCATCAAGGACATTCTCTTTAAGTTCATTCTTTGCTGGCACAGTGCCAGGGCTACACATTCTACTTTCAAAATCCTGCAGGCCTCCTTCCCCGTTGGCCACTGCTTTGTCTTCAATGAATTTCCGGCCTTTTGGTTTCAAAACTTTACTCTTAACTTTCACCTTAGCATCTCCTGGGTTCCATGAATACAAATGGGGCGTTTTTCTGGACAGCTTTCCTTGTTCTGATGGTGAGGACTTGATACTCAGAGTTCCCTTTTCTTCTGTCACTGTAGGCAAAGTCACAGAGGCTTCCTTAAGGATTTTCTCGAAACCTAAGTCAAATGCACTTTCAACTACTGAAGGAGCCAAAGACTTTTCTATCGTTTCCTTGATTTCTTCAAAGAAATCTGGGCTTTGGATTTCAGAAACAGCAGTCTGGCCGGGAAAGGCTGACCCACCTATCAACTTAGCCTCAGATGTCTTTATTTTATCATTTCCCAGTTTCAAGGGAGGGCTTTCTGAGGCTTCTCTAAGGAGTTTTTCTAAGCCAATATCGAATTCTCTGAGCTCGGCTTTAGGCTGAATGATGGTTTTTGTCAGAGTTTCTGATATTTCCTGGGGTAATTCTTCGGATTGCTGGTAACTAGTAGAGACAGGCTGGCTAAGAGATTGGTCCAGCTGAGGTGGATCACAACAATGTACAGGAAATATACCCGATGCCTCTTCTCTAGGTTGTTCTAGGCCCATGTCAATAGGCTGGAAACTCTTTTCATCTGGAATCACTGGCTCTCCAGCCACCCAAACTGCAGAGTTTATCTGATTCTGTGTTCCTGCCACCCCTTCAGGAAACTCTGGCTGCTGCTCTCCAGGAACCACCCTTCTCTCTCTGGTGGAATTCAACACATCTTCTTGGGCTTCCTTGTGAAGATTCTCCAATGCAGTGTTCAAATCATTCAACTCAATTTTGGGGAGAACTGTTTTTTCTATAGTCTCTGAAATTTCCCTTTGCAGAGGTTTTCCCTTGTTCCGGAGGGCAGCATAAGCAGAGTGGAAAGAAGACATCTCTTGGGGAGAGTTGGTTGTCTTCCCAAAAGACTCCTTAAGGGGAGCACTCTGATATAATGAACAGGAAGGGGCAGGAGCTTCCTGCAATACTCCCTTTTGACTTATTTCACAGTCACTGCTTTTTATTTTGGGGGGGACCACAGTATTATCTGAGGCATCTCCCACCTCTTTAAGAGGTATCCCCTCTTCCCTCTCACGAAACGAATTGTTATAACTCCGCTCCATCACTTTTTCAAAAAACCTTCTCTGCTTTGACAAAGAACTAGTCCCAGTAGAAATAGTTTCTGACCTGACTTGACTAGAAAAGTCTGGAAGCTCAAGTGCTTCCTTGAGTGATTTTTCTGGACTGGGAATAAATGGTTTACATTTAGCTTCTGGTGGGTGTAGGGTGCTGGCTGTGCTTGTCTTTGGGTCCTGTTGTGGAGACTCAGATCTTTTCTCAAAGTCAGCCAAATCTGTCTCCTGGAGACTTATTCTATTTTCAGGAAGATTCAGCTCATGCCTATTTTCTGGAGTATCTTTGTCACCCACTGGCTGAAATGACAGTGATGGAGCTCCCTCAAGTAGTTCCTTTAAACTTCTTTTAAAGGCATCTTGGTATTCTTTAGGCAAAACATTTGTTTTCATGACTGATTCCTTCACTTCTTCCCTCGAGAAATGCCCTTCTTCCTTGAACATTGGAGGGACCAACCAGTCTAGGTACTCATCCACATTTTCCTTTGATGGCACATTCCTTGGCAGTTGAATGGACTTTGCTGGTGATTTCAATGGAAATATGGCTTCATCAGAAAGTGTCTGAGGAGTCAGTTTTGAATCCTGCTCCCCTATTTCCTCCCCATATGATGCTTTGTCTTGTTTTAGAAGGTCCTGTCCTGCTGAGGCACTTTTTTCTTTCGTTAGGTCAGTTTCATCCAACTCCTTCTCTTTCTGGCTATCTAAAGACAATGATTTTTTACTACCTGAACGAGTGCTGCTGTTTGTACTAACTGAATTAGTTCCCATGTCCCAAAAGTTTCTCAAATTCTGAAACTGTGAAAGATTGTTAATCTGCTTTGGGAAATTTTCATTCAGCCTCTCCTCCAAGGTCCAAACCTTAAAGTTCGGGTTTGGTTGGGTTACAGAAGATCCGCCATTTTCCAAATGGGAGTAGGCTTCATTCCTTTCATGAGAATCATGTTTTGATGTTGAAAAAGTCATGCTCCTTTTGGATTGCAAATTATCTGTCGTAGGAAGTTTGACAGATTCACTTTGAAATGAAGGTATTTTACCTAGTTGGTCCACTAAGGGATACCCTCTGGATGTTCCCATAATTTGGGGCTCGAACCCTTCAGAGTTAACTGAGGAATAAAAGCCAGGGCTATGAGATATCTGACCATTCTTATTTAGGTCCATCCTTTTGGCAATGACTTGGCTAAACTCATTCTGGTCTTCAGTCAAATTTTTCACAGACAAATCCACTGAGTTCATAGGCCAACTTACTGTAGCTGGCACTTGTACCTCGTTTGCTGCTGAACTGGGCACCCTATCAGTCAGTTTATCTTTAACTGTCTTCCCTCCTCCTTCCCAGAAGGATATCCGATCGCTTACTCTTTTATATTTCTCCCTTTGCACTTGACTCCCAGGTAGTGGAAGGGATGGTATTTTAACATCAGGATCAGAACTTCTACTAAACCAGTCTAGCACTTTAGAGATGGATTTGTCAGTCGCTTTCATTATCTCAGTGGCTTTTTGATCATACTGAGAACAGGTCTTAGCGTTTAGAGCCTTGAAATCTATATGCTTACCTTGCTGATGATCTGCAGAATGACTGAGATCTTGCACCTGAGGTGTTTCAGGTTCAATCCAATGTGGACACTCATCTGTAACAAAAATGCTTTTCTAAATTAAAAAAGAGCAAACAGGTTGGCTAAGACTAAGTTTTGGCTAGGGTGCATTCTTCAATGATTTGGGCACAACAAAGCTCTCTGTCAATACTGTCAGCAATGCTGGGAGATAATGGAGAAAAAAGTGGGAAAATACATTAGGAGGCTATTAAAATAGTACAGGCATCTATTACATTCCTACCAAATCCTTCAACTCCGATTCACAATACAACTACTAATTTCTGTTGTTGTTCAGTTGTTTCAGTCACGTCTGACTCTTTGTATCCCCATTTTGGGGTTTTCTTAGCAATGATACTAGAATAGTTTTCTATTTCCTTTCCAAGCACATTTTACAGATGAGAAGACTGAGGCAGACAGGGTTAACTGACTTGCCCAAGATCACATGGCTAGGAAATGTCTGAGGCCAGATTTCAATTCAGGTCTTCCTGAATCCAGGCCTGGCGCTCTATCCATTGTGCTACCTAACTGCCCTATGACTACTAATAACTAGGCTAGTAATGACTCTTTCCCTCTCAGATCTCACAAAGCCCTTTGTCTGAGGCCTTCATGGATTTATCATGTATAGAATTACTTGTCTATACGTCACATTCCTAATTAAAGCGTAAGCTCTATGAGGGCAGGAACTGCATCTTACCCATACTTTTCATTTCCCTGACACAGTGTGCTACATACAATAGGTTCTTAATAAATGTTCATTTAATTGTATTGAATAAATGTTTATTGAGCTGCAAATACTTCTTCAACTATTTAAGTGATGCCAGATGTTGGAGAAAATGGCTGCCTATCAAAAGCCAGCATATTCCAAAATGTCTCAATGGGAAAGGAATGAGGAACAGTGGCTAGAAAATACCATGCAACTCAGCTGTTCATCAAACTGAACTCTTTCCTTATTCTCTATGTACTCCCTACAAATCAAACAGGGAACAAGAAGCTAAATGCCTGTTAGTAGGAAGATCACACTGGTTCCCTGCCCATTTCCTGCCGCCAATAAGCCAGCAGCTGGGAGACTAGGATGGGCTTAAGGCTGAGTACATGCTATGAGGCAAGAGAGGAAGGTCGTGTTTTTCACTTAATAATCCCAAAACACATTGTACCCCTTCATATGGGAGAGCGGGAAGGGATAGCGTGACTGCTCATCAAGGCTCAGGGTTCTGAAGCCTCCATATCTCTTGCTTTTCTTTCCCTAAACTCAGGTGTATAGACCTAGACAAAGACAAATACATAGACATATAAACACACACACACCAGAGTTAATTTACAATTTACATACATTATTCTATACATCTGTTTCTCTGTATAGAATAATGTACAAAAATTAATTTTAGATAAATCAAGTCATTTCAAATAGAGTAGAAGAGCTGGTTATGGTTTGCCATTTCTTTCTTCAGTGGATTAAGGTAAACAGGGGTAAGTGACTTGTCTAGGGTTACACAGAGACTATCTGAAGATGGATTTGAACTCAGGTCTTCCTGACTCCCGGCCCAGTGCACTATCCACTGAGTTATCTAGCTGCCTCTGAAGAGCTACATAAAGGCTAGGTATTCTTTTTCTTCTTATTATTATTAATAACACT
This sequence comes from Vombatus ursinus, assembly GCF_900497805.2. Taxonomy (NCBI): domain Eukaryota; kingdom Metazoa; phylum Chordata; class Mammalia; order Diprotodontia; family Vombatidae; genus Vombatus; species Vombatus ursinus. The sequence goes on along the minus strand of NW_020945437.1, from coordinate 9,027,015 downwards.
TTTCTCCTATGATAGAATAATGAGCACCTACCTCCCAGGGTTATTATAAAGATGAGATAATTTTTGTAAAGGGTTTTGCAAATCTTAGAGCACTATGTAAATGCTACTTAACAATATCATAATTTTTTAGCAAATAACTTTATATTTTGTCCTATGACTACATGACTGACATCTATCTCCCAGGGCTGTTTGAGGATAAAATGAGTTAATTTTCATAAAGTACTTTGCAAACTTTAAAGTGCTATAGAAATACTAGCTATTTTTATTATTAAATAATTTTACATTTGAGAAGCAGCTTAGTGTGGTAGAAAAAACATTAGATTTGGCAGAGGAAGTCATCTGAGCTTAAATCTTGGCTCTGTGACTAGGAGTCACTAAATTTCTCTGACCTTCAGTTTTCTACTTTATAAAATGAAGTCACTGGACAGATCAGTCGTTCTCAAAGAATGGCCGAGGGACTCAGGGGCTCCCTGAGACCCATTCCCTTGGTCCTAAAGGTTAAAATTCCTTTCAAGGTAGTACTAGGATGTTTTAATTTCTGATCTGGTAAATACTGATCAATGCACACCCACATAAACAAAAATCCTTTGGGGGAACTCAAGAATCTCTAAGAACAAAAAAGAGATTCTGAGACCAAAAAGTTTGGGAACCACTAGAATAGATGATCCCTAAGGTCCCTTAAATCTCCAGATCCTACTGTCCCCCTAAGGGACATCAAAAACAACTGATATGAGATGAAGTTTCATGCTGAAACTTTCATAGCAATTCTTATAATATGACTCCATTTGACACTGTGAGGAAATTACTATGAAACTGTGTTTTTAAAATGTTCTGTTTTATGGCTGGATGTGTTTAAAATATTCCAAGAACAAAGCATTTCCCATCTAATGATAATATAGCAGTAACTCTCAATTCTACTGCATTTTAAGGTTTACAAAGACCTTCCTGACAACATACCTATGAGTCAGCACAAGTAAAATCTCCTGTCTTTCTAAAGAGGAAATTTTGAGAGTCCAAGAATAAATGACTTCCCTATGGGTCCCATAGCTGTCAAATGCAGAAAAGGGTTGATCTGAGCAAGCTGTAAAACTACAGGGCTTAGTAAGGGTATTAAGGTCCATAATGGAATATTCTTTTTTTTTTTTTAAGGGAGAAGTAAAATAATAATTTAGTTGCTATGGTAACTTTTTTTCTGATTAGAAGAAAATTGTCATATAATTTAAATATAGATTTTATACCATTAGAGAGAGACCCTCTTCATCCCTCTTCCCCCCACCCTCATTTTTGACCCAGAAGGGGAGAATAGAGAATGGGACTAGGGGAAGAGTGGGGAAGGGACTGGGGTGGGGGGTAGGGTTAGGAGTGGGAGTGAAGTGTCCAGTGAAGCTTCCCCTGAGATTACTAAGAGAGCTACTTTCAGACAAGGGCCTAGTTACTTCAAAAAAGCTCCATGTGACCAAAACGTACTCATTTAATCCTGGCTAAGTGACTTGGAGAATAGGACAAATGTCTGGGGTTTTCAGGGGTAGCTAGGTGGCCCAGTGGATTGGGTGCCAAGCTAGGTAGGTGGCCCAGTGAGGCAGTGGATAGGCACCAGGCTTGGAGTCAGGAAGACTCATCTTCCTGAGTTCAAATCCGGCCTAAGACACTTCCTTGCTGTGTGACCCCGGGGAAGTCACTTAATCCTGTTTGCCTCAAAGGAAATGGCAAACTACTCCAGTGTCCTTGCCAAGAAAACCCCAAATGGGGTCACGAAGAGTCAAACAGATTGAACAACAGCATGGAAGTTTAAGTTTAGGGAGCAAGGGTTTTATTTTGTACCTAGGCATTTCCATGACTTTAAATTTTATTCTGCACTACATCTACTTAGGTTGTAAAACCAAGGTGGTAATTTAGTTTAGTTAAATGCATACTGTTGTTTTGTTGGAGTTCAATTTTTATAGAAAAATACTATTAGCTGGATCATCTGTCCTATTTCTGCTTCTCTTGAGACCCCTAGGATCCCTTCCATCTCCAACATTCTAGGACTCCGTTTGTGACTGTAGTTATCCATGCTTTGGTAAAAATGCCCATCTCCCTATTAAATGGCACAACACCAGGTAGCAACTACTAGAATTGCAGACGTAGTCTTAGGAGGAAATAATCAGCCTCTTTAGGGCCAACTTTGCGATTCTAAACAATTAGCACACCCTAGTTAACAGCTAACTTTCTTACCAGCAGGGTTTTTGCATAACTCTGATTCAAGGCTCAACTGCTTTGATGATGCCTTTTTAGACTCGCTGTTAGAGGGCGAGTGCTCACTGAAAGACAGTCTTTTGGTTAAAGTCTCTGAGTGAGTATGGGTTTTCTGATTATAAATGTTCTCAGTTGATGGGCTGGTTCCATGAATCTGGTAAGAGTCAGAGGCTGGACTCGTGTGTTGGGCTGGTTTTCGGTATCTGGAAAACGTAAGTTTGTTTGGAAGCTCCCGCAAGTCACTGGCATCTTCCATTCCACTCCTGGGTATGTCAGACTCCAAGAGGCCAAACTCTCCCACTTCCCTGCCGCGGTTCAGCTCAGGACCCTGAGAAACTTCTTCCTTCACTGCTGAAAATCTCACATGTTTGAATGGCTCCAGCAGATTCTGGGAAGATTCTTCTTCTAAGGAATCGTCCTTTTCAGAATTTCCCTCGTGAATAACAAGCCTGGCTGGCAGGTTTTTGCTTTTGGGTTCCGAGGTGAGATTGGAACGAACTACCTCTGAATCAGTGCTGCTGGAGCTGGAGTTCCGTTTCAGGATTCCTCGGGGGGCACTTCTGCTGTTCAGGGAATCTGTCCTTTGGCCCAGTTTTGGAAGAGACCGCTTGTCATCCGGCTGTGGATTAGATATATTTGTATAAAACAATTTCCTGGCTTTGGGGATTGGTGGCTTCACTGGGGACCCATCTACAGGTCCTAGAACAACTGGTCTTGGTTCCTCTAATCTTTGGTCTGGCAAGAATGAGGTGGATTTGTTTTCCTTTGAATAAAACAATGCATCTGAAAATTAAGCATAAACATGGCAAAGTACCCTGTAAGAAAGATCATCCTTTAAACTACAAGGTGGAGGCACTGCCCCTGGGGAAAAGTGACACACATTTCAGATTTACAGATAAGCCATGAGTCCAAGTTTAAGCCTAAACTACCTGCAAAAATTCATGTACTTTTAAATAACAAGATCTCTATGAGATCATAGATTTAGACAGAAAGACACAAGACTGATTATCTAATCCTGTGCCCTCATTTTATTCATTCATTCATTCATTCATTCATTTGCGAGGCAATCAGGGTTAAGTGACTTGCCCAGGGTCACACAGTTATTAACAAGTGTCAAGTGTCTGAGGTCACATTTGAACTCAGGTCCTCCTGACTCCAGGGCCAGTGCTCTATCCACTGTGCCACCTAACTGCCTCCTCTCAATTTATAGATGAGGAAACTGAGGCCCAGAAAGGTCAACCCACTTGACCAGGGTCACATAACTAGCAAACAGCTGAGGTTGGCCTAAAAACCTAGGGCCTCTGACCCCCAAAATTCAATTCCTTTTCTACCACACCCCATCGCCTCCCAGAAAGAGGAAGATGAGTTCATCTTTCCCCCTCCCCCAAATGTATCCATCTTCCAAATTTTCCTATTTCTGTTGAGGATATCACCACTTCCAGGTCCTACAACCTCAGTGTGATTCTCAACTCTTCACTCTCCTTAAGCCCCATATCCCACAGTTACCAAATGCTGTTCACTCTATCTCTACAATACTTCTCACATCCACCCCCAGCTCTCCACCCACACAATAAGCCCCCTAGTTCAAACCCTTACCTTCTCTTGCCTAGACTAGTACAACAGCTTCATAACTAGTCTCTCTCTCTCTCTCTCTCTCTCTCTCTCCACTAGTCTCTCCTCTCTCCAATCTACCTATCTACTCCAGCTGTCAAATGATATTCCTAAAATACAAATCTGGCTAAGTAATACACCCCCCTCTCCCTTCAAAATTTTTCAGTGGCTTCCTCTTGTCCAAACAAAATGTAAAATTCTCATCTTCAACTATCTGCTGACCTCCAATCTCGCATCTCCAACTACGTTTCAGCCATCTCAAACTGGATGTCCAGTAGGTATCTTAAACTCACAAGTCTCAAAATGGAATGCGTAATTTCTCCCCCATCCCCTGCCGCCACTGCCCCCAAACCCTCACCTCCTCTCACCTTCCCTGTTGCTGCAGAGGACAACAACATCCTGCCAGTTCCTCAGGCTTGCAACCTAGGAGGTATCCTGGATTCCTCATCATCTCTCATCCCCTACATCCAAGCTGTGGCCAAGGCAAGCTGATTTCACCTCTGCTACATTTCTGGAATACGCCCCCTTCTATCACCTCACATCTGGACTATTGCAATAGCCAGCTGCTGGGTCTTCCTGTCACAAGTCTCTCCCCACTCCAATCCATCCTCCAATCAGCCACTAAAGTGATTTTTGTAAAACATGGGTTCGATCATGTCTCGCATAGCGCCCCCCCCCCCCCAAATAAACACCAGTGTCTACCTATTGCCTTCAGGAGCAAATACAAAATCCTGTTTGGCTTTCCAACTCCTTTTTCACCTGGCCCTTCCTACCTTTCCAGTCTTCTTATACCTTACTCCTCTCCCAGTACTCTTTGATCCAGGGATACCAGCTCCTTGGCCATTCAACAAATAAAACACTGGACCTCTGAGCTCTAGGCATTTTGTCTGATTGTCCCCATGGCTGGAATGCTCTTCCTCCTCTGCTCTGACTATGGACCTCCATGGCTTCCTAAAATCTCTTCTTTTACTGAAAGCCTTCCCCAATTCCTCTTAATTTTAGTGCCTTCCCTCTATTACTTACTTCCTATTTACCTTGTATACAGCGGGCTTTGTAGCTATTTGTTTGCATATTTTCTCCTCCATTAGACTATAAGCTCCCAGAGAACAAGCACTGTCTTTTTTTGCCTTTTTGTATCCCCAGCACTTAGCACAGTGTCTAGCACATAATAGGTGTTTAATAAATGTTTATTGATTAAGGACCTCCACAATTTGGATCTCACCCCATCTTTCCAGTCTAATTTCATATTACTCCCTTCCAGCCGCAGTCCAGTTAAACTGGCAGGCTTGACAATCCCCATCTCCTATCTCTCTCCTTTTGCCTATATACAGAATGTAACTCCTCCTCAGCTCCACCTTGTAAAATCCCCTTTAGCTTCCTTTAGAGCCATGGTTCTCAAACTTTTTGGTGTCAAGATCCTTTCACATTTTTTTTTTTTTAGTGAGGCAATCAGGGCTAAGTGACTTGCCCAAGGTCACACAGCTAGTACCTGTCACAAGTGTTTGGTCTGAGGCCGGATTTGAACTCAGGTCCTCCTGACTTCAGGGCCATTGCTCTATCCACTGCGCCACCTAGCTGCCCCCTGATCCTTTCACATTCTTAAAAATTACTGAGGACCCTTAAGGATCTTTTGTTCATGTGGATTACAATCTATCAATATTTACTATTTAGAAATTAATTTATGGTTTGGAAATTAAAATGTCTTTGTATTTATTATAAAAATAGTTTTGACTTCAAGGATCCCCTGAAAGGGTTTTGGGGCCTAGGTCAGGTGCCACTACCTGTATGCAGCCTTTCCTGACCTTTTTCCTTCCTGCTATTACTATGTATTTACACTTCTGTGTATATGTTCTATAACCTCAGTACAAATGAAAGCTTCTTGAGAACAGGAACTGTTTTCTTTTTAATTTTGTTTAACAGTCCAGCATGATAGCATGTGTGTATAATCCTAAGGGAGGATGAGGCTAGTAGAACATTTGAGCTCAAGAGTCTTGAGTTACAGTAGGACTAAAGCTGATCAAGTATTCACAATAAACCTAGAACCAGTATGGCGATCCCCTAAGAGCTGAAAAGGGAGGGGGAAGGGAGGAGGTCATCAGACTGCCTGTCAAGGAGTAAACTGGCCAGGTCAAAGCTTCCCTGCTGATCAACCACAAAGGGACAGCCTCTGAGCTTATGTCTCTTTATCTATAAGATGAGAGGGGTGGACTGCGGAACCTTCCAATTCTTAGATTCCCAAGTTCTAGACCACGGAAGGCAACCTATAAGAGGAAGGGAGAATACAAGTCTGTACACAATCAATGAGCCTGATCACCTTCTTTTTGGATAATTAGGTTGATTGTTATCAATTTGTTTAGTCATTTTCTTCAGTCGTGTCTGACTCTTCATCAGACCCCATCTGGGGTTTTCTTGGCAAAGATACTGGTATGGTTTGCCATTTCATTCTCCGGTTCATTTTACAGATGAGGAAACTGAGGCAAATAGAATTAAGTGACTTGCCCAGGGTCATATACCTAGTAAGTGTCTGAGGTCAGATTCGAACTCAGGAAGATGAGTCTTCCTGACTCCAGGCCTGGCACTCTATCCACTGCACCACCTAGCTGCCTTTGTCATCACAAAACAGTTGTCAGTATTTTCTTCCCAAATTAAATCTCTCCACCCTCCCCTGTCCCCACTGTCCACTGCCATATTGAGGTCAGCGGAGGAAAAAAATGACCAGTTCATGTATGGGAGTGGGGGTAGGGAGCGGGAGAGAGAAACAGAGAGTCCATGCCATAAGGGATAGAACCAAGGCTGGATCACCCCTAGTTCAGATCAGGGAACCAGGTGCTGAAGGAAGATCAAGAAAAGCCTCAGGAATCTAAACTCTCTTTTAAAAGTCATTTTGGCAAAAGAAATTCTGAGAAGATCCCTCATTCTGCAGGGCACAAGCATTAAAAGAGCCAGTCCACAAAAATAATATTTACCCTCTTTTGACGTCTGAAGGAAGCCAGTTCGTCCATCTTCAGATGGTTCGTCTGGGATTTGGAAAGACACATTATCCCCTGGCAACACAGAGCCATTGAATGGATTCTTCCTCAGCTGAGGAAAAAGATTGTTCATTAAACTCATTTCCAAAGCAGCCTAACAGAAGCTTAATGATGGCAAATGCATTTTATATCCAAAAGCATTCAATACTTGAGTTATTCCAATAAACTGTTTCCTGGCATGGTTAGAAAACAGGGATGCTGGTTAATCAAATATCTTAGTGAAGAGCTATAAAGTACAGTTTACAGAAAATATACATTTTCAAAGAATATTAGAATTCTTTGAAGTACAACTAACACTGTAATAATGGAATTTTTTTTATTGAAAGAGACATTAGAAATAACAATACCCCTTGACATACCTAAAATTTCCTCACAACAACCCCATGAGGTAGTCTATATAAGTGTTATTATCCCAATTTAAGAGATAAAGAAAGTCAGGCTTAGTCAGGTTAGGTCACTGAGCAATAGTCACAGGGCTTGTAAAGGTGGGAGCTGAAACCTGAACCCAAGCCTTGTGGCTTATAGTTCTGTCCTGATTCCATTAGGGCATGAAATCTCTCATTAAATTCATCTAAAACCAAACCAAATGTCATCTCTCCTTTCTTTGGTTTAGGGTCCTCTAGGATCCTAGGATCACCAGCATGAATATGAATAATCACCACAGGGGGACAGAACAAAGGGTTAGTCAAGAAAAGAGGGTTTATGGAGAGAATCCTAGCTCTTAGGGAGTTTTCTGTCTGCGATTTTATAAATCAGAGGCACCTCTCATGAGGCAAACTCTAATCAAGACTTAAAATATAATAGGGAGAAGGCTGGGAAATTAAATTTACGTGGAACAAATATGTCATTTTCCCTCTTGGGATAGGGAGTTGACCTGAATAGTCTTAGGTAAAAAATGAAAAATGGATTTTCTTCTCCATGGATTAGAGTAGACAAATCATTGATCCAAGGTAAGGAAAAGAAAATCTTTTTCTTGCACAAAATAATACCCATTAATACTAATAAAATCTAACATTTGTATCGCATTTGACTTTACATCTATTTTCTCACCAGTATAAGCCTCTGAGGTAAGTACTAAGTATTGTTATTCTCATTTTACAGATGAAGAAACTCAGTTTCAGAGATCACTTATCTTACTCAAGGTCATCTAGATCACTTTAAGAAGCACTGAAGGGGTGACGTGGAAAAAGTTTAAGAAGCCCTGATATAGATAATGTCAGAAGTGGGATTTGAACCCAGACCTTCCTGACTTCAAATTCAGCATTCTATAGACTATTTCATGCTGCCTCTCTAATAACTAAATATTGAACTATATCTTCCATTGTATAAATTTTTGTTTCATTGTGTTTTGGTAAAGTGAGAAGCAATATTCACCCCCATATGACTTTTTTCTTCAAAAAAAAAAAAAAAAAAGACAATTCAATCTACCTTTGTAGTAGATAAAGATGACTTCCTTGGGTTTTCCTGGGCTTCATCTGACATGGAAAGAGTTGGATTCAATACAATGGTCCTGCAAAAGAAATATTTATTCAGAGAATGAAACCTCTAACGTAAAGAAAGCATGCACCCAAATGAGACAGAAAGGCAAAGGCAGAGAGTGTGTATGTGTGTGTGTACGCGCGCGCACGCAGCCCAAATTCAGCGTGGAGGAGGGAGCAGGTGAAGGATACTGGAAAGTTGAAATGGGACAGGGAGTCAGGGCTTGGAGAAAATTATCCAACTGGAACCAGCAGCAGTTATCAGTATCACAGCAAATGGGGAGGGTGAGACAGGATGGCGCAGACTTGTCGGGGGTCTCAGAGCCAAAGTCAGGTGCTACTATTTCTAGAAGAGTGTGATATCAGGGGAAGAGTTTCCAAGGAGTAGAATGCAACAGCTGAACCATGGGAAAGAAGTCTGGGATTTACTGTTGTTGTTCAATCTTTTTCAGTCGTGTCCTATTCTCCTGGACCTCATTTGAGGTCTTCTTGGCAAAGATAGTTTGGCCATTTCCTTCTCCAGCTCATTGTACAGATGAGGAAACTGAGGCAAACAGAGTCAAGTGACTTGTCTAAGGACACATAGCTAGTAAGTGTCTGAGGTCGCCTTTGAACTCAGAAAGAGAAGTCTTCCGGATTCCAAGCCCAGTTCTCTATCCACTGAAAAGGAAGGAGTGTAGTAATTAAGACAGAGAAGACCAAGACTTAGATAAGGCAGTTGGCAGAGGGACAGAGCAAAGGGCAGACCGGAGAAGTGTCCTGCAAGAAAAGCCAGTGGGGCTGGTTGACTGATTAGAACACATAAAATATTGTGTTGAAAGGACCTTTCAACCCAGAGCATGGCTCCAACATTGTAATCCCGAACCTGTCTGGGTGAATGCCTCCTCAGAGTTACAGGGAAGATAAGGAAGGACAGGGCAGGGCACTGGGGATCAGACTAGATCCTCACTCCTGGGCTGGGGGTGCAGGGGGGGCAAAGCAGGTAGCTGGGCGCTGTAATTGCAACAAAATGAAGGAAAAGCAATCTACCTTTTCTTGATTAAACTCAATGCCATTTTCTATTAGGGAAAAGAATGGACCCAAGAAGTAAGGCAGGAATAAGGAAACCTGGGCACAGACAACCTAGGGAGGGGGCAGGTGAGTCCAGGAATCAATAGCCCCCAAGTTAGGGGGGGAGGATGGGGTAACAGGCATAGGATTCAAGTCACTTCCCCTCTCTGACCTTAGCAACCCATCTATCAACAGAAGGGGGTTGAACACATAGTGTATAAATTCCCTTCAGTTTTAAATCCTAGGATTTTAAGCTTGAAGGAAGAAGGTAAAACTATTTGTACATACCCATCTCTCAGCCTGAGCAGTTAGGCGGTGCAGTGGATAGAGGGCTGGTGCAGAACTCAGGAAGAGCTGAGTTCAAATGGGATCTCAGACACTCACAAACTGTCAAACAAGTCACTTAACCCTGTTTGCCTCAGTTTCCTCACCTATAAAATAAGCTGGAGAAGAAAATGGCAAACCATTCTAGTATCTCTGCCAAGAAAACCCCAAAAGGGGTCACAGAGCCAAACACCACTGAATAATAACAACAATATATCATCCAGAAGACACAGAGACCTCAACATGTGAGCCACACAACTGGGGAGCACCTTTTTGTCCCAAGCTAATGCTGCTGAATTCTGCCTCTAAATGTCTGACCCCGGCTTTCCTCAGTCATCTTACCCTCCTCCTCCTCCTCCTCCTCGAGCCTTCTAAGACCATCAAGACCACAACACAAACAAGTTTCTGGGAAGCAGTTCTTGTCTTTTATCCCTCCTCTGGGGTTTCAGCCTCCTCCTCCTTCACCCCCAGCTCTCTTCGGGCCACCTGGGCCAGCGCCAGAAGCCTCTTATATCTCTCTCTGCCTTCACTGCTTGCAAGACCATAAAATGGTACCAGTATTTCAACAGGAAACAAAATGATTTTAGTTGTTAATATTCAGAATCACAGAAAAGAGAAAGGAATCCAGTAATCTGTCAGGAGTATACTCAAACACTGGGATGGTCGATCACTGAAATACCACGAACAGATAGTATTTAGTTGGTTAAATTGGAGTCCAAGAAATGTCTGTGTGTAGAGCGGGGCAAGGACCAGGAAACAGCAACAGTTAACTAAAGCTCACACTATCTACTTAATTGGGCAAATCATTAGCCATTGTGGCCCCCATTAGAATGGGAACTCTTTGAGGGCCTTTCTTCATACCCACAGCCACAGTGACTAGCACACACTTGGCGCTTAATAAATGCTTGTTGATTGACTGGAAAATTATTGTTTCAGTCAATAATCCAGTAAACATTTACTAAGTGTCTGCCACATGTCAGGCACTGTTTTAAGCACTGGGGATATAAAGAAAAGCCAACTCAAGTGCCAAGGACATGGCAAATGTCCTGTGGCCACCTCCAGGATTCTGGGCTTTAACTTTTGCTGCCAAGGTGAACTGAAACGAGAGCTTCTTTTTTGTTTGTTTGTTTTTTGCAAAGCAAATTCAGTTTAACTCAACCACTCCTTTACCACCACCTCAAAAAAAAAGTTAGTTGTGTTTGATTTTACAGAAGGGGATAGGAGCATGAATAACAAAACTGGGGTGCAAAAAAAAAAACTCTTAAGAGACTGCAACAATTGGCCAAAATATGATGAGATTTAATAAAGGAAAAATGCAAAATCTTTCACTTGGGTTAAAAAAAGATTTAAAACCTATAGGAGTGTACAGGGCAAGACAGCTAAAGAGCAATGAATTTTTTTTTTTAAAGATCTGAGGAGTTTCAGTGGACCACAAGCTTGATATCACTAAACAATGTGACACAGCAGCCGCCAAAATGCTAATTCCAACTTGGTTGCAGGGGATGTATCCCATCCTTCCTCTGCTTATGAGGTCACTGGGAAGAGAACCAAAGTCCCTAGTCCCAGTCTGGGTATCAGTTAAGGAAACCAGACAGATTTCAGGGAATTTGTGAACTTGGTGGGGAAAAGGAAATACAACTTTATTTTCACTAATCTCTAACCAAAATTGATCATTTCTTTCAGTTATGAATTTTTTAAAAATCCCATGATTTCAAGGATAGGCTTCACCAAAATGCCACAGGGCTCACAAAAAATCTAGTCTAGGGCCATTTTTCAGAGGGGAAAAAGAGAGAAAAGAAGATCTCAAAGGAGGTGAAAGTAGAGTGAAACAGAGTAAAGAAAGAGGGAGATAAGGTGAAGAATAATAGCTAGTATTTACATAGCACGTACTATATGCCAGGCACAATCTGAGCGTTTTCCAAATATCTCATTTGATACTCACAACAACCCTGGGAAGTAGGTGCTATTATTATTTCCCCTATTTTACAGTTGAGGAAACTGAGGCAGACAAAAGTTACCAGGGTTGCCCAGCTAATAAGCATCTGAGGCTAAATTTGAACTCACGTCTTCTTGACTCTGGGCAGCTAGGCAATGACTGAAAACAACCAAACAAAAACATCTGACTCCAGGCCCAGGGCTCTGTGCACTATGGCGCCACCTAGCTGCCCCTAGGAACAGGGCCCAAACTGTAAAGACTGTAAATATCACCTAATATCCACATTTTGCCTAGTTCCTGCATAGCTACTAAATGTTGGAGCTGGGACATTAATCGAAGCATTTTTGTCTCCTGCTTTCATGGAATCCTAGAATTTCATCTAGTCCAACCCATAATTAAAAAATAATTCTATACTATACTTGACAAGTAGTCATCCAGTTTTTGTTTAAATACCTCCAATCGGGGAAAAGCTCTTCACCCAGTGCTTGGAAAAGCCTGTTCCATGGATAGCTCCAATTTCTTTATATCAAGCCTAAATTTGTCTCTTTGTAACTTCCATTCGCTGCTGCTCCTGGGTCCCCTCTCACTGAATCCATTTTCTAAGGCGGTATTGTTTTTGCTGCTCAGTAATGTCAGACTCTTCATGATGCCATTTTGGGGTTTACTTGGCAAACATACTGGAGTGGTTTGCCATTTCCTTCTCCAGCTCGTTTTTATAGATGAGGAAACTGAGGCAAACAGAGTTAAGTGACTTGCCCAGGGTCACATAGCTAGTAAGTATGTGAGGCTGGATTTGAACTCCGGTCTTCCTGATTCCAAGCCCAGTGCTCTATCCATTGCATCACCTATCTTCACCCTATCTAAGATGATAACCCTTTGCTTACCTGAAGACACTCCACATGTCCCCCATCTAAATCTTCTCTAAGCTAAATATCTGCCAAGTCCTTCAACAGATGATCCTCAGGGGCAGCTGGGTGGCACAGTAGTTAAGAGTGCTGGACTGGGAGTAAAAAAGCTCTGACTTCAAATCTGGCCTCAGACACTTACTAGCTATGTGACCCTGGACAAGTCACTTAACCCTGTTTGCCTCAGTTTCCTCATCTGTACAATGAGCTGGAGAAGGAAATGGCAAACTACGCCAGTATCTTTGCCAAGAAAACCCCAAATAGGGTCAAGAAGAGTCAGACATGACTAATCAACTGAACAACAATACCACTAGAACTCATACTGAGCTTGCAGTCCAAGTCTACTGCTCTTCCCAATATGCTACACTATCCTGGTCCTAATTATTTGGAAAAGCCAACTTAAAAGAAGAATTCCTACTCATCCTTTAAAGCCCCCAAAGATTGGTAGTGGAAAAAGTATAGGGGGTTATACTTTTGAGGTCCCTTTAAAAATCGTGCTAACAGATAGATTTTGGAATTGTGAGATTTAAAGGACTTGTGAGGTCTGTTAAAGCCCCCAAATGGGGATGGGGATTGAATTTTCAAGGTCCCTTCCTGATTGAAGTCAACGATCCTGTAAACTCCAATGTCATCTCTTCCCTGAAGCATTCATTGATTTCCCCAGTTGGCAAGGGCTTTCACCTTTCAGACCTCACACAATACTATCTACCGTATTCTAATGCATCCATGACATAATAAATGTAAAACACAGTTATCTGTGTTCATATCTTATCCCCCTAGTAGTCTATGAGCTCCATGAGAGCTGGGACTGTTTTCCTGCTTAAATTTTCTAACTCTGCCAGCATTCATCAAAGCCCCTTCAACACAACAGATGTTTTTCAGCTGTGCCTAGCACTGAGCTAAGCCCTAGGATTTTAGACAAAAAAGTTCCTGCTTGCAAAGGGCTCATGATCTGATTAGAAAAGATGACATGAAAGAAAGAATGAATGAAGAGAGGTAAACCACTTCTTCAGCTCTCATTCCATGGTCTCTCTAACAATACCACCATCAAGAGTTTCAGTTACCAGGGAGGTAGCATGTGTGCTATGGACCACCCACCTGGTGTACTAAACTCATTTCTCTGAATGTAGACTAAAATTATCCAAGAGTCCAAACTGGATTGTTACTCATCTGGGGTAATGAATCTCTTCCACTAATGATAAAGAACTTGCCATACCTTACTGTTGTCAGTTTTCTAGTCCACATCGGAAGAGATCCTCTCTCAACATGAGGTACTTCCATGGTATTTGGAATTGTTTGAATTTTTCCATTTATTCCTTAAAGAAAACACACTATGGGACTCTCCCTCCACTTTATATTTGAGGCAATATATAAAAAGAACTTGGGGAAATCAGCCATTGGAACAGAGGGAATCAGTTGCCAGAAACAGACCTGGATGTGATCATTCTAAATTCTCAATTCTCACTTTGCTACTGTACGCACAACACTGTCCTTCGATTCCTCCACTTCCTGGTTACTAAGGCTGCGTAAGCAAAGATGACTTCATGTTGGCAGATGGACCTCAAAGGGTTCAGAATTAGTTGTGCCCTCTTTGAATAAACACTTGGAACGGGCAGAATTTGATTCTTCAAAGGCCACGGTCCCACATGACAGACATCCAATGTGTCCAATAACAGGGAGAACTGGGTCAAGAAGCCTCTTGAGAAAAGCCCTCCTCAAGCCTAAAGTTTCCATCTTTTACCTGTGGTTGGATCATGATCTCAACTCTCAACTTTTGGCTAAGAAAATATTGACAGATAATGAGTCACTCTACTAAAATTCACTCTGTTCAAATGTAAGCTTTCCCAGATACACTTCACACACCCAGTTCACAAAGGTTAAAGTTTATGTGAGAAAGTATCACAGCAATTCAATACCAGGTAAATTAAGTTAGTTTCTAAGAGGAAAAGGAGAAAGTAAGACAAAATTCACAGTTCTGGAGATTAGCCACCCACACAAATTATTTACAGGTGCCTGGTCTTTTAACATGAACTCAAAGAGTGAACCTAGATGACCTTGGTGGTCATCTCATCCACTTCACTTACTTTTTTTTTTTTTAAACAATCGAGGAAGCTGAGATTTAGAAAAGTAAAGTGACTTGCCAAGATCACCCACGGAGCAGATGGCGGAGCTGGGGTTTTAATCTAGGGGTTTCTAACTTACAAAAATCCAGGATTCTTTCCACTGAGCCAATGCCTCCCCAACTAAGCCATGCTATAATCAGGTTATAATTAAAATAGGAGATCTTGAAATTACATAGCTCCTATCTTCCCAAGGACTGCTGAATGGTACACATATAAAATTTTATTTACTCTCCCAACATCTGGTGAGTCAACTCAGCTAGGCTATCAGGCCCGACTTACTGATGAGACACTGAGAAATGGATGCCTGACGTCACCTAGTGACTGAGGCAGAGCTGAGATGAACACCATGACTTTATCTGAATGATGTGCAGATAAAAGAACTGAAGGAACCTTGGAGGTCACCTAGTCCACTCACTCATTCTCTAGGGGAGGAAATTAAAGCCTGGAAAAAGGAAATAACTTGTCAAAGGTCACCAGACAGCAAAGCAGCAGAACCAGGATTCAATCTCACCTTCTGTCCACCATGTCAATGTTGCTTTCCTCCTTAACTTATAGCAGAAAAGCACAGTGTTAAGAAAGACGTGGGGAACCAAGAATATCCCTTTCCCCAGTCACCAAAGTAATGGAGGTGCAGTGTCCCTAGCAGCCAGCACTATGCTCTTGTATACAGCAGGTGCTCAATAAAGGTTTGTTGCATTCAATTGAATCAGAGATATTCAACTCTGTGGGCTCTCATTCGTCCATGATAATGGAGGAGGGAAGACATAGGTAATCCTAAACTTATTCATAGGGTGCCTTTAGAATGTATAATATATGTATACTATCTACTATATGTATGTATGTATACACACAAACATATACACATATATGTATGCATATATACGGCACACATATATATGCACATATATATATATAGACACATATATATATAATATTTGTCATTCAGTTGTTTTCAGTTGTGTCCAACTCTTCATCACTTCATTTGGGGTTTTCTTGGCAAAAATACTGGAGTGCTTTGCCATTTCCTTCTCCAGCTCACTTTACAGATGAGGAAACTGAGGCAAACAAGGTAAAATGACTTGTCCAGGGTCACACAGCTAGTAAGTGTCTGAGGCCAGATTTGAACTCAGGAAGATGAGTCTTTCTGACTCCAGGCCTGGTGCTAAACCAGGTAGGGGAGTAAGAATTAGTGAATGTTCAGATATAAAGGAAAAGATAATTATATACACACATTTGTATATAAAATTTTGTATTTAGGATGCCCAAAAAGTCTTAGTGCAGTTTTAAGCTGCTTAAAACTTCATTAAGAGTTTTGGGATCACACACACACACACACACACACACACACACACACACACACAATTTACAGGTTTATAGTCAACATCACATCTATCCTGAGTCAGGAAGGAAACAGGCAATAATTCACATTTATATAATGCTTGAAGGTTCATAACAATCATGATGATGATAGCTAACATTTATATACTACTTACATTGCCAGATACATACCAGCATTTTGCACAACCCTAGGAAGGAAGTGCTATTATTATTATCCCCATTTTACAGACGAAAAAACTGAGGCAAACCTTGGTTAAGCAGCTTGCCCAGAGCTGTATAGTTAGTATCTGAGGGTAGATTTCATCTCTGATCTTCCTGACACTTTCTCCATTCCTGGTACTCTATCCACTGCACCACCTGGATTTATCAAATTGACATTTCTCTACATATATATGTTTATGTGTGTGTATATATACATATATAATACAGATCCTGCTTTCAAAGAGCATATAATACAAATATTGTAACTACTACTAGGTAGAGTGAGATGAATGAATAAACGAAAAAGTGTTTACAGAGTACTTAACAAGTGACAGGCACTGTGAGCAAAGGAGAAGGGACGTCCAGGGAAATGCGATGAGGTATCTGAGGAAAGAGAAATCACTTTCCAATAGGTAGGGGAACCAGGGAGGGGGTCGGAAGGTGGAACCTTAATTGAATTTGAAGGAAAGAGATAGACTTTATCTGCTTCAAAGGCACCCTTCCAGTCAGAGACAAGTGGAATCTCCCTCTTCTCCCTGATAGACACACATTGCACACCTCACAGACCAGAATTACCATCCACAACCTGGTTAGACCTTCTCAAATTTTAAAAGGATAATAAATAATCTCTAGTTGTGGGGGACTGGTAAATATATTATCCAAGTTGGACAAATTCGGTTTCTGAAGCAAGAATGGGAAGCCCCACAAATACCAAGCAGAAAACCCTGCAAACACAAAAGTTTCAGAGCAGGATAACACAATCTCAGTCAGGCCCTTCCTTCCATGTCATTTTTCCCTTAGTGAGCCAGAGGCTCAGAGATCCTGCTACGGATTTTAATTTGGACTCCCAAGGAAAATGTCACGGCAGGTCCACAGATTTTCTGCCTCACAGGCCACGTTTCTGATCAGGTCGAGGTCTACCCTGCCCTTGCTCCCTAATCCTCCTAAACCCAACAGCCTCTCAAGTAAAGTGGAAGCACTTCTGCCTTGAATTCCAAGCCTTCCACAATGGGATGCTACCCTACCTTTCAGGATTTATCTCCCTCCTCTTTGCCTGTCACGCTGTCACTCTAAGAAATCTCTGCCCTGGGGCCCTTTGCTTTTCGTTGGTAACTGACTCCCACTTGACCACCATGTTAAGAACATGCTTCATCTTACTTGTTCACTCACACCCAGACTCTCTCTAGAATCCTCCTCCTCTTTACCTGATGCACTGGGAATTGGTACCCTTCCTCTTTGCCACCCCCACTTCTTAGTTCCTCTTCCTGTGTTGTAATCCCCCATGAAAATGTAGGCGCTTTGAGGGGATTGGATTGCTTGCATTTGAATCCTTAGCACTTAATAAATGTTTACTGACAGACTGACCACTGTTCGCTTGAGCTATCATCTATCTATCTGCCTGCTTTGGATTCTTCTCCATTTATTTAATATTCCAGACTACTCTGCCTTCCTAGATACCCTCTGTGCTCTCATGACTTCTGGCCTTTGCTTACCCCGATGCCTAGAATGGTCTCCTTCCTCTTCCTCAACTAGTGAGCTCAATTCAAAATTTCTTCCATAAAGCTTTTCCTGCTCCCCACAGTCAGTAATGGCCATCTTCTGTGCTTACATACCACTTTGCACTCACACGCTTTTCATGTAATAGTGTCTATGACAGCTATACTGTATTTGTGTCTTATCTTCTATTCAACTGTAAATTCCATGAGGAAAACAGTGTTTCATATAAACTTTGCATCCCTCCTGGCACCTAGCATAAACTCTCCACATAGTAGGTGTTTGCTTAATATTTGCTGAATGAACAAATGAGCCCTCTGCACCACCGCTACCAGGACATCCCTTACACCTCCCTACAACTCCAGACCTGAGTCATCTTCCTTGGAGTACAAGTAGAGGTTTTTATTTTATAGAGATAGAATAAATTTGACACAAGATACCAGATAATGGTAGAGTTCAAGTATCTGTAACCAATTAAATGGCTCTCAAACTTTTTTCTTGTATTTATCTTCTGGGTCTGGCCCATTGCCATGTGACCTTTGCTGAGCACACAGTACCACCTTCCCCTCTCCCCCAACCCCTACCCTCGGTCTTGTAAGTCCCAAAGCATCCTAGGAGCCTGTGTGCTTGGCTCTGCCCAGTTTCCACGTCACCAGGATTTTGTAGGTTTGCAATCAACACCACCTCTCAAGGTAGCTCATCTATTGTTAGGAGCCTAAAGTTGCCCCTGTAACTTTCACCCCCTGCTCCTAGTTCTTTTGATTGGGGCTAAACAGACCTCTTCCAAATAAAAGCCTTTTAAGTCCTTAAAGATGTCTTGTCTCAGAAACATCTCTGTCCAATGGACCCTAGACAAGTCACTCTAGACAACTGTCTAGGACAATATGTTGCAGATAAGGCGCCAAGCTGCACTGAAGGTGGAGTCTTCTCTTTAGGGAGTCTTCCCTACCAATAAAATCATGGGTCCAGTCTTGATCCATCACCAACTGGAGTCAGGAGAGCCAGGTTTAAATCCCCACTCAGACTTTAACAGCTGTGTAAAACAGATGCAATACTTAACTTTTCTGAGCCTCAGTTTCCTTATCCATGAAATGAGCGTAATAATACTTCCTTGACAACAGGGACTGTCTTTTGCCTTTCTTTGTAGTCTCAGTGCTCAGCGCAGTGCCTGGCACATTTGTTGTTGTTGTTGCTGTTGGGTCATTCAGGCACGTCCAACTCTTCGTGACCCGATGGACCATACCATCGACAGGGTTTTCTTGGCAAAGATACCAGACTGGTTTGCCATTTCCTTCTCCAGTGGATCGAGGCAAACAGAGGTTAAGTGACTTGCCCACAGTCACGCAGCTGGTAAGTGTCTGAGGCTAGATTTGAACTTCGGTCTTCCTGGCTCCAGGCCCAGTGCTCTATCCACTGAGCCATCCAGCACACAGTAGGTGCTTAATAAATGTGTGCTGATTGCGCTGCCTGTGTCATGAGGCACAGTTGTGAAGAGCATTACTATTTACCCAAAGCGGCTCTTCCTCTAATCCTCATTCCTCCAGAGCCCCCACCAGTTCCTTTTGGAGAAAATAAAAACAAAAAAGCTGAAATGCCCAATGATTAGCTTCAAAGAATAATAGGACCATAATCCTGTAAGGTAAGTGCTTTATATTTTCTCCATTTTACAGGTAAGAAAACTGAGGCTCATCAAAGTTAACCCCGCCCCCCCAAAAAAATCCTATTTCCCATAATGCTCTTTATAGTAGTCCCTGAATAACCACAGCCTACATGTGTATTTCACCCAATAGGATTTTTCTCATTTGATGAGCAAAGCCCTTGCACAGAGAATTCAACACGATGTTGTTATGAATGATCCTGTAAGAGCATCACTGCTCTAAATCCAAGAATCATTAAGAGCTTTACAAGCTGTGGAAAGTGGTCATAGACTGCCAAGCATGGGAATTCATTGTTTCTTGCCCCATTCCTCCATGGGCTAGGACACTCTCTGCTCCAAACTCCAGCCAGTCAGACATTGCCCATGAGTATGATTAGCCTGCAATCTCTGCCCTAATCCCCAACACACACACACACACACACACACACACACACACACACACACACACACACACACACACACACACACACACACACAAAATCCCCACCTGGTCTTTTTCGCCTCCACATTCACATGTAGCAGCTTTTGACACCATCCCATCTTCTGTCTCCACTGTCAGGCAAACACTTGGATGATTCAGACAAAGCTTCAAAACCAATAATTGGCTCCTCCCTTCAGAAGCCTTTTCTTACCTTGAATCTGACTGCCCGCCCACATCTTCTTCTTGTTCTTCCATAACCCCCAACAGCTCAGAGGGAAGGAGGGGGTCTTTGTTGACATTATTCACCCAGGTTTTCTTCACTCTGGCTGTTCTGTTTTGATTTTGCTCAACTGAAATATGAACCGACAAAGACAACAAGTTATCACTTCCACAACCCTTAGATCAACAAAACTGCCCCATGCCACAAATTTATCTGTTTAGATCCTAAAAAGCTCTGAAAAACACCACTGCAGATTTTACAAAAGATAGGCATCATGCAAATATAAGAACAAAGGAGAAAGACCCTAGGTGGCACAGTGGATAGAACCCTTGGACTGGAGTCAGGAATACCCAGTTCAAACATGGCCCCAGATACTTATCAGTTATATGACCTTAGACAAGTCACTTAACCTCTTTTTGGCTCAGTTTCCTCTTCTGCAAAATGGGGATAACAATACCACCTCCCTCCCAGAGTTGTTGTGAGGATCAAATGAGGTAAAGTTGTACAGAGTTTATATAATAGTAGGCATTATATAAATGCTAGCTGCTGCCATCATTATGATCTGCTTCAACTTTGGAATCTTGGACCTGTATGACTCCAAGTTTCAGTTCCAACACTTAGGAGTTGTGTTGACAGATGAAGAAATGAAGTGACTTCCTCAAAGTTATGGCTCAGGTAGTAAGTACCAGAGACTGGTTTTAAACTTACCTCTTCCAACTCCACAACTAACACACTATGATAAGGGTCAGTGAGGCACAGCGGATGGATCTGTGGACCATAAATTTTAAGAGCTGACTGATTTTGGAGGCTACTGAGAATAACTACCCTCATTTTACAGGTTAGGAAACCGAGTACCCATGTGCCACTTGTCCAAGGTTGAATGGCTAGTAAGTATCTGAGATGGAACTCAAGGGTTGTTGTGAGGGTCAAATGAGAGAGCACAGGTAAAGTACTTTGCAAACCTTAAAGTGTTTTATTATTATTATTATTATTATTAATCTCTCAATGTCTCAGACAACTCCCTAAGATTATAAGCAGTAGAATGTGACAGTCTGTATTGATAAGAGGGAGTTTTCTAACTGGAAATTCCCTATGTCTGGTATAGGTATAGTTACAGGTCTGAACTTAAAAAAAAAAAATGCTAGCAAAGTTCTATATAAAATACAAGGGGGAAGGTTGCCCCCTTGAGGATCAGAACAGGCTTCCCAGAAGGAATGATGTTATAATTGGGCTTGAATGATTGAGTAGAAATTCAGTAGACAAAGGGGAGAACTCTAGAAAATCTAGGCATAGGGTACATTGTGAACTATAAGACAGAGACAGGAAAGTATGACATAGGTTTGAGAGACATGGGCCAGGGTACAGGCTACACTGGGGAAGTTGTAGGAGAGTTGGAAAGGGAAATTGGGACTAGATTATGTAGCGTCTTAAATGCTGTACAGAAGAATTTGAATTTTGCTCAATAAATGATAAGGACTCACTGAACATTCTTGAGTGGTGATATGACCAAATCTTTGCATAAGGAATCAACAGATGGTAGATTTAGACCCAGAAGAGACTTCAGGGCTCATCTGATCCAATGCCTTCATTTTACAAATGGGGAAACTGAGTCCCAGAAAAGTGACATTAACTTGCCAAGGTTACATAGCTAGTAAGTAGCAGAACCAGCACAGTATCCTGGGGCCTCTGACTTCAAGTCAGAGGCAGCTAGATAGTAAAAGGATAGAAGGCCAGCCTTAGAGTGAGGAAAATCTGAATTCAAATCCTGTCTCAAACACTTACTGGCTATGTGACTGTGGGTGTCACTTAACCTCTATCTGCCTCAGTTTCTTCAAATGTAAAATGAGCGAGTTGGACTTGACTGTCCGTCAGGTCCATAATAACTCTAAATCTATGATCCTTTGACTAAATTCTGGGTTTTCCCCCACTATTCTACAGCTTACCCCTAAACTAGTCTGGCAATGTTGTGTAAAAGATGTTTCAGAGAAGCAGCTGCCGATGGTTTGCCATTAAAACAGAGTAATGAAGCTACACAGCTGTTGGGAGCCTTTCATCTTAGGCTTTCAAAACATTTTTCCAATATAACTCTGAAGGGAAATAGAGGCTCTGACAAGTAGGATAAGAATCTGCCTACAGCTCAGCAAACTGCAAGGAGGAGATGCCGTCCTGACTTGTACACTTTCACTCTGAGCCATTAATGGGTCCTCTGCACGGTCAGTGACAAGCTCTCATTAATCTCTGTATGAGTCACGTGTTTGTCCTAATGAGCCATATCTCCTGAGGACACCGGGGACTGGATGAGCCTGAAGGCTCCAATCAAGATCTCAGCCCTGAAGGAGAACAGTCAGCAAAACTCTGCTGCAGCCCCAAGTTGGCAGAAATTTTATATAGGCAAGGAAGACATCTTAGGAACCAAAACATACTTCATGAGAGAAACAACTGAAAGGGAAGTGAAGGTCATTTGACATTCTCTTCTACATCATTTCTTCTGGTTTCTAAACCAGATTCAACAAAATGCCCCATGTCACAAATTTATCTGTTCAGATCCTAAAAACCTCTGAAAAAGACCACTGCAGATTTTACAAAAGATAGGCATCATCAGAATATAACAGCAAAGGAGAAAAACCTTAGGTGGCACAGTGGATAGAACCCTTGGCCTGCAGTCAGGAATACCTAAGTTCAAATATGGCCCCAGATACTTATCAGCTATATGACCTTAGGCAAGTCACTTAACCCCTTTTTGGCTCAGTTTCTTCTTCTGTAAAATGGGGATAACAATAGTGCCTACCTCCCAGAGTTGTTATGAGGATCAAATGAGATAATAGTTGTAACAGAGTTTACCTAATAGTAAGCTCTATATAAATGCTAGCTGCTATCATCATTATTTTTAATGATCTGCTTCAACTTTGGAATCTTAGACTTGTATGACTCCAAGTTTCAGTTCCAACACTTAGTAGCTGTGTGATCAATAAACCAATAAGCATTTATTAAGCACCTATTACAGGGATTTTTAATCTAGGGTCATGCAACTTGTTTTTTAAAAAATATATATATTTTGATAACTTTCAATAGAATCCATTTCCTTCTAATCCTATGTATTCTATTTTATGCATTTTAAAAATATCATTCTGAAAAGGGATTCATGGGCTTCACTGACCTGCCAAAGGGACTCATTATACACAAAAAGATATAAAGGGGACAGCTAGGTTGTGCAATGGACAGAGCACCGGCCCTGGAGTCAGAAGCACTTGAGTTCAAATCTGGCCTCAGACACGTGATATTCACTAGCTGTGTGACCCTGGGCAAGTCACTTAACCTGATTGCCTTGCAAAAAAAAAAAAAAAGTTAAGAACCCCAGGCCCATTACATGCTAGTTACTGTGTGAGGCACTGGGAATCCAAAGACAAAAATGAAACAATCCCTGCCTTCAAGGAGCTTACAATCCGCTGGAGGGAAACAACACGTATATATGTAAATATATACAAAATACATACAAAGTAAATATTAGGATAGTGGTTGTGTGATTGAAAAAAAAGGGGAAAAATGCTCTAAGAGGCAGAGCACTAGACCTGACTTCTCTATTGGGTAAGGGTGGTGAGGGAGAAGAGTCAATGATGACTCCAAAATCAGAACCTAAGTGACCAGTAGGTTGATGGCACTTTCAAAAAGAAAGAGGAAAATCTGAGAGAGCAGTGAGTTGCTTTTGGGGTTTTTTTTGGCGGGGGGGGGGGGTGGGGGGGGGAAGAGGAGATAATGAATTCTGTTTTAGACAGGTTGATTTTGACATGCCAATGGACCATCTAGGATGAGATCCAATGGGCATTGGATACATGACTGGACTCCAGTCCAAGAGAGAGAATAGAGGTAGATGATAGATCTGGAAATCATAGGTATAATTAAGTTCATAGAAGCTGATGAGATCAATCGAATGAGCACAGAGAAAGAAAACAAAGCACAGCCTTAGGGAATGTCCACAAATTCTAGGTGGGAAGTGGATGATATTAAAGGAGATGATGATGGAATAGTCAGAGGCAGGTAGAAGGGGAACCAGAAGAGATTAATGGCAAAGTAGGTAAAGGATAAGAGACTGTCCAGGAGGTGGGGGTGGGAGTGGGAGGGAAATATATCAAAAGCTATAGAAAAGTTTAAAAAAAAAAAAAGGCCTCTGGCTTTAGCAGTTAAGCAATTATTAGCCACCTTAGAACAGTTTTAGCTGAAGGCGAGAAGCTAGGATGCTAGGGACTGATGAGTGAATGGGAGGTGAGGAAACAGAAGCAATGAGGAGAGAAAACTCTTTGTAGGAGTGCAGCTGAGAAAAGGAGCCATGATACAGACTGATATCGGGAAAGGATGTCAGAGCCAAGAGGAGGTTTTCTTAGAATGGAGGAGATCTAGGCAGTGATGGAGAGGACAAACATCCAGGCTGCTTCACTTAATAAACATAAGGGAAAAAAAGGAAAACATTTTTGTGGATTCCAAGGTTTCTAGCCTCCCTTAGGATCTCTGTAAGTTTCCTGTTTATGGTCTGAATGAAAGACAAAACAACATAATGGATAGAAAACCAACCCAAGGCAGGAAAACCTGGCTTCCCACTTACAGCACATTCCAGCTGTGCTTTTTCTTATCCATAAAATGATGAAACTGAAGTCAATGACCTTAAGGTCCCTTCCAGCTCTAACTCTATGATTCTACGGTAATTTAACCTCTTTGCAGCTTAATTTCCATATGTAGAAAATGAAGGGGTTGGTCTCAATGACCTATTTTGTCCCTTTCAGTTCTAAATCTATGCTCCTATGGTCCAAGCAGGGGTTCTTAAACCCGGGATCCACAGACACCAAAAAGGTCTATGGAAAGATTTCAGGGAATCAGTGAACTTGTTTTTAAAATATTTTGATAACTGTTACCTCGATGAAAATGGTTTCCTTTGTGATCTTGTGTCATCTGCTTTATGCATTTAAAAAACATGATTCTGAGGAGTCCCTAATCTTCACCAGTCTAACCACCTTTAAAGGGGTCCATGACATAAAAAAGAAAGAGGCTAAGAACCCCTATAACAGAGGACAACTTCAGTGGGTTATGATTTTTACTGAACTTGAAAATTTTTCCTCTGAGTTATAAAGACAGTTCATTTTGCTTTTCAATACACTTTCTTTCTCCCTTCAGAGAATAAATACCAAAGACCACCTTGGCTGATTCCCCCACCCATAGCAATCTGTTCACTGGATTTAATTTGACCAGAGAGAGTGACCAAGGAGGAAAACAAGCCAGTGTGGTTTTGGTACTTCTCTGCCCAATGGTTTATACTCCCCAGGCATTTAGTAACTTATTTTCTCTAATTTCAAATGTCAGCCCCTGGGGCTACTGCAATCTGTAGAGAACACAGCAAGGGCATGGTACTTACTGCCTGGGCAGAGAGTAAAGGGCACACATTTCCCCTAGAGAGCCAAGCGCTGACAAATACCGTTGTGTTTAGCTCTGAATGAGTTTCAGGCAGATCAGGGATACGGCACTTGGATGCCCTAGGCAAAGTTTAAAAATTATGCTTTTTGTGCATCACCATCCATCTGAAGCTTT
Organism: Vombatus ursinus; assembly: GCF_900497805.2. Taxonomy (NCBI): domain Eukaryota; kingdom Metazoa; phylum Chordata; class Mammalia; order Diprotodontia; family Vombatidae; genus Vombatus; species Vombatus ursinus. The sequence continues at coordinate 9,001,419 of NW_020945437.1, read as the reverse complement.
GAGCAGTCTACCAGAACACATGCCACTTGACACATCTCTAAATAAATACCTACAGGCCATGGAGAACAGAATTTTCTGGCACTGAAATATGTGAAATATAAAAAAGTCACATTAAAAATGTCCTTCACTGTGCCATCCCTATCCCCTTATCCCCTAGAATACTGCATCATGACTTACCTACCTACTCATCCTGGCTCGCAGGTCAGAAGGCGCTATCCAAATCTGAACGGCCCTTTCTATTTTCATGCTCAACAGCAGCATCAACAAAATAGTGTTACTATTCTCCCCCCAATTTTAGAAGCTTCTTTCTTGTTTCTGCCGCTGTTAGGGCCCAAAGACTTAGTGATTAACCTTATTTTAGGAGCAGTTGAATATTGTCATTATTTTACATCACCCATTGTTTTAGATGAACTTATGCATGGGAGGTTGCAGTTATCTGCATATTTCTCCTATCTTCAAACGAGGCTATGAACTCTGTAAAGGGCAGAAACTACGTCTTATTTAAACTTTGTAGCTCTTCCTGCGCCTAGCACATTTTCTGCTTAATAAATGTTTGTTGTATGAATTTAGAAATGAATAAATTAATGGGATATTGTGTGTGTGTGTTTGTGTGTGTGTGTCTGACAAGTGCGTGAAAGGAAATAATGTATCATAAGCCTAGAAAGTTAGAATGGAGCCATGTTGTAAAGGGCTTTATATGCCAGACCGAGGAATCTGCACGTGGTTCTACAGATAAGAGGTGACCACTATTAAATAGGGAAATGACATGGTAGACCTGAGCTTTAGGAACATGACCTTGGTAGCCATGTGGAGAATGGAAAGGAAAGAAACTGGAGGCAGAGAGATGAATTAGGGGGTGACTGCAATAAAGCAGAGCAGATCAGAGGTGATGAGGGGACTAGCATCACTGGAAAATACTGGAGTATTGTAGCAGCAAGCAGTTAAATATCATTAAAGCCACCGCATATTTTCTCAGTTCAATCCGAACCACCAAAATCCTCCTCTTCAGTTTTGGGCCTTTTGGTATTAAAAAAGAGAGCAAGAGAGAGGTAGGGGAAAGAGAGAAAGATATTCATCTTTCTTTATACTCATAGAATCTTAAGGCTGTCATTTTACAGAGGCCCAAAAGGGTCTAGTGACTTGTCAAGGGTCACACAGATAATTATGAGCTTCTGTCTCCCAGTACGTGATTCTTCCATTAATCCACACTGCCCCCTCCCGGCATCCAGGAAAAAAAAGTTATTGAGCTAATGACAGAAAATCAAAAGACTTAAGACATACCAGTCCTCACTTAAATCAAAGAACAGAGATGGAAGGTGTTTTAGGCATCTAAAGCTCGAACTTAAATCTCAATTTATTACCAGAGAAGCATAGATCATAGATCACCAAACTAGAACTAAAAGGAATCTCAGATGCCAGTTCATCCAATCTCCCATTTTACAGATGAGAAAAGTGAGGCCTAAAGAGATTAAGTGATTGTTCAAGGTCATACGGATAGTGCCAGGGAGGGATCCCTTGAATCCAGTCCCTGTAACTCTAGAATCAGTCCTCTTTCTAGAGTAGCTTGTGGCCTATTGTCTGTCTGTCTGTCACTATCTGTCTCTCTCAAACTTAGCCAGTTAAGCCGCACTTCATCTAAAACCGGGTTGCTTTTTTTTGTTTGTTTTAAAAACTGGGTGTCCAGGGACAGCAAGGTGGCGCAGTAGATAGAGCACCAGCCTTGAAGTCAGGAGGACCTGAGTTCAAATCAGACCTCAGACCAAACACTTAACACTTAACTAGCTGTCACTTAACCCCAATTGCCTAAAAAAGAAAAAAAGAAAAAAAACTGGGTGGCCCTACCTAGCCAAGGCTAGAAGTTCAGAGGCTAATGATGGGCCCAAACCCACTCAGATCAGCTGTTTCCAACCTGGACCCAGTTGCCGCTCCTTAGACAACCTGGTGGGCCCTCCACCACTGCCCAAGGCTCACCATATTAATACCGAACTTAATGTGGAATCTATCAGCTTAGCCTATGGAAGCTCAGAACTACCCATCTTAAAATATCCACTGGCCTTACCTCCCCAGCAGCAGGAATTACAGGCATTTATAGGGATTTTAAGCTGGGCTAAAACCAGAGGTTCTTAAACTTTTTGTATCACCGTCCCCTTTAGTAGTCTAGTAAATAATAATTATTCTTAGAATAATGTTTTAAATGCATAAATTATGAATAGGACGACAAAGGAAATCAATTACATTAAAATACAATGAACGCATTTAAAAAAAAAACCCCCAAGTTCCCAGACCCCATCACATAAGAGGTGCGAGTGAATGTGAATCTTAGGTCCATAACGTTAGATCATAAAACATTCTGTTGAACAGAATCCCTCATCTGTAATGTCAGAGTCCTTAGCAGATGAGCCTGATCTGTGCTTCCAACCCCCTTCCATGTCCCCATAGCCTCACTTCTGTCCTTCCTCAGCCTCCCAAATACAAGGCAGGTACCCAAAATATTAACTCACCAATTGTTTGTGGCTTCTTTTTTCTGATCGATGCCCGAATTATGTCTGCTCCATGGATTTTATCTCTGTGTCTCTTAGATTTGGCTTCATAAAACCACTGGCCACTCATATTCTTCAGCTGTTGGTCATCCTTAATTTTTTCAGGCAAACGTCTGGAAAAAAAGGGTGAAAAAAAAAGACACCAAGGCTTCACTTGGTCAAGGATGCACACTGGATAAATGAGCTCATTGTGCTACTGTTTAAATAAATATACAAATACCCCACCCAAACACATGGCATCCAGTCTCTCAGATGGTCCCACAAACTGCCCAGACATCTCGTAAATGTTTGCTCCTGTTTGACCAAAAGTTAAGGAAACCAGAGCCAAGATTTTTAAAAATTCAAAGTTCCCATCATCCATGATCCCTGAAATTCCAGAAACAGAGATTCATTTCTCTGGCTTGAAACTTCACGTCCCCTCGAAAAACAAAAATCCCTGGAGGAAGAGTAACATATTAAGGCCAGATGAGGCATTTTTATATTCTGGTGTGAATGTGTATCTCAAGAGAGCTGTCTGAGATCAGCTTTTGCAAGAAAAGAAATATTAGACTCTGGGTGCCAGGCAATGGAAGGGAAAGACAAGGAAAAGGGTGCCTGAAAGTACTAAATAAGCTTTGCCTACCTTATGATTTTGCCTGAGGCCAGTATTCAACTCCTTTCCCTCACCCTTCCACATTCCCCCATGCTGGATACTAAGCTCTGAGCAAAGCCTTAGCTTCTCTCAAGACTCAGAACCAGGATTTGGACAGACCTCTCTCAGTGAGTCCATCCAGGAAGTCAAAGACTGCCATTACACCGAGCTTATAAATGGAACCATAAGCTTCTCCAATAGCCATTCTTCTGTTGTTGTTGTTGTTGTTCAGTCATGCTCAACTCTTCGTGACCCCATTTTGGGTTTTCTTGGCAGAGATACTGGAGTGGTTTGCCATTCCTTCTCTGGCTCATTTTACAGATGAGGAAACTGAGGTAAAGAGGGTTAAGCGACTTGCCCAGAGTCACACAGCTCCGAGGTGTCTGAGGTCAGATTTGAACTCAGGAATATGAGTCTTCCTGACTTTAGATCTGCTGCCCCACCTAGCTAGAGAATAACCATTCTTGCCTGTTTCTAATTCCCTTCCCTGTGGCTAACACAAACATCTACCTCATCTCTAAGTCTCTTCCACCCTAATCCTTGTCATCCTCATGCCCCAATGGCTTACACCAACCCTTCCCACACTTTCCACTTCTTTATTTCCATTAGTAAAAATAACTATAGCAGAGAGACAATTTGATGTAGCGAATAAATGGTCACCCTTGGACCCTCTGTTAACACAGTAATAACTGGGTGACCATAAGCAAGTCACTTTCTAATCTAATAAATTTTAGATGAGTTATTTATCTTCATTTGTAAGGAGACTTTCCAGGCAGTCATTCAGTCAATAAACATTTATTAAGTACCTACTAAATGCTAGGCTCTGTGCTAAGGCTGGGGATAGGCAAAAGACAGTCCCAGCACTCAGGAAAATCTAGTCTAATGGAGTGGACAACATGCAGACAAGACATATACACGATAAATTGGAGATATTTAACAGAGGGAAGGCACCAGCCTTAAAGGGGGTCAGGAAATGCTTCCTGTGGAAGGTGGGGTTTCACCCGGGACCTGAAGGAAGTCAGGGAAGCTGAGAAGTTGAGACGAGAAAAGAATATTCCAGGCTTGGGGCCAATGAAAAGACCTGGAAATGGAATGTGTTGTTTGAGAAACATCGAGGAAGCCACTATCACTGTATTACAGAGTACATGGGGGGAGTAAAGTCTAAGAAGACTGGAAAAGGTAGGAGAGGGTCAGGTTGTGGAGGTCTCTGAATGTCAGAGGATTTTATATCTGATCCTGGCAGTGATAGGGAGCCACTGACGTTTACTGCAGACGGTGGCAACACAGTCTGATATGTGCTACAGGAATATCCATCTTACAGTTGAGTAGAGAGTAGATTATAATAAGGAGATGCTGAAAATATGCTACATAGATGAAATGATAGGCCTGCACAAATAATAAAAATAAAAACTGATGTGTGTGTTATCACAGGGCTCTTTAAAGTTTGCAAAGCACTTTACCTCACTTATTATTAGCCCTGTTTTATAGATCTAGAAACTGAGGCTCAGAGAGATTAAATGACTTTCCCATCATAGTAAGCATCACAGGTAAAATATGAACTCAGATCACTCTCAATCTCTTCCCCTTAATATTTTTCCTACCTCTTCACATAGACTGTCACAACCTCTCTGCCTCAGTTTCCTCATTTGTGAAATGGGGACAATAATAACACCCAAGGTTGTTGCCAGGATAAAATGAGATATTTGTAAAGCACTTTGCAAACCTTAAAGTACCACATAAATAAATGCTCTCTTCTTACTGTTATTATTATTTGGAGTCAGAGTAGTTTTTGTCTGTTGTTAGCTGGATTAAGCAGGGCAAGTCACCTAATTTGGGCTTTGATTTCTTCATCTATAACTGAAGGAGTTAGATTAGATGCCTAGCTCTGAATCTATGCTCCCTTGACTCATAACCAAGCCAGGAGAGGATGAGTTGAAGGAACTGGGAAGGTTTAGTCTGTTAAGAGAAGATTTAAGGATGAGAAAACGAGAACTATCTTCAAATGGTCACAAGGAAAAGGAAATAAGGCTTCACCTGCTTGGTCGTAGAAGGAAGAACTAGAAGGGGGGGGGATTACAGGAAGACAGATTTCGGCTCAACACAAGGAAAAACTTCCTAACAATCAGAACTGTTTGCAAATAGAAGGGCCCCAGGGAGGGTAGTGAATTCCCTTGTCATTGAAAGTCTCTTAAGCACAGACCACATGACCATTGTTGGAAATGTAGTAAGATAGGACTGATGCTTAGGCTGCTATTGTACTAGGTGCCTTCTGAGTGCCCTTCAGATGCTTCATTTATAGGATCTGTTAGGCTAAGGAAGAACTGAAGATGCCATCTCCTTGAACAGGCAATAATAATGATATTAATAATAATAATAATAATAACATTTGTATAGCGCTTACTATGTACCAGGCATTGTGCTAAGCACGCTACAATTATTATCTCACTTGATTCTTACAACAACCCTGGAAAGTTGGTGCTGCTATTATCACCATTTTACAGATAAGGAAACTGAGGCAAACAGAGGTTAAGTAACTTGCCTAGGGTCACACAACTAGTAAGCGTGTCGGGGTGGATCTGAATTCAGGTCAAATTCAGCCTCAGACACTCACTGGCTATGTGTCCCATTCTCAGGGACTCCTTCACTGAGGCAGCTAGGTAGTAAAGCACTGGGCCTGGAGTCAGGAAGACCTGAGTGCAAATCTAACCTCAGACTAGCAGTGTGACCCAGGGCATGTCACTAAACCTGTTTGCCTCAGTTTCCTTGACTGTAAAATGGGCACAACAACAGCACCTACCTCAAAGGGCTGCTGTGAGGATCAGATCAGAATATTTATAAGTGCTTAGCACAGTGCCTGGCTAACAGTAGGTCCTATATAAACACTTATTCCCTTCTACCTTGAGCCCAGAGAGCACATTAATTGCTTCCTGATTCCACATCTTTAAGGAAGAGAAGGTTTCCTCAATGCTTAAATATCTAGCCTATCCCAATCAGAGAAGGTTTGGGGATGGGGGGTAAAAAGCATAAAAAAAGGTCCAATCACTCCTGGACAAATGAAGAGAGCAAGTCAGGATGGCAATAATTTTGAGCATTCTCAAAAAACACCAGAATGGGGCAGCTAGGGGGCACAGTGGCCCTGAAGTCAGGAGGACCTGAGTTCAAATCCAGCCTCAAACCAAACACCTGACACTTACTAGCTGTGTGACCTTGGGCAAGTCACTTAACCCCAATTGCCTAAAAACCAAAAAAAAAACAAAAAAAAAACCCAAACATCAGAATGACTTCAGCAATGTGGCATCAGTCATCAACTGGTTGACACCCAGCCCCAACCCCCTCCATGTTAGCCAGAGTTTTTCCTAACAGTGGATTTTGAAGGGATCTTGTCTACACCTTGGTGAGCTTCAATGCTAAACTTCTGTCAAACAGAAGACAGATCATGTAGTGATTACAACAGTCTGTGGACCATGAGAATGCAACCAAACCCTGTGACTGCCAGGCAGCATTTGGCTCCCTTAGAATTCTTAGTCATTATATACAAGGAACGGGTTTTGGGTTTCTTGTTTGTTTATGTTAAAGGGGAAGGAAAGAAGCAAAATGCTGTTAAACAGCAGCAAGACATAAATATTCTCCTAAAATGGCTGCCAATCCTAGATTTAATAAAACAATCTCCTTCCCTACCCCCACCCCCTTGTACTCGACTGTTTTGGGAGAAAACTGTAGACACAATTCCTCCATCAGACAGGGGTCTGGCCTGGATGACTTTTAAAGTCTCTTCCATATCCTAGGATTCTGTAATTCACTGGAAGACTTCATAGATGAAACTCTATACGCATCCTCAAACTATAAATCTCCCCCAAAGAGAAAGATTCTTAGGAATCACAGATCTAGAATTTCAAGGGACATTAGAGGACATCGACGTCAACCCCTGCATTTTACTGATGAGGAAACTGAGGCTGAGAGGTTAAGTGACCTGCTCAGGATCACACAGCTAATAAAATGTCAGATGTAGGATCTGAATTTGGGTTTTTTTGTTTGGTTTTTTTTACTTCAAAGCCATCACTCTACTATGCCACCTTGCTGTCCCTTAACCCACTGGTATCACTGAGGCTTTCTACAACTTATACTCATCGACCTCTTCCTTCTGAAACCCACTATTGAGCCTCTGATTGGTGCTAAATAAGAATAAGAATAATAGCATTTGTATCGTGTTTCAAGGTTTGCTAGGTGCTTTACAAATATCATCTCAATTGGTCCTCACAAAATGCTGAGAAGTAGGTGCTGTTATTATCATCCCCATTTTCAGTTAAGGAAACTGAGGTTAAAATAGAAGTTAAATGACTTGTCCAGGGTCACAAAGCTAGTGTGTCTGAGGCTGCATTAGAACTCATATCATTGTGAGTCTAGGTCCAGCCTCTCTAGCTAATGTGCCACCTGGCTACCTCATGATATTGCAATTCATTACCCTCCAATTTGAGGAGAAAAATAAAGATAATTACAGTTCATTTGTATAGTGCTTTAAGCTTTATAAAGAAGATCCTCCCTCATAACAGCCCTAGAAAGTGGGTAATAACAACCATTCAAGTTTTTACAGCACACAAAAAAAGGTAGCGTAATGTCCTGAGAAGAGCATGGGACCTAAAATCAGAAAAGGCAGGTTTGTAATTCCTTGACTATTACCATCAATATGTTATATCACCATTACATCACCATCAGCCCATTTTAAAGAGGAGGAAAACTGAGGCTCAGAGGATTTCAGTGACTTAGACAGCTTTTAAGTGTCCAAAGTGGAACGTGAAGCATTGCCATGTCTTCCTTTGAACTTGTTTTGTCTCTAGTATAAATATTCTCTTTAAAGATCATCCAGGTTGTGCTTTCTATTTCTTTTGTTGCTAAATGGCACCAGGCAGAGTCAGTATGACATAGTGGATAAAGAGCCAGCCTTGGAACCTGGGAGACCTGGGTCCAAGTACTAGCTCCGACACATTCCGGTTGTGTAGTTATGGGCAAATTTCTCAGTGACCTCAGGTAACTAACTCTCTAAGATGATAAATCACGGAGTTGCCAGTAGACCTAGATGGAGGCAGTTTCCACATGGAGAATTCATCACGATGAAGAAATCACAGACCCAAACCAAAAATAAATGGCACCTAGTAAGGTACTTGAAGATACAGTGGGCACTCAGTAAAAATACTTGTGGAGTTACTGAACAAAGACAGAAAAATCAGCACTTAGCTAAAAGACAATGGCCCTTGATGTGTCTTCGTTGTTAGCGCAAAGACGGAAGAAGATAGAATGGGGAAACCAAACTCTACAGGAGCATAGACTCACAGAATTTAGACCTAGAAGGCTTTTACTGCAAAGGAGTAAAATTCGGGGCCCACTGGTTACAACCGAAACACTCTCCAATGTTTGAACCAGATTAAAATGTAATTGGAAAATATTTAAGAGAATAAATAATAATACAATAGAACATAGGTAATGTTCCATTATTTAGATATAATGGAAGATGACATAATAACCTTACATAAGATATAACATACAAAAGAATGTTCTAATATAATAATACTTCTCCACAAGGGGAGTTCCCTACAAGGAAGAAATTACAGGTCCAGTGGCCTCCAGTTTCTATTTGAGTTTGACACTACTGTCTTAGAGTATCTAGCCTAACCCTTTCACTTTACGTTTAGACAAGAGGCTCACTCCTATAAGCCCCAATTTCCTGACTTGTAAAATGGGGATAGGGAGGAGCAGCTAGGTGGTACAGTGGACAGAGCACCAGCCCTGGAGTCAGGAGGACCTGAGTTCAAATGTGACCTCAGACACAACACTTACTGGGCAAGTCACTTAACTCCAATTGCCTCAACCAAAAAAAAAAAATGGGGATAGGGAAGGTAGGTGGTACAGTGGATAGAGGACTGGGCCTGGAGTCAGGAAGACTCATCTTTCTGAGTTCAAATCTGGCCTCAACACTTACTAGTTGTGTGATCCTGGGCAAGTCACTTAACCCTATTTGGCTCAGTTTCCTCATCTGTAAAATGAGCTGGAAAAGTAAATGGCAAACTACTACAGTATCTTTGCCAAGGAAACCCCAACAGGGGTCCCAAAGAGTCAGGCATGAATGAAGAATGAATGAACCACAAAATGGGGATAATAAGACTTATATTATCCACCATACAAATCTGCTGTATTGAAAGCACTTTTGCAACCTTCAAAGTAGAATAAAATAGAAATATGAATTGTTAGTAATCACGAAAGCATCATATTTTTGGTAATTAGCCCAATGAAACCGGGAAACAAGAAAAGACATGCATCTGACCCACAGCAGTCACACCTTACAATTACATAGTCAATGTGATTTTAGCCAGAAATACGGACTTGAGAGTATATTAGTAATATTGACATAAAACCTCACTAAAGTCACTTTGAGTGACAAAACCCTTCATTTTAAAAGACAAAGCCCTTGAGAAAGGCAGCTGAAGATAATCACGAGATGTGGTCAGTTGAACACATCTGCGGAAAGAACACCCAGCCCACCAGATGTTGGAGGGCTGGGGGTGTGGGTATATGTGGCTGCGTCTATACGAGTACACGTTTCCTGCTGATGGCATAAAGTCCAAAACAGGAAGCACCATACCAACAATTTCATCTTCAGACGATGAAAGACTAATTGCAAATATGTGCCAACCATGTATGGAAAGACTCACTAGTTTAAAAAAAAAAATAGCCAAAGCTATTAGCTCAAGTTAGCTGTCAGCAGCTTGTCCTCCTCATTTGTCTCTTCCTTCCCACCCAACTCTCAAATGAAAAGTCCTCCAGTAGTCCTAGGTTTGAGAGTGAATAAATTCCTTTCCATTCCTACCATGCCTCTGATAGTTGGCACCTAGGCTATGCCTTGGAGCTTCAATTAGTCTCAGAGAGACACTAAGCAAAACCAAAAGGACCAGAGCCAGCAACCTCTGCTAAGGATTCCCGTACCACAGCAAAAGGTCCCTTTCCCTATTTAAAGGAAAGCAAAACTGGCCAGAAGCATTGGCGGTAGCAACTGTATGTGGCCATAGGAGGGGCATGTATTGGAGTGGCAGTGGAAAAGGTAAGCCTTTTTACCACCTCTTTATGGCATCGAATCCCCTTAGCCTCTCTCAAGGAAAAATCATAGCCCTTTACAGGCAGAAGGGTCATGTCAAGATAAAGTGGTCCAATTGTTTCATTTTACAGATGAGGCACCTGAGGTTCAGAGAACAGAAGTTACTTGCCCATAGGCACTTTAATAAATAGTAAATTATTTAAAAATTTTAAATTAGTAAAAGTAGAAAGGTTTTCCTGACATCAAGGCTAAATTGACTTCTTTGTAGCTTTGTAGAGGTTTTGCCCTCTGGTAGTAATCAGAAAAAAAGCTAATAATATCTTTTCTATGAGATGGCCCTTCAAATAACTGAAAATAACTATCATGTTTTTCTGCTTCTTCCCCAGACTAAACTTCCCCAGGTCCTCCAACTACTACTCTTAAGGCATAGATTCAAGGCCCTTTACCATGATGGTTTCCTACTTCTGGACACTCTCCAATTTATCAGTATATTTCCTAATTTTTACTATGTGCCCATGGGCAGAGATACTAAATGGGGGAGTTGGGATACAAATTCAAGTCTTCTGACCCAGAATCCCAATGTTCTTTCTGTTAATTTCCATTATAGGCCATGGTTACTTTTTAAATATGCCTTTTCTAAAAACCCAACTAGGAAGCTAGTGGCAATAGTACCAGGGACGGTATAGGAGAGCCATCTGTAAAGCAGGGGGCCAGGAAGTACTTACCCAGGGAAACTAATGGCAGTGGAGTTAAGGGAGGGTATGGAATGGCCATCTGCAAGGTAAGGGACCAGAAGGACCACTGGCATCCCAGAAAAGGAAAGCAGACCCCTATATTTGATGTTACCTACATGACAACATATGGACATCTTTTTTATTAATGTCATACACTTTTCTTTATATATCTTACTTTATCTGTCCAACTAAACTAAGTTCCTTCAAGTCAAGTACAATGTGAGGGGTCACCACCAATAAATGAGGTTTCTTTGATTATTATCAAATTATGTATCCTCTACAACAATGGTGTTAAACTCAATTAGAAACAGATCCCTGCTGGCAGTATATCGACTTAGGAAAAAGGCTAGGAGTGAGACATCTCTGCACATCACCAAGCTATGAGTGTGACAACTCTATATAACACCAACCATAATGCTGTGTACATAGTAGGGACTTAGTAAATATTTGTTGATTTGAAGAATATGACACACATACAACATTCTCCCCCATCTCGATCAGTAATAATAAAAATACAATTCCTGTAAAGTCTTACACTTGGGTTAAAAAAACAACAACAAAAGACAACTTCAAAAAAAAAAAACCCATAACTTCACAAGTATGAGATGGGGGAGGCATGGTTAGATATGTTCTAAAAAATTATCTGGGGAGGTTTAGAGGACCGCAAGATCAATATGAGTCAGCAGTAGGATGCGAGAGTCAAAACTGCTAATGCAACTTTGGGCTGCAATAAGAGAGACCTGGATTCCAAGAATAGGAAGATGATAATCTCTGTCCTCAACAGGACCTCATCTGACGTCTTAGCATTAGTTCTGGGCACTACAAGATTAGGAAAGATACTGGGTGTCCAGAGGAGGGAATCCAACATGGGGAAGGGCCCTGAATCTATGCCTTAAGAGGAGTAAGTTAAAGGACCTGGGGAAGCGGCAGAGAAACATAATCGTTGTTTTCAGTTATTTGAAGAGCTGTATTTTAGAAAAGGTGTTACAATATTAGCTTTTTTCTGATTAGCACCACAGGGCAAAACCAAGAAGAATGGGTAGAAGATGCAAAGAAGCCAATTTAGATTTAATGTCAGGAAAAAAAATGATGTTTTTACTAATTTGTTATTTTAATAATTTACTAATATTTACTAATTTTTCATTCTTAATAATTTACTAATATTTACTAATTTTTAAATAAAACTTGTGCTAACATACACAGCCATTGTCCAAAAGTGAAATGGGGTGCCTTAGGAGAGATAGTGGGTTCCCAACTTATTGGTGGTCCTCAAAGAGAGGCTGTAATCTCGTCAGGGATGTTATCACAAGGATGCCTTTCATGTATGGGGTTGGCATTGAGGTCCATTCCAACTTTGAAATTCTGTGACTTTGATTTTTTGGTTTCCAAAGTACCTTGCCCCTAAAAACCCTAGAAGATCAATCATGCCACAGTTAGTATCTCTATTTTACAGATGAGGCAAACTATTGAGATTCCAATGGGCTAAGTAACTTTGTCACAGAGCTAAGAAGGATTGGAGCCAGGATCCAAACCTAGGTCTTTTGGCTCGAAAACCAATGTTCCTCGAGCAATGCCAAAATATCTCTCTGTTCAAGAACACTGGCTTGAACTTTGCATGGATGGGATGTCTTGACAGATTCTTGCGAGTAAGAGCTATTTCCTTTTTATCTTTGCATACCCAGCACCAAAGCCAATAGTAAGCACTTAATAATATTCAATCTTTCGCTTTGCAATGAACATCTTTCTTCCCTCCACGTACCCTATGATCCAGGGACACTGGCCTCTCTGCTTTTCCTCTCATGTGACTCTCCATCTCCCAACTCCAGGCATTTTCACCAGCTGTCCTCCATGTACGGAACGTTCTCCCTCCTCATCTCCACTCATGACTTCTCAGGCATCCTTTGTCTCAGCTGAAGTCCTACCTTTTGCAAGAAACCTTTCCCAATTCTTCTTAATCTTTAGTATCCTCCCTCTGAGATTACTCCCAATTTATCCTGCATATATCTTGTTTGTATATAGTTGTTTGCCAGTTGTCTCCACCATTAGCCCATGAGATCCTTGAGACTGTCTTGGTTTTTTTTTTGTTTGTTTGTTTTGAGGCAATTGGGGTTAAGTGACTGGCCCAGGATCACATAGCTAGTAAGTGTCTAGGACCATATTTGAACTCAGGCCCTCCTAACTCCAGGACCAGTGCTCTATCCAGTGCTCTACCTAGCTGCCCAAGCAGAGACTGTCTTTCGCCTTTCTCTGTATCCCCAATACTCGGCCTAGAGCCTGGCACACAAAAGGCATTTAATAAATGCTATTTAACTAACAACAAAAGGACTTGGGCCCTCCAGCTCCTTGTAGTAATTTCTCTCAACCGAACTTCTAAAGGTGTTCCTATAGAAAAGCCTAGTTTTTGTTGATTTTCTGCAAGGTACAAACCTGCTAGTTACAGTGCACAAAAATGCAATTCTAGGTTTAGGAGGGCAAGTTGGCTGCTGAGTCATGTGGGGATCTCCCAATGTGGGAACTCCCTCCACCTGTACCCACCTTTGACTTAGCAGATAAATCCTAGGGAGTTGCCTGAGGTACAGAGAAGTTCAGTGATTTACCTAGGGCCATATATCTAAGAGTCTAGGGGATTCAAATCCAGGTCTTCCTGATGGCAAGCCCATCACCCGATCTATTATTGTTACTAATAATAACTAGCATTCAGAATGTGGTTTACAAATAATATCTCATTTGATCCTCACAATAACCCTGGGAGGCAGGTGCTCTTATTATTCCCATTTTAGAGATGAGGAAACTGAGGTAGATAGAAATTAAGTGACTTGCCCAGGGTCCCTCAGCTAATAAATGTCCAAGTCTAGATCTGAACTCAGGTCTTCCTGACTCCAGGCCCAGTGCTGCACCCACTGTGTTGCCTAGCTACTTACACAAGGCTGACTCATTATACTACTAGTGAAAAAAAGTAAGTATTTTTACTTTTATCTCAGATCTAGTTTACTGATTATGTAGCTCTGATTTCTCCTCTGTGCTAGTTACATTATGGCCATGCACCATCCAAATTTGAGAAGAGGCAGAGTGGTATGATGGATACGGTGCTAGATTTTGTGTCCTGGGTCTGGATCCCACCACAGGACCTGACTGGCTTGATCTTGGGCAATTCATACATCCTGTCTCAGTGCCAGCTTCCTCATCTGAAAAATGAGGACACCAACCTGTAGTACTTATATATGAGGCTGTCAGGAGGATCTGATGAGATATTCAATGATAGGTACCATACAAATGTCAATCATCATTTTTATGATTTTGACATTCTTTCAATAAGTTTTTATTGTCCAGGTACCATGTGCCAAGTCCCGTGCTAGCCATCAAGGGAGACATTGCTGCTGTTGTTTGTCCTTTGTTCTCAAAGAGGACCATGACATCGGGAAGGTGATGTCATGACTTTCAAGTAAATTGGATTTAGGTGAGGCAGGGCTGTGCAAAGTCACTAGCCTCACTCCTCCAGAGGCATTTGGGTCCAGTAGCAAGACACAGGTCAGGACGACTGGAGATGGCCCCAGAGGTGGTGAGAGACCACGGCCTCTTTAAGCTAAGGGCTTTCCCAGGTCTCAGTTTGTCTGAGGCAATGTCCATCCAGTGATGACTTAACTTGACAGTATATGTAAAGGGCTTTAAATTCCTCAGAAGAAAATTATTTTTTTAAATATAGCAATCCTCCCAAGGTAACCAGTAAGAATTACTAAGACTCGAGACCCTCAGCTGGTATCACATGGAGGATGATATGCCAATAAAGCAAAACTTGCTGGAATTTCTGGATGACTGCCTTACTTAAAATAAATTTTGTCTTATGGACAGAATATCAAATCAGTAGTTTTGTCCTCCATTTAGTGAGCAAAGAGTTTATTCCAAGGGAGACAGAAAGGTATATAAGATGTTGGCCCTGCCTTCGATGAATTATAGTATGGCAAAGATAAGATGGACACAATAACACTAATATATTCTTCCCTGTTATGAACTCCTACTGTGCTTCATTCATGCCTTTTCTTATGTTCTCAGCATATTCTATTTTACATGACAGTGAATTACATAGATGTCTTCTCTCCCCTACCACATTCCAAGTTCCTTGAGGACAGGATCATGTCCTAGAAGCTAGGTGTTAGGTGATGCAGTGAATAGGGTGCTAGACTTGTAACCAGGAAAACCTGAGTTCAAATCTAGCCTCAGACTCTGGCTAACTGTGAAACCCAAGGCAATTCACTTAACCTCTGCCTGTCTCTGTTTCCACATCTGTAAAATGGGGAAAATAATAGTATCTACCCTCCCAGGATAAGAATAAAATGAAATGATAGTTGTCAAGCATTTCGCAAACTTTAAAGTGCCATAGAAATGCTAGCTATTATTAGGTACAATTATTGGAACCTTAGAGCTGGAAGGGAACCTAACAGCCATCCAGTGATTGCAGTGTAGTAGAAAGAATACTTTATTTGGAGTCAGTAGACTTTGGCACAAACACGATGTATGATCGTGGGTAGGTAGGTCACTTCCCTTATTTGTATGTAACATCCTCTCTAGGATCACTTTTCTAACTTTCACTAATACTGACATGTTGGTCCCCAGAGGGGTGACTGCTACAACATTCAGGGTTCTGGGGGTGACCTTGAAGGAGGGGCACATACTTTATGGGTGGCTTTCCTCCCATCAGTTGGGTTCATGAGCCCCCACTGGTGTGCCTCCCTTTAATCAGCTAGTAGACCTAACTGTTGCTATTGTCCAGCTGTTTCAGTCCAGTCCAACTCTTCATGACCTCATCTGGAGTTTCTTCGAAAAGATACTGAAATGGTTTGCCATTTTCCTTCTCCAGTCCATTTTACAGATAAGCATCTCAGGCAAACAGGTTTAAGTAACTTGCCCCGGATCACACAGCTAGTAAGTGTCTGAGGCCAGATTTTAACTCGGGAAGATGAGTCTTCCTGATTCCAAGCCTAGCATTCTAGCCACTGGACCATTGAGCTGCCGTAGTAGACTCAATTAGCTTATTAGAAAAGGCATTCACAAAAATGCACTAAGAAGAATAACAGTTATAAAGCATCTTATTTTTTTTAAAAAAACCTTATTATTTATTTTTAAACATTCTTTTGGTTTTTTTTTTTTAAATTGAGTTCCAAATTCTCTTCCTCCTTTGCATCCTCTCCCATACCCACAGAGAAGGCAAGTAATATATCAATTATATATGTGAAATCATGCAAAACCTATTTCCATATTAGCCATATTTCCAAAAAAAAAAGCAAGAAAATTAAAGAAAGTGAGAAAAGCATACTTTAATTTGCACTCAGAGTTTTTCAGTTCTCTCCCTAGAGGTGGATAGCATTTTTTTTATCATGAGTCCTTTGGAATTGTCTTGGACCATTGTACTGATCAGAGTAGCCAAGTCTTTCACAATTGATCATTACAACATTGCTGTTACTGTGTATAATGATCTCCTGGTTCTTCTCACTTCACTTTGCATCATTTCATACATGTCTTGCACATTTTTCTGAAACTACCTCCCTTGTCATTTCCTATAGCACAACAGTATTACATCACAATCATATGCCACAACTTGTTCAGTCATTCCCCAAATGATAAACATTCCTTCAATTTCCAATTCCTTGCTACCACAAATAGAACTGCTAGAAATATTTTAGTTACAAAGAAGCATTTTCCCCAAAATCTAGGACACAGTATCCCCTAAATACACCAGAATGTAGAAGAATGGTATGAACTTAAAGTACAATAGTTGTAAAGCACATATGTGGGCAACGTCAACTCATAACTCTGGAATAGCATGGCTTTCGTGTCCTTTCTTTCTCTGGAAAGTTTTCACTAAGTTCACTTCAGAGAAGGGTGTCACAGTACCAGTGCTTAACAAATCTCTCTATTGTTTAGCTGGCTGGTTCCTCACATGGCATAGTATCTCAACTGGTCGGGTCAATCTTCTGCTAGGCTGGGTTGAGAAGGTTGCTCAGCCACAGAACTGGCTTCTTATTGGATTCAGCTCCAGGAAGGACCAAGCAGGTTACCTGGCCTTTGAGCAGGCTCCTTGACCTTTCAGATTTTCACAGGACATGGCATGTCTGCTGGACTCCCTGAGCTGGTTCCTGAGGAACAGAGGCAGTTTCACCTTCAGCCTTAGACTTGGCTGGGTAATACAGTGCTCCTTTTCGGCTAATGCGTTATAGTCTTCTTTTCAGGAAGGGCAATGATACTTAGCCTAGGACTGGCAAAATCTCTCTCCTCTTTGATTCCCTCAGAGCTTTGGCTCCAAGATATTTTACTCCAGACACGGGTGGGAGAGGTGTGACCTCTCCTAATAAACAACCCTTTCTGATTCAGAGGCAGTTTTCCTTTACTTACATATGTTGTTCATCCCAGAATCCTATTGAGTCTTTTTGCAAAGAGGCATCTGGGAACAAAGGTATGGAGACAGATTGTGGCAAATTAATTTTTGATGGCCTTTTCATATGCAATTGAGATATGTATGTCTCAGATCCTAAGGTGATGAATGTTTCTCTTCTATCTAATAAGGTCAATGTGTCTATGCCTTATGAGCTTGAAACTTGTTGAAGTTCAACTAATACATACTTCTGCATAAAAATAGGGCATTGGAATAGTCAGTCTGTTATGAGATCAACAAATTATGATGAACTCTTATGAATTATGATGCAGATAATTAAAAACCTCAAAATGCTTATCAAACACATATATGCAATGCACTGTGCTAGACAATAGGGACAGACTCAAAAGTAAATATCATTAGAAAACTAGATGATGTTTTCAACAGATTCACTCTCCCATTTTGTCTTACGTAGATGACTACTAAAATACACATTCACGTTGAAGGGAGGTAGACACATCCCAAAGCCATGATAAGTGTCGGGAGAAATCAACCTAGTTTATACTGCAGGTAAGCCACAAAACAGATAATCAAAAATTCACTATAATCCAAGTGTTTTTGTGGTTGTTGTTCAGTCTGACTTTTTGTGAACCCGTGGGCCACACTGGCCATGGGGTGTTCTTTTATAAACACCTTGGCAGTCTCTAATCCTCTCTCTTCCATCAAAGAACATGTCATAGGGTTTGTTTTTTATATCCACAGGGCACAAGAGAGGTGTCCATCAGCTTTCAATGAAATTCATCATTCTTATCTTAACTATGGTCCTCAGGCCTGACCACACCTAAGTCAACACAAGGTGCTTGGCAGCTGGTAGCCAGGCAGCACCCAAAGTCTGAATCACACCAACTTTTCTACCACCACCCCCTCCCAAACCTGCCTCCCTCTCAGCAGAGAGACAAGGGCCACACCAACAGTGGTCACGCCCTCCCCACCCTTACCCCCACCCCCACATGCTCCTCAAAGCAGCTGACGGAAAGAAAACCCCCCAAACCACAAGCCAGTGCTTGGTGCAAAGAGAACCACAGCATTTCTGCCTTTGTAGACTCCCTGGTGCCAGTGGTAACACACTCCCCCCATCCCTACCCCCAGGGACGGGTTCCAGTGGGATCTCTGCATTTTTGAGGCCATTTTCATCATATATCGCAATATCCCGAGAGGTTCCTCCACTATATTTACACTGAGCCACAGAGCAACAGGCAAGAGTTAGGCAAAGGGCAGACTGGAGCCCTCAAGGGCAGGAATATTTGGGGAAAAGACTGAAATGACTAAATAGTAGAAGCATTAGAGGTGGGAAGAACTGGCACTGAATCCAACCCTGCCAATTCACATACAGCTCTCCCGCCTCACTTTGACTCGGCTGGCCCTGCATCAACTCTAATGATGGCAACGAGGATAATGACCATTTATTTGGCATTTTAAAGTTTTCAACGTATTTTCCAAACATGTCATTTGTGCCTCACAACCCCGAGAGCTAGTATAGTTATTATGAGAAACAAATAAGATAATGTTTGCAAAGCCCTTTGTGAAACCTTAAAGCACTATAGAAATGCTAGTTGTTACTACTGCTACCACCACCACTACTACTACTACTACTACTACTACTACTACCACTACTACCACTACTACTACTATCTTCAATGTACATGAGGAGACACTGTGGATCAAAAAAGGGAAATGACTTGCTTATGGTCACAGAGCAAGTTAAGTACTCAGATGAGATTTGAATCCAAGTCTTCCTGATTACAAATCCAGGGAAAGAGTAAAAAGCACTCTGCCTGTTCCACTTTTGCAAACCAAAGGTCTTACTAGGCAGTATATTAGTACATAATAGTATATCAGTAGTAGTAGTAATAGTAATATTAGTAGTACTAATAGTGATAGTAGTAGTAGTGATACTAATAGTAGTAATAGTAATAAAAGTGGTAGTAGTAGTAGTAGTTATTACTACTACAAGTAATTGCTACTACAAGTTGGTCATTGGTTGGTTAGTTGTGCTTTGTTCTCGAAGAGGACCAAAATGACATCACTATATCAGAGTCAAGTTACAATGCATCTGACTGGCTGATCGGACCAATACGAGCATGGAATGTTCTACCATGGGACAGGCACAGATAGTCCATGTAAACATTTGGGGTGGATTCTCTAAATTTGCGTATCTCGTGTTTCTTTTGAGCTACTTCAATTCTGCTTTGCTCATAGAGCACAGCACCTTCTCCAATGTGGGCGTGCCATGCTGGGCAGTCCTGGGCCAGTGTCTCCCATGTCACACAATCAATTCCAAAGTTCGTAAGAGAGACTTTAACAGTGTCCTTTTATCATTTCTTCTGGCAACTACAAGTAATTATTAGTACAAACAATAGTACTAGTAAAAGTAATAGCAATAATAGCAGCAGCAGGAATAGTAATATTAGTAGTAGTAGTAGAAGTAATAGCAGTAGTAATAAAAGTAATATTAGTAGTAAAAGTAATGGCAGTAATAGCAGTAGTAGTAACAAAAGTAATAGTAGTACTAGTAATAGTGATAGTGGTAGTAATAATAGGAATAGAAGTAATAAAATGGTGATAGTAGTAAGTAAAAATAATAATATTAGTAGTGGTAGTAACAATAGTAATAGTGGGAGTAATGGTAATAGTGCCAATAAAAGTAATAGTAGTAGTAAAAGTAATAGTAGTAGTAGTAACAGCAGTAGCAGCTTTTATAGAGCTCTTTAAGTTTTCAAAAGCTCTCTATATTATTTCACTTAATCTTATCAACAACCCTGTAAATTAAGTGCTACTATTTTCCCCCATTTTACAGATGAATAAGTAAAGGCTGAGGGAAGTTTACTGACTTGCCTAGGGTCACAGAGCTAGGAAAGGTTGGAAGCATGACTTGAACTCAGGTCTTCCTGACTCCCAAGTCCAGCCACAGTTGTTTCATCTGTAGAATGAAGAGGCCAAATAAGATAATATCTAAGGTCCCTTCCAACTTTAAACATTATAACAATGGATATAAAATACTTATTATTTCTCTCTTTAAACTCAGTGCAATAACACCAGACCTGCCAGAGGGCCTGTGTTCAAATTTGAACTTTGTCTCTTACCACATGATGCTGGGTAAGTGGTTTAACTTCTCTAGACTGAAATCGTCTTGAGGATAGGGAGTATTAGGTGCCTTTCTCTGTATCTCCAGAGCTTAGTAAACAGCACATAGTAGGCATTTAATAAATGCTAGGTAGGGGCAGCTAGGTGGCACAGTGGATAGAGCGCCAGCCCTGGATTCAGGAGGACCTGAGTTCAAATCCGGCCTCAGACACATAACCCTCACTAGCTGTGTGACCCTGGACAAGTCACTTAACCTCATTGCCTAGCCAATAAATAGATAGATAGATAGATAGATAGATAGATAGATAGATAGATAGATAAATGCTGGGTGACTTTAGTTTCCCTTCTGTAAAATGCAAGGCTTGGAATGGGTAATCATTAGATGAAGTACTAAGGTCCTCTCCAATGCTCACCCTCCCAATGTCAGAGCACACCTCACAGGGAGGAGGCTTGTGACTCACGTTTGACAGCCATGCCACGGGCTCGTGGTGTGACAGGTCCCCAAGCACTCGGCCTCGTGATTCAAGAGAAGTAATTATGGGGAAATCCTAGCCCCCCTTGGTTTTCTCTGCCTGCTCTCCCCCCGCACCCCGACTTCTCAGGCTGCCTGGAGCAAAGCTGGGCATCTGGTAGACTTCCCATCACCTCAAGAGGTCCTCACTCCTTCCGACATGACGGAGGGCTTTCTGGTGAGACACACTTGCAGGAAAAGACAAACGGGCTAACTAACACAGGCAGCAAAGACAGAGTCTCCTTCCCCTTTTTACATCCTTACTTCTTCCTCCTGTTCTTATAGAAGAATAGAAGAGCCCTCCTTCAAAACTACCTTTGTGTCTACCTACCTCAAAAGTTTATTGTGAGGAAGGAAAAAACATTTATTAAGTGCCTACTATGTGTCAGGTACTGTGCTAAGTGCTTTACTTATTATTTCATTTAATCCTCACAGCCACCCTGGGAGCTAATATTATCATCCTCATTTTATAGATGAGGAAACTGAGGCAAAGGAGCAGTAAGTGAATCAAATGACTTGCCCAGGGTCACACAGCTAGACAGCAGCTAAGCTGCATTTGTATAAGGCTTTCTTGACTCCGGGCCAAGTTCTCTTTCCACTGCACTTCCTAGGAGCTTCAGAGGAAAGCGCTTTACAAACTTCAGGGTACAATGGAAATCTGGCTCATTAGCATCACCTCTCTCTTCCCTGGACAAGCTGATTCTGCAGACCAGACCCGCTGAAATGGCTGCACTTTCTCCGTGGCTAGAGTTAGCAGGAGCACAGCCCGATCTGCTATCTCTGTGGGTGGCTGCATGCAGCTCACTCAGTGGGCAGATTAATGAGGCCCAAGCTGTGGGTGTGCTTCCCCTGTGGCCCAATTAGCTTAACCAGGCTCCCCGGGCTGTATGCTTGAGCCTGGAAGGCCACAGTGGAAAAGTCAGGCTACTGGAGAAAGCAGCACACCACGCGGGAGAAGGTGGAGAACACAGCTACCCCCAGAGTGTGGTCACTGGTGTAATGGTCACAGACACAATCCTTTAGAGGGAGCACTGAAGAGTGACTCGGGAGGAGAAAAAAAAGGGGGAGAGAAAAGTGGCTAGGTGGGACAGCTGGCAAAGAAAGAAAAACAGACAAGCTGGCTTGAATTTTATAAACAGAAAATCTGAAAAATTCCCCACTACTGTAAATCGGGCAGGATTATGTTTCTGTGCATGGGCATACACATACATACATACACACACACACTCACACACACACTCTCTCTCTCTCTCTCTCTCTCACTCTCTCTCCCCTCTTTCACACTACAGATTTTGTGGCTTCCTAACCCATTCCAAAACTTTCCCTAATGTTCATTTTCCATTTCAGATAGACCTAAGCTCAAATCCAAGCTCAGCCACTTACTAGCTGTATGACCCTGGGCAAGTCATTTAACATCTGCTTATCTCAATCACTCATCTGTAAAATGGGGATAATAACAGCACCTACCTCCCAGGGTGGTTGTGAGGATCAAATGAGATGAAATTGTAAAGCCCTTAGCACAGTGCCTGGCACATAGTATGTACTATATAGACATTAGCTATTATTATTATTAATTATAAAGTGTTTAGCATAGTGCTATTTAAACGTTATTATTATTATTAATTGCAAAGTGCTTAGCACGGTGCCTGGCACACAGTAAGTGCTATTTAAATGTTAGCTATTATTTTTGTTATTATTCATTATAAAGTGTTTAGCAAAGTGCCTGGCATATAGTAAGCTCCATATAAAATTTACCTATTTTTATTATTGTCTTGCTCAGTATTCAACAAAGATTCTTAACCTGGGGTCTATGATTAGATTTTAGGGGACCCATAAACTTCAATGAAAAAAAATTATACCTTTATTTTTCACCAGCCTCTAACTGAAATTTGTCATTTTCTTCTATTTTTAATATAGGCAACAATATTATTCTGAGAATAAGCCCCTAGATTTCACCAGACTTCCCCAAGGGTCCATGACACAAAAAAGCTGA
Source organism: Vombatus ursinus (assembly GCF_900497805.2). Taxonomy (NCBI): domain Eukaryota; kingdom Metazoa; phylum Chordata; class Mammalia; order Diprotodontia; family Vombatidae; genus Vombatus; species Vombatus ursinus. Next base: position 8,978,415 of record NW_020945437.1, on the reverse strand, counting down.
AGAATCTCTGATCTAGAATGAGCACATTATTGATACAGTGCTTTAAAGTTTGCAAAATCTTTTCTTCACAAAAGAGGTTGGCTCACTCTATACACATCTGGTGTATCCACCCCCCCCATTCAATGGTTGTCTAGGGCTTTGAGACCTTGACTTTGATTCTCTCTCTAAGACCTTCCTGAAGGTCCCAATGTGAGAAACCCAACTTAGAAAGGCCAGTGGCTTCCAAAGAGCTGCCCCATTCTCAGCTACTAAATATCAGCTACTGTCCTTCTTGAACTCATAGCAGTATTGTGTTCCTGAAAGCTGTGTCTCAATGCTCTTATAGTCATCATAAAAACATTAACTAGCAAGGTTTGCAAAGCCCTTAACATAACTTTAGCTCATTTGATACTCATTAAAAGCTTGGGAGGTGAGTGATATTACTATTCCCATTTAACAGATAACTGGGATAAATTAAATGACTCATCCAGGATCAACACAACTAGTACCTGAGGCAGGATTTGAACTCAGGTCTTCCGGACTTCAAGTCCCACACTCCATCCACTGAGCTACTCAGCTGCCCTGAAGCTGCTACCTAGATGGCTCTTAAACCAGAAAAATAACATTACTAACATAGTAAGGTTATAGCTGAAAACAAGTCAGCCATTATATACCCCTTTGAGGATTCTGTAAGAATAAGAATTCATGTTGGCCAGACTTAAACAAGCTTAGGAAACAGCAGCATATACTGGAAAACTTCCTTCTGTTGGTAAAATGAGGAGACTGGAGTATATGACCTTTAAGGCAGAGCTATAATTAAAATCTTTTTGCGTCAGGAGCAAGTACCACTCTGCCTGGAGAGAAGCTACATGTAACACACCCAAAGCCAAGGAACAGAGGGGATGGGAAGCAGCTCACCCTGGCCTACTATCTGGTCAGTTCCAATTTAATTAATTATTCTTCATAATTCTTTAAATATTGTTAAGGACTTATCAGCCCTTGAAATTCAATGCCCTAGGGCAAAGTTCTAGGCACTCCACCCTAGTTACAGCTTAGCTCTACAATCACCCTTTCTGCTCAGTCTATTCATTTGAATTCAAATGCTATTCATTTAAGTTGTTCTCAGGTTACATAGTATGGAGGTGAAAAGAATAGTAACTAGGTTATGAAAAATGTTTGCAGTAGTAAAATAAATAAATTCTACCCTACAAGCCAAATTTATGCTTCAGTACAACTGTCAAAGATAACCAATATCATTTTGTGATGAATTTTAGAAAGGCTTAACAAAGTGAAACCTTCCCAGGGATTCAGATGCAGTGAAATAAATTTAAGTTCAATTCAAAGACTATTTTGATGCTGTCTTTATACCCATTCAATAGTTTTATAAAAGTACATAGGTTCCAGTTTGAACTGGTTCACTTGGCATTTTTAAGAAAACATTCTGGTTTGGTTCTTTGTTCATTCATTCACAGCAGAAACACTAAAGGGTAAGTAACTACGTTTAGGGAGTAATGTGGAAATCATGACTCAGTAAGTCAGTAGTCCAGATTTCGAGTTACTTACTCTAAGTATTAGATAACCACTCAAGGTCAGAGAAGCCAAAATTTCTCTGTGTTAACATCTTTGAGGCCTATTTTCTCCTATGTCAGAATCTTACCTGACTCTCTCTTCTTCTGCCCTCTTCAGTTCGGCATCTCGTTGAAGGACCTTCATGATGGCGTCTTGCTCCTCCTCTGTGAGGAAGCTTAAGTCAATCATCTTGAAAGGACTGGAGTAAAATTTGGTTAAAAAAAAAAGTAAATTCAAAATATTCAAGGCACAAACTGCTTTAGGCTGTATCCACAGTCATTAACAGGTTAAAAAAAGTTTTCAATTATTCCATGTTTTAATTTGTGAGACTTGAGAAGGTTGACTTTGGCGTAAAACTATTGTGGGCAGCAAAATGGGATGCTCCTTTCCTTGAGGGTCAAGTCACATGATCTTGTGATGGTTTCTTCTCTCTCTCTTTCTCTCCCTCTAGTCCAGTTGCAGACCAATAGTTTCAGTTGAATTCAAGGCAGCAATGGTTGAGCATCACCTTGTGGAATTCAAGAAACAAACATTAAGTATGCGGGATTATTTATTTATTCATTCATTTATCCCTAGTCCATTGTGAGATTTACAATATGCCCCAAGAGATCTTTGACAAATCCAGATGGTCTCCCTAATCAGTGAAGCCTGTTTGTCTTCTTCCTGAGAGAATGGCCAGTTGGTTATAATGCCAACCCTCCAAATTAGGGCACACACAAAGATGACAGTCAATGTTTAACAGCCAGAGAAAAAAAAGATTACATTTTTTTTTCTCTCTTTTGACAAGCTTTTAACACTCTGGAAAAAAGTAAATATCTACATACCATAGGTAAGTAGGGCCTGGGAAACATGACTAATGGCAAGGACTAGAAATAGAAGTCTATGCAATTTCATTTCCAGACAATCAAAGTGTTCTACTGGAATCCATCCATACTACTTAACAAGTAGAATTTCAATACTAGGTGAAGGAAGGTTCAATAAACACCAGGCATTTGCTATTCTATTCCCCCATTATAGCTTAAACCTGAGCTATGGCTTGAGGCAAGCTTCCAATTTGGCCTCTCCTAGCTTTTCACTAGAAAGAATACTGGAGAGAGAAAAATTAGATTTTCAAAATATCTTGCAACACCAGGTGAGTAGTATGAGGCAAGATCATGGGGTCAGACTGCTACTTCCTTGTAGCAGTAGAGAAAAAGGGACACTGTACCAGGAATCAGGTGATGTAGGTAGGTTTGAGTCCTGCAATCAGAAAGACTTGAATTGTATTTCCTTTGTATCTATGTATATGCGGGTTTTTTTTTCCTTAAGAGAATGTAAGCTTCTTGAGGACAGGAACTGTTTCATTTTTGTCTTCATATCCCCAATATCTAGGACAGTGTTGAGCTTATTGTAGGTGCTTAATAAATAAATGTCTATTGATTAATTCATGGGAATCATAGGATTTCAGTAACAGAGTATTAGGTCTCCTAAGAGATTGCCTTGCACAATCCCCTCATTTTAAAGTGAGGAAGCTGGGGGGAAGTGATTTTGCCTGAGGGTGTGCAGATGGCTAAATGGCAAAGCCTGGATTTGAACCTAGTCTTTGACTTCACATCCAATGCTCTTCTACTCCAAGCCAGGTTTAATGAATCCCTAGGGAAACTATGGGTGAAGGCACATTCACTGTCTCCTGACTCTCATTGCCCCCTAGAGCACAAGATAATATTTCACCAACAATTACTTATCTGCATGCTGGTCCACTTCCATACAAAATGCAGTGAAAAGAAAGACCGTGGCTTTGCGGTCAACACAAGGGCTCTACTATTAGCTAGCTGTGTGACCTTCAGCAAGTCACCCCTTTTCTCTGAGCTTGGATCCAACCAGAAAAGGTTGGAGTAAATAATTTTTAAGGTTTCTTTTCAGCTCTTTGACATTCTAGAAAATAGATTAAATAAAAATAGATTAATAGAGTTTATTAATCTATTTTTTAAAAAGGCAACATATAAGATTCACAGCGAACATCTAGGGTTCCCCCATACTTCTGATAAGGTGCCAAATAGTACCACCATCCCACTTTACAGCATCCTAAAAGGGCTCCATCTCCCTCCTTAACAATTTCCCAAAACACCTTAGTTTATCTGTTAGGTTATGGGGGAGTAAGGGAGGGAGAGAGGGAGGAAAGAAGAAAGGACAGATTTATTGTGTGCCAGGCATTGTGCTAAGTGCTGGCCATACAAATACAAAACAATCTCTACCCTCAAGAAGCTTACATTCTAAAAGAAGATAACACATAAGAGGAAACTAGAAGGGGATTGGGAAAACCAAGGGTAGTAAGGTTGCTATAGAGGAGGTGGAGAAGTCAGAGACTATATGCACTGGGAATGAAGTAAACATGGCTAGGGCCTTGAATGAAATGGCAGTCTGGGCTAAGGACTCACCAATCAGGACAGTAGACCTTTGGGCTGGGGCATCTCCAGAATGTGAGTGAACATTAGTTCTCCTTCCCCTCATCCAATAAGTTATAAAAGGAGATCCTCTGTGGGTTTACAGAGCCTAGCATCGTTATCCATCCTTGCAACATCAAGATCATCGTTTTCTTCAGCAAAGAATGGATAAATTTTTGAGTTCTCCAAGGCCTCATCATGGCACAGAGGTTACCCCTGGGTTCTCAGACTCCATGCCAATGGAAACAAATTTCTCCTTGGCCAACTTGCTTTACCTCTGGCCCTCAATTTCCTCACTTGTAAAAGGAGCAGGTGGAACTAGAATACTTCTAAGGTCTCTTTCAACTGCAAATTCTATGATCCTATGGTCCTATAAATGCTGGAAAAACTTCAAGTCCTTGGTGGCACTCTGTGCATTTGTTGTCCAAGGAAAGGCCTAGGTAAATTGGGAGAAATGTATCAACAAAAGGCTAGCCACCAGGTGACAAAAATTTTTTTTTTGACAAAGCAACTCATGAAACTGTCTGGGGAAGGAAAACATACCCAAACAGAATCAGATGCCAAAAGTATTTGAAATAGGTTCTTGATAATGAGATTAGCCTGAGAGCTTTTTGCTCACCTGATCATTTAAAGGTTAACTGAGAAGTCCTTGGCTGAAGGGCCCAACACTAGAACCAGAATGACTGGGCAGGTCAGTTCAGTAGTCTGAAGTGTAGCTAAGGTCATTCCTCTATGGGTCAGTTGGTTTGTGCATAGAAAAATGCTCTGGCACTGCCAAAGCTACATCCTTCTATCTAGCCCAACTCAAAAAGCACAGCAAGGAACTCAACATCACTACTAGAAATACAATTCAAAGTGTCCTTCTATAGGTCAGAAGCATCAACTTTACATTTAAAGGAGAACTGACCATTTAGTATATAAAGGCACAAGGGAATTGTCCTTATTTTATCCATCCTACTTCTGTCCCCTCCTTCACTTGTTTCCTTAAAAAAAAAAAAAAAAAAAAAGCTCATCTTTTGACACCAAGAATAGAACTTGAGAACCAAGAAAGTGTTCCCAATTCAATTCAATTTACCAAACATTTATTAAGCACAAAGTAAGTGGCTAGGGACATAGAAATGAAAAGTGAGTCTCTGCCCTCAAAGAATTTAAAGTCAAATAGGAAGGATACAACAACTACACAAATAAGCATGATAGCTGTGTGACCCTGGATAACCTCTGTCTGCCTCAGTTTCCTCATCTGGCACACAGCAAGGCGACTGGGTAACTGACCGCTGCCATCATCTTCCCTCTCCAATCTATCCTCCACACTTGAAACTTCAAACCATTACTCTTATTTTTGCCCTCTGGGATCACAAATCTAACCCTTCTTCCATAAGATTCACCCTTCAAATATTTATCGATAGTTATTTTGTCCCCCTAAATCAGAAGTTCTTAACCTGAGACCTATGCACTTAAAAAAATTTTTTTTAATACTATGACAACTGCATTTCAACATAATTGGTTTCCTTTGTAATCCTGAGTATTTTAAAACATTCTGAGAAGGAAGTTAGTTGGCATAGTAGATTGAATGCTGGTCCTGGACTCTGGAAGACCTGAGTTAGAATTCTGCCTCAGACACTAACCAGTTTATGTGACTCTGGGCAAGTCCCTTTACCTCTCTAAGCCTCAGTGCTCTTATTTGAAAAATGGGGATAATAATAGCTCACAAGGTTGTTGTAAGGCTTAACTGAAATAACATATGTAAAATGCTTTGCAAACCATAAGGTGATATATAAATGCTAGCTTTAATATTAGAAGGGGTCCATGTTCACCAGATTGGCAAAAAAGATCAATCACACCCACACCCACCCACACACACACACTAAGAACCCCTGCCTACTGCCTGGTTTCAAGTTCCCTCACCATCCTGGAAGCCCACCTCTGGATATGTTCCAGTCTGTCAATGTCTCTCCCAAAATGGCATGCCCAGGACTGAACTCAATCCTCCATATGTGGCAAGGACAAGGCCAAGGAGAACAAGGAAGTCACCTCGCTCATTCAGGACCCTATTCTTTGGTTAATGTAACCAAAGATGACACCCCAGGGTTTTTCCTCCCACTAGATAAAATACAGGCTGATTAGATTAATAATGCAATTTTAACCAATGTCTGAAAACATGCAGGAAGCCAAGGCCACTCCATTTCCATCTCCCAACAGGAGAGGTAATACTGCACAAAATGTTATGCTAAGTACTGTAGCTTCCCAAACCTCCCTAGATGAAGGAAAGAAAAATTGCTAACTCAATGACTCTCACATGAGGAGTTTCACTGAAAAGAAGCAAACTATTCTTGACAGTCCCATGACAGCAAGAACAAATGAGTGGAAACTTTTTCCAGGGCAGGAGAAGAAGAATTGTAATGGGAGACAGCAGTTAAGAAAACAACTCTGGTCACTTAAGAAACAGATCCCTTGTATCCATAACACACAAAAATGACAAATATAATCCAACATTTAGTACATGTTCGAGACTCTATTCTAGGATTGAGATGTTGATGGAACTTCAGGAATCATCTGAGTCAATCCCTTCATTTCAAAGATAAGGAAACTGGGTCACACAATCTCAACATTCAGAGTTGGAAGGTATCTCACTGGCCATGTGATCCAACCCAAACTTAAACAAAATCTCATCTACAACACACTCAGCGGGTGGTTGGACGGTTCTTCAGCCTTTGCTTGAAGACTCCCAATGAGGTGTGACCCATTACTACTCAAGGTAGTCCGTTTCACTTTGGGATAGGTCTGCTTGTTTAGGAACATTTTCTTTCCATGAAGCCCAGATTTGCCTCTTTGAAACTTCCACAAGCTGCTCCTAATTTGGCCCGATGAGGCCAATCAGAACAGATCTCATCCATTTTCCAAAGGGATAACCCTCCAAATACCTGAAGGGAGCTCTTCTATTCCTCCCTCCCGACTCCTCCTTTCCTTTGACCTATGTGGCATGAATTGATCCTCTTCACCATCCTGGTGGTGCCCTTCTCTGGATGCTCTCCAGTTTTTCAGGGTCCTTCCTAAAATGTAGCATCCAGAACAGAACACAATAACAAAGACAGGATCTGAACAAGTAGGGTATAGGTGGTTTGTTGTTAATCCTTTGCATCCCACTCTTTGTGACCCCATTTGGCAGAGATACTGTATTGGTTTGCCATTTCCTTCTCATTTTACAGAAGAGGAAACGAGGCAAACAGGGCGAAGTGACTTACCTGAGATCACACGGTTAGTAAATGTCTGAGGCCATATTTGAACTCAGGTCTTCCTGATTCCAGGCCCTGCATTCTATCCACTGCACCACCTACCTGCCCACAGGTGGTTTATGACCTCCCAATTTCTGGAAGCTGCACTTCTCTTAATACAGCCGAAGAGTGAAAGATATCAAATAGGAAAGACAACATTCAAGCCCGTCTTCTGACTCTAAACCTTGTGCTCTTTCTCCTACTCTATACTAACTTTCTCCTGTAGCAGGAGGTCAACAAACTGAGTTTGGAGGGCCAAATCTAGCCTGCCAGTATAGGCTCTGAGCCAAGAATGGTTTTTACATTTTCAAATACAATACAATTTTATTTGAAAATATGAAAACCACTCTTAGCTTGAGGCTGCACCAAAGCAGGCTGCACTGACCCTTGTCCTACAGCATATGGCCTCTCAACCAGCTTGTAAACTTTCTAGATCACAATGGAAACTTTAAAGACAAATGAAATATAGTCATCTGGGATTGAATTATTCAAGTTTATGCTGGAAAAAACAGACACAGGTGGATGATGACCTTTAGAGGACTGAATAGGAATGAGTTCAACTGAACAAATAAAGAAATAAATGCCTACCAAGTACAAGGCACTGTGGGGGATATAAAGATAAGAGGCCATATTAAACACAAGTTAATTGGGGTTGGGATAGCATTAGAAGTTGTCGAGGGATCGGGGAAACCAAGAAAGGCTTCATGTAGAAGGTGGTAATTGATCTGATATCAAAGAAACTAGGGAATCTAAAAGGTGAAGGTGAGAAGGAAGTGCATTCTAGGTTATGGCACAGCCTCTACAAACGCATGGAAATGGGAAATAGAGTACTGGGTATGATATATAGTAAGAAAGCCAGTTTAGCTAGACTGTAGAATTTGTGGAGGGGAGTAATAAGTAATAAGTATGGAAAGATAGGCCGGAACCAGGTTGCGAAGAGCTTTAAATGCCAAACAGAGGTGTTTATATTTGGCCCTAGAGGCAATAGGGAGCTAATGGAGTTTATATGGAAGGAGAGTGACATGAGCTGAAGTTGAATTTTATGAACATTTTGGCAGCAGTGGGGAGAGGCTTGAGGCAGGAAGGTTAGACAAGAGATAAGGAGGGCCTGATCTAAGGTAGTTGCTGTGCTAGGAAAAAGAAGGGGATAGGTATGAAAGATCTAGAGATGGAAACAACATTTGGCAAGTGGTTGGATACGTGGCATAAGTGAGAATGATTCCAGGACGATACTGGAGTTGCAGATCTAGGTGGCAAAGCAGGTAAGAGTGCTAGGCCTGGAGGCAGGAAGACCTGAATTCAAGTTCAGCTGGGCACACTTACCAGCTGAGTGACCCTAGGCAAGTCACTTATCCTCTGCTTACCAGTTTCCCCATCTGTAAAATGAGGATAATAATGGCACGTACCTCCCAGGAATGTTGTGAGAATCAAATGAGATAATAATTAGAAAGCACTGAGTACAGTGCCTGACACATATTATGTGTCATTTATGCTAAATATTATGTTAGTTATTATAACTATTATCACTTCCTTACACATCAACTAAAACGTGCAAGGAGCTCTAGAACTGGTCACAACAATTTTCATTATTCTGTTTACATATTTTAAGCTCAAACAACCCATGTTTTTTGTTAGGTACTTATTTAGGAATGTACTTGGATGAACAAGAAAACCTTGGTACATCTGCTTTGGGTCACTGATTTACACGTCTCTCAATCAATGATTATGTGTTAGTTATGATGTCATAGCTATACTACATCTCTGCTCTATTTCCCAGTTGGTAAAAAACCAAGCATTGAAACTTACAAATAGGACACCATCCCTGGCTTCTACATCCCCAGGGCCATCCTTTTTTTCAGGATCTCTCAAAATGGCTAACACCAGTCTTAACTGGAATCAGAGAATGTTAGAACTGGAAGGAACCTTTAGTCCAACTGCCTCGTTTAACAGATAAGGAAAACTGAAGCCCAGTGAGGGAAAGTGACTTCAAGGTCACAGGGAGTTAGTGACTGGAAATCCAGGCCTCCTCAATTCTGGTACAATGTACTTATTTCTAGACTATATTTCACTCATCTTCAGCAGTCTGATGTAGCTGAAAAGGAAGCTGGCCTGTGGTCTTTCAAACTGGGAGCTAGCTGGTTGTCAGGCCTGGGAATCAGGGGACCTTAATGAACCCTGGCTTCAAAACATACTTGCTGTGTGGCCATGGGCTGGTGCACTAAGGAAACTGTTTCAGTTTCCTCATCTACAAAAGAATGATAATAATAATAATAATAATAACAACCAGTAATTATACAGCACTTTAAAGTCTGTAAAGTATTTTTAATTGTTATCTCCTTTGACCCTCGCAACAACCCTGGGAGATAGATGCTATTATTATCCCCACTTTATAGATGAAGAAATTGAGGCTGAGGAAAGTTATGTGACTTACCCCAAGACAAATAGCTAGTAAGGGTTTTTAAGGCAGCATTCAAACTCAGGTCTTCCGAACTTAAAGACTAGGGCTCCTCAGTCACTGATCCATCTAGCTCAGGAGTGGGGAACTGTGGCTTTGAGGCCGAATGTGGCCCTCTAGTTCCTCAAGTGCAGCCTCTTGAATCCAAACTTCACTGAAAAAATCCCCTTAATAAAAGGATTTGTTCGGTAAAACTTGGGTTCAGTCAAAGGGCCTCACCCAAGGACCTAGAAGGCCATATGTGGCCTTGAGGAGGCTGAAGGTTCCCCACCCCTGAAACTGAACGTGGCATGCGTGTGCGCACGCGCACACACACTACGGGACCTAAGTAAGTCACTTAACCTCAGTGCCCCCAGAAAAGACTCCATAAATTACACAGCCAGCACCAATCTACACTAGTAAAAAGAGGTTCCTCCTTGGAAATAACCAATACCAATGAAATTACAGGTTCAGCTTAAAAAAAGCTGAAGCATTGTTTCCTTCCGGGTGGGCAGGGGAGGAGGTTAAAGAATATCTTTTATAAATCATAAAACAGTAGGTAAATATAAGTTATTATCATGGGAAAAGGCAGTCTGGATTAAACAACACCTAGAAAGAATACTGGATTTGGAGTCAAAGGACCAGGGCTAAAACTGTGATGCTCGTTACTTCATGGCAGGCTTTGGCCAAGTCTCCTAACCTCTGGGCTTCCATTTCTTCATGTATAAAATGAGAGGGAGGACTGGCTCACCTCCAAGGTCGCCTCTGGCTTTAGTTCTATGATTCTATGAACTTAACTCAAAACTGCTTAAAAAGCTCACCCTATCCCATCGTCTTCCCATCCAATCTTCCCTTTCCTCTGGCTTTTTACAAGAGCCAGAAATGGAAAAGGAAGGTTTCTCATGTGTCCCACACCTGGAAAACTGTGCTTCAACAGCCCTTATAACTCAGGCTAATAACTAATAATAGGAATATGAAAGAAAGAAGGGAAGGTGCTGGGGAATGGGAGGGGAGAAGACACTAACAGCCATCAGCAAGTCCATTTAAATGTCCACACCTGGGCGCTGGAAGTCTCTATCTACTTGACAGAGAGATTAGTTTCCATTTGTCAGCATATCTAGAACACAACTGATCTGGGACCCAGATTAGAACAAGGTAGTTAAACTGACATTCCACACAACTTAAAATAAAAGTCAATACACCTACCTGCTCTTGCTCACTAATTACACAGGCCAAGAAGCCAAGAATTCAAAGAGAGTAAAGCATTCCCTTTCTTTAGGTCCCACACTTTGGGCAAAGGGACGTTCTACACTGGCCTGGACCTAAAACCCTTCAAGTAAGATGAGCAATGTTTGTTGTTGAGTCGTTTCGATTGTGTCTAACTCTCATGACCCTATTTGGGGTTTTCTTGGCAAAGACACTGGAGTGGTTTGCCATTTCCTTCTCCAGTTCATTTTACAGATGAGGAAACTGAGGCGGCAAACAGGGTTAAGTGACTTGCCCAGGATCACACAGCTAGTAAGCGTCTGAGGTCAAATTTGAACTCAGGTCCTTTGGACTCCAGGGATGGCACTCTGTCCACTGTGGGACTTAGCTGTCCACCACACTCGTACTAGTGAATCACTGATTTTCAAAGAAAGGATGAATGGCCCATGCAGGGCCTGGAGTCAGGAAGACTTGAGTTCAAATCCCACCTCATTATTGGCTCTGTGAACTTGGGCAAGTGACTTAAACTGTCTACCTCAGTTTCCTCAACTGTAAAATGGGGATCATAATAGCACCTACCTTCCCAAGGTTGTTGTGTGGATCAAATGAGATAACATTTGTAAGGCACTTCACACAGTGCTTGGCACACAGAAGGAACTTAGTGAATGCTTATTCCCTTTCCTTTCTTTCCTTATTGATTATGGAATGCTGCATTTGGAGTCAATGGAACTGAATTTGAAAGCCAGCTCAGCCACTATGTGTCCTTAGACAAGTCATGTAAGTTCTCTGGGAGTAGGGATTGTTTCATTTGTCCTATTTGTATCCCCAGACGGTATTTGATACATAGTAGGTGCTTAATACTTGTTGACTGATTGATCAATAAAATAAGGGGGTTGAACTAGATGATTTGTAAGGTCCCTTCCAACGTTAAGTCCTATGAAGTGTAGAAATGGGAACCCTATTAATGAAGATTCCATGAGCCCTGCCTCTGCCACTCACTCCCTGTATGCCCTGGGCAAGCTTCACACCACTCTGCATTTGTACTAGATGGTTTCTAAGGTACCTTCCAGCTTTGGCCCCTCCTAACATAATTCTATGAAAATGAAACCCATAGAAATGAAGAAACTTGCTCAGGGGCACAAAGCAAGTCAATGGCTGGGCCAGATGTGGACCTTGGGACTCCTAATTTCTCAGTTGAAGATTCTTTGCATTACACCAAACATTTACTGACATGATGAATGAGTTTATGGTGTAGGTCGCAGTCCCTGACACCATAAATTGGAATCATCCAGAGTTTAGGGTCAACTCTCAGCCAAGTGGGTCTGAAAGCTGGGAGCTGGCATGTGTTACATTTTTGAAGGATGAATACCCCGAGACACTAACGGGCATTCAATGTTGATTTCTTTCTAAAGATTTTCCAGTTTCCAGATTCCTATGAATGGTATGGTGGGGAAAAGGAGGGAAAGAGAGCTAATTCATTAACTAGGATGCAATTAAAACCTAAAATCATAAAGTTAACTCAACTGTAGAAATGACCTTCTCTGTTTAAAAACAAATATACTTATGCATACACACACAAACAACCCTATATGGTCTATTTGTACCACAATGTATAAATAAGTCACTAAACTCACTAAATATATTCACTTTGCCCAGAATGCTACCTTCTCCAATGATTCCCACTCAAATCTCTTTGGGGAAAAAAAGTTGTTGTGTTTTTTTTAATTATGAAAAAATGGTTCAGTTGTAATTTATCAATGAAAGCCCTTCCCTCCCTGCCTCCATCCAAAGCTTACACCAGACCACCGCATTTTATTTCAATTACTCCTTTAGCAGTCATTCGAGGTTTGAACTATGTCTTCAAGTCTGTTAGTTTCCAGTGTTCATAATGAAATAAGCTACCTCAAATCTGCAGTCTTCTCATTTTCTCATTGAAACAAAGCTATCAAAATCCTAAAAACAAAACAAAACACCAAATTAAAAAACCTCAGGTGAAGAGTCCCAGTCTAAAGAATGTCTTTTTTCTTCTCATTTCAAGCTGATTCCCAGTCCATACCAAGCAGTCCTACAACAGAGTATATTAGCTTAAGAAGCAGTACATACACTAACATTAGAAATTTACATGATTTAAAGCTGTACCTTAGAGGTCATTTTGTCTAGCTATTCCTGATCTGTGGGCCAAAGACCTTGCCATGTCTTCAACAATTTGTGCAAGGGGTCATCTCATTAAATGACTCATATTTGTGTAACAAATATATTTTCTGTAGCATGTATAAAAATCTCTGGTGTGGATACATTACTATTTTTCTATTTAAAAATTAGTTTTTACCAATATCTTTTGTTTTTTTATATCATCTTTCCCCAGTATCCTTCCCTTTCTCCCTCCAGAGAGTCATCCCATATAACAAACAGCATTTTTTGAAGACAAAAAGAAAGAAAAAGAAGAACAGTACAGCCAATAAATACATTGAAGAAGTATGAAAAACATATACAATGTGCAACACCTACAAACCTCCAACTTCCTCAAAGGGCTTGATTGGGGGTATCCTCTCATATCTCTCCTTTCAAGCCACACTTGTTCTTTATAATTTTGTAACATTTGCTTTTGCTCTGTGCATGTTTGCTGGTCTTTATCATTCATTTAAAAGCATTACTGAATTTATAGTAGCACTCTCATGTATTTTCTTAACACAGATACAACTACTAGCATGGAGAGGGTCTGAAATTTTTTGTTTTCAAAAGGAGTCATTATACTCAAAAAGGCTCGGAGACACCTCTCCTCCCAGTCACCTCACTTTAAAGTGAGCAAACTAAACCTCAGATGAAGGGAATATCTAAGCTCCTACTGAGCTGGAATTTGAATCTAGACCCTCTGTGCCTCCAAATCCATAAGTGGCTGGATAGCCTTTATAAGCATGGAATCTGCCTCCCTAAAATTGGTATCAGCTTTCTCTGTCAGTGCTTAGGGCAACTGAGTCAAATGAGCCTTGGAAAATTACTCAGCTCTTGGCTCAATGCCTCATTAAACGAAGTAGGCAAAAGACACTATTCCTCCAGTTAGCACCTCTTACCAAAAGTACAATGCTGAAAAAGCAAAATATTTTACACATGTCAACTATGGAATTTTATTAGATGCTTTGAGATAAGTGGGTTTTTTGTTAGTTTTTGTTAGTTTTGTTGGGTCATTTGATATCTGACAGACACACAGGGTGTTAGGACTAGAACAGAACTCAGATATCTAGTTTTGTGACCTGGGTTTTCGTTTTCTCAACTGTAAAATGGGAATAAAATATCTTTGTACTACCTACCTCAGAAAGGTGTTGTGACAAAAGGATTTGGTAACTGTAATATGAGTTACTATTATTGGGATGAATGTAATAGAGTATTAATGTGCCACAAAAAATGATGAAGTTGATGGTTTCAGAAAAACCTGGAAAAAACTTGTATGAACTGATGCAGAGTGAAGTGAGCAGAACCAGGAGAACAATACATTCAATAACAGCAACACCGAAAAGACAAACAGCTTTGAAAAACTTGAGAACTCTGATCAGTGCAATGACTAACCATGATTCTAAGGGACCAAAAATGAACTATACTACCTCACCTCATGACAGAGAATGATAGATTCAAGTTGCATGAGTCATAAAATTTTTAACAAGGACAATGTGGGAATTTGCTGTGCTCAACTATGCAAACTTGTTACAAGATTTTGTCTCTTCTTCCCTTATAGGGGGATGATGGTGAGAGGAAGAAAATTCTTGTTAATTGAATATAAAATAAAATAAATGAAGATAATAAATATGTGCTGACTGAAGGCAGAAGGCAGGCCTCTGGCATGAAATAAAAAGGAGTAGAAATATAAATGGTCACATCTCAATCTACAGACAATCCCCAAACCCCCCCCCCCACATCTTTTTCCTTTTGACACCTAACAATAGTAAGTGTAGACTTAAATTTGAAAATATATGAGCTAGGCTCACCCTAATTCTAACCATAGAATCAACCCATATGATTACATCATATATCAGATAACCTAAACCCTAACAAGGCATTCCCATAAAAAATCCAATTGGCCTTTTGGGGAAAATAGTTTAGGCTGACCTTAAAAATCCCTTTCCCTCTCACACCCCACTAGGCAATCTAAAAATAGCCAAAGCATTTTCAGCCCAGATAGACTATCCTTTAAAGGAAATGAGATGCAAGAAGGCATGCTGGGGTCATTACCCCACACTACTGCTACTATAATAAATCTTCTGCTAAGTGTTACTAACATTCTGCCTCCAGAACAAGGCTGACATTAGCAAAATTTACACTTCTAAATCCAACCCACCCACTCTAAAAAAAAAAAAAAAAGGAACATGGACATCTGAATATAGAACATGAGCCACTACTTGTGACCTTTCTCTGGGTCTCAATTTCCTCAACTTTCCAATGAGGGAAGGCTCCTCCTGTCCATGGCTGCTCAAATAGATCTATTTAGACCTATATTTAGGTCTATATACCTGTGAGAGCTGGGAGCTGTCCACAGCTGAAATGCATCAGACAAACTAGAGGTGAAGAATGGGCACACCACCCCTAGCTTAAGTGCAAACTCACATGTTTTCCGATCTGTAAAATGGGGATAAATAATAGCACCTACCTTCCAAGAATGTTGTAAGGATAAAATGAGATAATATTTTTAAAGCATTAGAGTGCTAAGTAAATAAATGCAAGTTATCGTGTTCATTAAAAATGGAAAAACTCTATGTGAACTCTCTTTGCTCATGGGTAGGCCTTACTGGACACCCTATGTTGATGAAACCCACTCTGAGTTCACATTGTTTCCTGTTGGCCCCTTGATGTTCCATTGGCTTCACTGCCCACTTATTCTTTCCATACTTTTATACAAACCTCAGGCCTCAATGGCCCTATTTACTTTCAATTTAGTGCCTGCTATTCCTTAGCTGGCCTTCCTGCATTGTAAAAGCTGCCTCTTACAATTGGTTGCTCTGCCCTCTGACCCAAACCCAAAGAACTGGAAGCCAAAGTACTCATTTAAAAGCCAGACACCTAGTAAATGAGATTATATGAGTAATGAGACTGTCAAAAGTGAAGAGTTGACCTAAAGATCCAGAACAGTGAAAACTTGTATGCCAGAAAAAACGGGATTGAAGCTGAAAACAGGGACAATGTAAATGTTTATAACCAGGCTTGTGTTACTGAGAAGTAGTAACCCCAACCACAAAGGATGGAGTGAAGTTCAAGGCAAATCCTAGACACATTTTTCTGACAAGTGTACTCTGAAAGTCAGGCTACCAGGGCTTCCTCTCAAAGTAACTAATACTCCAACTGCATTCCAGGAGATAAAATGAAAACATTGTCTTTTGAGATACAGACATGCACTTACTATAAAATCCCATTTGTGCTTCAAGACACAACCTAAATACTACCCCTCCATGAAGATGACTTCTTCCTTTCCCTAAAACCTAAGCAGAATTTTGGTTGTAGCTTTCCAGTGTGCTTATTATGATCCACTGTGTATTTCTTGTATATATGTCATATACCCCCAACTAGATTGTAAATTGGGGTTGGGTAGGAAATCATTTTATATTTACCTTTGCATCTCTCCCAATCACCTTCTACAATGCCTTATACATAGTAGATGCCTAATTGGGAGTATGTTGGTAAATATTTAACAACCAACTGCAACAAAAAAGAAAAGAAACTGTATATGTAATACACTTTTAAGTTTAATCTACACTATTCATATTTTCTCCATCACTTAAATTCTGAACTATCAATAAAATAAGGAATCAAGTCCTGATCTGTAGAATTTTTCCAATTTCCAAGGTATAAACGCTCACATTGAAAATTTAACAATTGGCTCTAGGTTAGAGTTGGCTCCAATATACCCATGTACACAACACATATTTGTTGAATTTCACTGAATGGCAGATTTTTTCCAAAGGATGAAAATCCAAGAAGCTAGAATATGTTTAAAGCTTGCATATTAAAAAGCATCAAATATGGGTCCAGAAATTTTCCTGTGATCTACAAAGATTCTACTATGATTTGTTGCAGATGGAGATATTAAACAAAAGAAAAGCTAAGCAGTGTGGTTTTAGAAGGCAAAGCTAAGAGCAATGGTGCACTTTGAAAAGAGACAAATTTAAGCCTTAATTTAAGGAAAAAATAATTTCCTAACAATTAAGAGTTATTCTAAAACACAATGGAGTTGCCTTGGGAGGGAAGGGGTTCCCGCTTACTGGATCTTCAAGCAAAGGCTGGTTGACCACTTGTTTGGTATTCCTTGTATGAGTTGGGTTAGGTGGCATGTAAAAGCCACTTTGACACTTATTTTATTATTTTACGGTAGAATGAAAAGAATACTAAATTTGGAATCAAGAGACCAAGGGTTCATATCCCTGTTCTACTACTTACTACTGATGTGACCTAGGGCAAATCAATTTAAGTTCTTCTAGAGCAGCTAGGTGCTACAGTGGATAGCGTACCAGGCCTAGAGTCAGGGAGACTCATCTTCCTGAGTTCAAAACTGGTCTCAGACACTAGATGTGTGACCCTGGACAAAACATTTGATGCTGTCTGCCTCAGTTTCCTCATCTGTAAAATGAGCTGGAGAAGGAAAATGGAAAACCACTCCAATATCTTTGTCAAGAAAGCCCCAAATGGGGTCACAAAGAGTCAGACAAAAGTGAAAAATGACTGAACTGGACTGAGGGTTCAGTTTCATCAACTGCAAAATGAACAGTTAGATGAGCTCCAAGGCCCCTTCCAACTCTGAATCCTAAGATCCAACAGTACAAAATGACAAAGTCACATAGTAGAATCTGTCTTAGTGCAGCCTTCAGCGGACAATTTATTCAGCAACAAAAATCAACAAGTATTTGAGTATCTTGTGTATTCCAATTGCTCTAAATACAGTGTGTACTTTAGCAAAAAGAATACTGGACTTGGGATCAAAAGACCTACATTCAAATTCTGGCTGTAACACCTACCAGCGATATGACTGAGCAAGTCCTTAACCTCACCGAGTCTCTATTTCCTCATCTGTACAATGGGCAAAATCATACTTGCATTGGTTACTCCATAGGTGGTTGTGAGAAAATACTTTGTAAGCACTAATGCAAATATGTATAGACACAGACATACTTGCGTGTATGGTATATATGTGTGTGGACACACACATTCACATATGTATATGTCTACATATGTCTGTGTAGGTGGCTCAATGATAGGGCGCTTGTCCTGGAGTCAGGAAGACCTGAGTTCAAATCTGACCTCAGACACTATCTGGGCAAGTCACTTGATCCTATTTGCCTCAGTGTCCTTATCTGCAAAATGAGCTGGAGAAGGAAATGGCAAACCACTCCAATATCTTCGCCAACAAAACCTCAAATAGGGTCAATAAAGAGATGGACATGACTAATCAACTAAAGAACAAAAATATGAACATATATGAGTTATTATTATGCATCAATATGTAAAAAAAAAATGGACATGATCTGGAGAAAAAGAAAAATGGATTGGGAATCAGGAAATCTGAATTCTATCTAGGCCCTGTCACTGTGACTCTGGGCAAGTCAATTCTCTCTCTGATGAGTTTACTCATCTGGGAGGGAGAGATAATACCTGCCCAGCCTAGGCATGTAACAAGGTTGTTGTAAAGATCAAATAAAGCACAGATGTGAAAGTGCTTTGGGAAGTAAAGAGCTGTGCAAATATAAGGAAATATTACTTCCTTTTGGGAGGACAGGCAGCATGTCTTCATAGAATGAACATGAGACTTGGATTGAGAAAGCCTGGGTGCAAGTATCTGCTGCTATTAATATGGGCAATTTCTGACCCCCAGTTTCTTTATCTGTCAAATAAGGATAATAGCTCTATTAACTACCACACAAGGCCTGAAGTTCCTTTTCTGCAAAATATGGATATGAATATCTGTCATAGGATGATAGATTTAGAACTGAAAAAAAAAACCTTAGAAGCCATTAAGTCAAATTCCTTCATTTTACAAATGAGAAAACTGAGGCACATAGAATTAAATAGCTTGTCTGGGGTCCCCTGGCTGCTAAGTGTCTAAGGCAGGATTTGAACTCTGATCTTTCTGACTTCAAGTCCAACACTCTATCCATTATACCTCCTAACTACTTATGTTACAGAGTTGAGGAGAAAGGCCTTCATAACCTGTAAATAAATATAACCTGAACTATAATTAAGGTGGGATACTTTACCATTCAATCTAAATTTTCTCTTCTTGAAATGCTAACACCAGGTGACAGAAATTTGCAAGAAGAGGCCATTTCATTAAACAGATGAATCTCTTTAATAACACTAGTGTTGGAAAGCTCACGGCGATATATTATGGACTGGTAATATCAGGTTTTTATCATATATAGTGAGGAGGAAACGTTTCTTTCAGGTAAAGCTTTAAATATATTTCAACCAGATGAGTTCTCAGTAAAACTGACTGGGGGAGGTAGGACAATATACTGGCCAGAGAACTGGAAAGTGGAGTTTGAAGGAGCACTGAGTTAGGAGACATGCCTACCAGGATTTAGGAAGAAAAAAAATACAAAGAGGAAAAGGAATACAGCATTCCCCTCTACTCTGTAGCAAGAAAGAGTTACTTCACACACACAGCTGTTAAGGAGAATTCTTACATAGAAGAAATTAAAATGTTCAGCCCCTACAGATTCCTTTTTCATTATAAGAATGGAGGCAAGAAAGTTGGGTTCAATTGCCAAAGGCATATTACTCCCCCCTTGCCCCACTGCTGAGCCAAGTAATCCTATTATTTCTCCAAAACAGCAGCTCCTAAATACCCTGGCAATATAGGCTGAGATCTGTGACCTCCTACATTCAATAACGCAGACTGAAACCCACTCATGCCTGCCCGTTCTGTTATTGACCATGTCATCCCATAATTTCACCAGAGGGAGTCCATCCAATACAAAATCAATAGGGAAAAGATGTTATCATCCTAACTAAACAAACAAGGTTTTAGTTATGAATTCCTTTATAATTAGAGGCATCGTTGCATTGTGGAAAGAGCACTAGAGTCTCTGAGCTCAGCTTCCACATGTATAAATTAGGCATTAGAGTACTTGCCCTACATGCCTCACAGGGTTGTTGTGAGGGAGGTGTTACAAAATGGTGTGTCAAAAGGTGCGCTGCCAGCATAGACACTGAGCACATTAAAAAAAAAATTCAGTAAGAGAGGGAGGGAAGGAGGGAGAGATCGAAGAAGGAAGGAGGGAGGCATCAAAGGAGGGAGGGATTGAGGAAGGAAGGATTGATGGAAAGAAGGAAGAAGGGAAGGAAAGAAGGGAGGATGGGAGGAAGGGAGGAAGGAAGGGAGGGAGGAAGGGAGGAAGGGAGGAAGGAAGGAAGGAAGGGAGGAAGGGAGGAAGGGAGGAAGGAAGGAAGGAAGGAAGGAAGGAAGGAAGGAAGGAAGGAAGGAAGGAAGGAAGGAAGGAAGGAAGGAAGGAAGGAAGGAAGGAAGGAAGG
>NW_020945437.1:8947029-8958015 GCF_900497805.2 Vombatus ursinus | reverse complement strand
AGGAAGGAAGGAAGGAAGGAAGGAAGGAAGGAAGGAAGGAAGGAAGGGGCCCTGGATTTAGAATGAGAGGACCTGGGTTTGAATCCTTCTTCTGTTACTTAACTCTGTGATCTTCAGCTGGGCCTTGGTTTCTTCATCTGTAAGATGGAAATGGGGTGAGGAAGAACACATGATCTCTTAAGTTCCTTCCAGATCTAAAATCTCATCTTAAGTACTAGAAATCACTTTGGTTACAAACATTACAATACCTACCAACAATGTCCATTGCTACACACCAGTGTCTATCTAATTGGGTAAGAAATATATATTTCATCTTATCTGTATATCATGACTCACAAGAACAAATCATGACAGGCCTCTGGGTAGGAAAAGACAAAGTGGGAGGTAAGAAGTGTTTCTGAGGCCAAATGAACTCCCACACCCATTCAATGCTAAAATCACAATGGAGGAAAGGTGACCTCAGTGCGTACCACCCAAAACCTGGAAGGCGGATGCACTGAGCACAAACCAAATTTGGTCTAAAGAATTCAGACAACCTGAGGAGAAACATTTTTGCAATTCTAAGGAGAATCAAAACGGCATGGCCATAGTCAAACACTAAAAAAGTTAAGGTTGAACATCTGATCTGCCGTTTTTTCCCAAGTGAAAATGAATCCTCTTTGGGTATGATGGCATAGTCAAACTGGACTACTGACTATCATTCTTGGAACTTGCTCCACCCTCTTCTACCTCCAAAAGCATGGATCTTTTTGATCACACTGTCCCCCAGTGCCTGACAAATAACTCCCAGCTATCTTTGCCTATTAAAACCCTTCCGGGCTGCCAAGGCTCAGCTCATGTCATATTTTCCAGGAAGCCATCCCTTATAACCTCCTCCAGGAGTGACTTCACTCTCCTTGGATCTCCTGTACCAGGATCATCAATTGGTTTATACCTTTCTTCTGTACTCATCAGAGCTCACATATAGTGCTTAAAATATTACAAGACACTGTCCCCAACACATCACTTTCTACCTATAAACACCTTAAGCTAATGAATCAGTGAAGCTAGTAAATCCTGTGGCATTTGAAAAAATCTATCCTTATCCTGGTGCTCAAATAACTAACTGGCTTTTGCTTCTTTACCTGGCAGAGGCAAAGAGTCTGTCCACTTCTCAATCATTAAATTCCCACTGATCAGAGGGCACTGTTGTCTCCAGAATTCCCCTCTTCTCTCTCCATTGCTCTAGCCTCTACCAAGTGGGCCTTTGCCCAGAAGAATTGTGGCAATTAGCATCTGGCTGGTTATAACTCTATCAATAATACCCAGGTGACCTCACCTACAGCAAACATTTAGCACAGCCCTTCCCAAGAATCTACACCCTTGGCTGCACTCAAGAGAATAGCTATCCATGTTCAAGTTTTCAATGGCAGATTCCTTCCTCACTATCTCAGAAACAGGTCACCAGGGAGTGATACTGGATTGTTGAGACCCTCCTCAGTCTCTAGTCACCAGTAGCAACCTGATGATCACAAATACAGAATCTTGATCCCATAGAGAAAGTACCAGTCCTATGCCCTGTCTTCCATGGGGAGCAGACGCTTGGGCAATTGCTTCCTGTCCTCAGATGAAGAAAGCTGGTATCTTCCTCTGGTAGGTTTAATAGACACTACTGGATTTAGTCCAACTACAATTAAACAATGCCCAGTATTCTTCCTGGACTGAATAGTAATTTTCTCCATCATGCCATCTGAATGGAGGCAGCAAAGGGCCAGTCATAGAGCCAGAGCACCATTCAGGTGCTCTTAAAATCCAGCACCTACTATGTAAGGAAATTTAAAAGGTGTTTCTTAAGCTTAACATTATACCAAGCAAAAAAAAAAATCTTAATTACAATACTTGCCTAAGGGCTGTTGGTAATAATTACCAACTTAACTCATCTCATAACAGCCCTTTGTGGTTACAAAGCACTTGATATACATTCTCTCATTCAACCCACATAACAACCTGTGAAAGGAGGAAGTACAAATGTTATTATCCCCTTATTATAGATGAGGAAACTGAGACTCAGAGTGATGAAGTCATACAGATTATAAATGGTGCAACTTCACCTTAAACTCAGGTTTCTGACTCCGAAGCCATGCTCTTTTTTTTTTTTTTCCTAAACTACCCTACATGCCTCTCAAAGATAAAAACTTCAGATAAGGTCAGGAAATCAAGGTTCCCATTTGGTCCTATCATTAACCTCAGTGAGTGGTCTGATCAAGTCAGATTACAAGTCTATCTGTCTCAGTTTTTTCAACTTAGAGGTGTGGTGGCAGAAGGCAAAGTGTGCTGTATTCTTCGTTTCTGGACAAGAGTAATGCCATTTCAGGATAAGCTTCCATTTTCCATATGCACAGGGCACCACATCTAATCCCTATACCACACCTTCTTTTGCCCCAGTTCTTCGGCAAGGACAAGCAAAAGACAGTTTGACTTGTCTCAGACTCCTAGTCAACAAAAGACTAAGAGATTAGTAGGTCTCTTTGCCCTCCCCTGAAACACAACAAACAAGCCAGTAGCTAACTATTTGTGATCCAAGCACGATTACGTGTTTTCCACATACGATAAAGACAGGGAAAGAGCTCCCATTCAAAAGCCTACTTGCTCCATAAAGTCAGAGAAATCCTTCTCTACATGCCAGCTGTCTCTTCTCCCTGCCTAGGTTTATAACAATATATGGAATAAAGTCCTTTACTAACTTGTATTCTAAATGGTCACTTAACACAGTTTGTAAAGAGTCACAACTAAAAATGACTGAACAAACAATAAATTCTAATGAGTCTTCTTGCCATAATAGTGGTTAACAATAGTAATTCAAACCTGCTCCTAACAACTTCAGGGATTCATTTAACTTTTTTTTTCAATTGGGTTAGCATAGAGTCTGATCCTGTGACAAAGAAATACATTTCTTAGTTATTGCCAGTTCAGTCACTGTTTTAAAGTACGGGAGTTCACTTTGCTGCTGAGTGGTTTCAGCTGTATCCAACTATTCGTGACCTCATTTTGGGGTTTTCTTGGCAAAGATACTGGAGTGGTTTGCCATTTCCTTCTCCACCTCATTTTGCAGATGAGGAAACTGAGATAAACAGGGTTAAGTGACTTGCCCAGGGTCATATAGCTAGTAAGTGTCTGAAGCCAGATTTGAACTCAGGTCTTCCTGACTCCAGGCCCAACACTCCACTGTGCCAACTAGCTACCTCTTAGTCCACTTAGGGAATATCAAAGAATTTAGAGTTTGAAGGGACCTCAGAGATTATAAAAACTAGCCACTTAATTTTACAAATGAAACGGAGGGCCAAAGAAGCATGTGAGGCTGAGGAAGCACTTTTACGTGTTATCTTATTTAAACTTCAAAAAAATCCTATGGGGACCGGTGTTTTTTATTGTTGTCAGGATTTTTTTAAACAAGCTTGTGATTTCATCATTGT
Source organism: Vombatus ursinus (assembly GCF_900497805.2). Classification (NCBI taxonomy): domain Eukaryota; kingdom Metazoa; phylum Chordata; class Mammalia; order Diprotodontia; family Vombatidae; genus Vombatus; species Vombatus ursinus. The sequence continues at coordinate 8,954,563 of NW_020945437.1, read as the reverse complement.
AGGGAGAGAGCAGTGAGGGACAACTTCTAACTCTCCAGATGGACACTTTTCCTACAACTGAAGACTTTTAGAGGGTTGTCTGGCTGTTAAGAGGTTAAGTGACTTTCCCAGGGTCACAGAGCCAGGAGACATCAGCGGTGAGATAGGAACCCTTAAAGTCTTCTTGAAATCCCGTTCCCTTTCCATTCTAACTTACTGACTCTCCTAGGACACACAGCAAGCATGAAGCAGGGCAAACATTCAAACCAAAGCCAGGTTCGTCCGGTCTTTCTGCTACTTCACATGATCTCCCCCTTCTAATGCTGAAAACAGAGGCTTGCCCTAAATGAGTTTTGTCCCTTTTTGAGATGAACCATGCAAGAAAATAATCTACTAAGCCTACACCCCCAAGGAGCAAAGAAAGAGGAAGAGTCCTACATGTACAAAAATATTTAAAGCAAAAAATATATATATTTAAAGCTGCTCTTTTTGTGGTAGCAAAGAATTAGAAACTAAAGGGCTACCCATCAAATCATGATATGTGAATGTGATGGAATATTATTCTGCTGTAAGAAATGAAGAGCTAGTTTCAGAGAAACCTGAGATTTGTGGAGTGAAGTGAGCAGAACCAGGAAAATAATTTATGTAATAACAACAACATTGTAAAAATGAACAATTTTGAAAAATTTAAGAACTCTGAGCAACATAATGACCAATCATGATTCCAAAAGACCAATGACAGTGAATACTACCCCACCTTCTGAAAAGAGGTGCAAAATGAGATGCACATTTTTGGACATGGTCAATATGAGATTTTGTTTTGTTTAAACTCTGTACAACTATTTCTTACAAGGGTTTTCTTTTTTTTTCAGGGTTAGGAAAGTGGAAAGGAGAAAAAAATCATATTTGATTATTGAAAAAATGTAGTAAAAGAAATTATTATAATATACTGAGCACCTTTCTTCTGCAGAGCTCAAAGTATCATACAATGAATGGCCAACTTTCCTAATAATAGTACTCAAAGTAGTCTGTTGGTTTGTGGGCAACAGCAGAGGGTAGGAAAAAATAGGGGTAGCAATGACAGTCAGAGAAGGAGAATGAAACCAAAAGAAAGGACAGGAGATACACATTAAATTCACATGCAAAATGCAGTCATTCCTAGGTTCCAAGTTCAAGAACAAGTCCATGCTCTGACAGGTAAAGTTCTGACTTGTGCCCCAGAGCATCACAGAACCTGAATTAGAATGGACATCATCATCTAGTTTAGACCATATCTGACTGAGAAACTCCCCTCCTCTCCCTAATTTTCCTGTCCACTCCCTCCATTACAGAGATCCTCTATCTGAAAGGGAGTCCACAACCTCCTGAGTCAGTCCCTTCTATTTATGAACAACTCTAAACTGTTAGGAGGGCAGCTAAGGCCTAGAGTCAGGAAGACCCAAATCTAACCCCAGATGCTTGCTAGCTGTGTGATCCAGGGCAAGTCACTTAACCCTGTCTGCCTTAGTTCCCTCATCTGTAAAATGAGCTGGAGAAGGAAACGGCAAACCATTCCAGTATCTTGGCAAGAAAATCTCAAAATAGGGTCACAAAGAGATGGACATGACCAAAACAATTGTACAACAACAAAGTTGTCAGGAAGTTCTTCATTATATTGAGCAGAAATTAATCTCCCTATAAATTCCACCCACAGCTTCCAAGTTCTGCCCTCTGTGGGCCCAGAAGAACAAGGTGAATCCCTCTTCCACATGACAATCTTTCTGATTCTCAAAGATGGCAATCATTCCCAGTTCTGAAGAAATAACATTTGCAGGGAAGTAAGACTCTCAGAAAGCATATTTATCTCTCCAAGCAGGGAACAAGTATTGAATCTGAGGCAGGACTATGTATTCATTTTCTTTCCTGGGAAAAATATTTGCTTTTCGGGTTAGTCTGCATTGCAGCTGAGTTGTTTCTAAATCGTGGCTCAGGAACAGTTGTTTGGAACCATATTTGCTCTGGATGTGTCACGATCCCCTCCCCCTCTCCCACCCAGAAATACTTTACACATAGGTGTCTCCAAGAACAGATATTTGCTGAGCTACAACGCAGGGTTGGATGGATACACAGGAGAGAATACCAATCTGTCCTGTCCCTGAAATGTGTCCCAAATCCAGGTCTCATCCCAACATGATTATGAACACTATGGTGGCACATTCCAGACAAGTCAATAAGCATTTAGTTGACTTATTGTTCTATTGTGCTAAGCACAACAAAAATTTTAAAAGAGACAAAAACACAGTCTTTGCCCTCAAAAAGCTAACGGGATACAACATATGAACAAATATGGACAAACAAGCTCTATACAGAATAAACAGGAAATAATCACAGATTTACACAGGATAAATTCATCATCAACATTAAGGGGGACCAAGACAGACTTTGACATTAGAAGTCAAAGCTAAACTACAAAGAAACAGAAAACACACAAAGCAGGGCCACTTATAGCAGGTATAGCCATCTGGACTATAAAGAGGATTTCTGAAGATATTCTACAACATTATCATATCCTGTTGTTGTTAGCCATAGTCGTGATATCAGTTCCCATTTATATAATCCCTTAAGGCTGACAAAGCACCTTTCTCTAGCAACCCTGATGTACGCAGTGAGAATGTTATCTGTTTTACAGATGGAGAAAGCAAGGCTCGGAGATTAGCAGACACTTACCCAAGGTCACAAAAGCAGGAGGTAACATAGTTAGGACTTGAACTCAGTTCCTCTCATTCCAAACCCAATTTTCTATCCGGTACACAATGAAAATGTATCAGATTTCCCTCAATGTCTTCAAAACTGTAAATGATGAATGATTTAACCAGTGCGGGTATTCCTTCCACCAAGAGCATACAACCATGCCACCATCTATCAGTACATGGTCAGATGAACTGCTACAGCCAAAAAAACCATTATATGCTGGCTAATCTTCTGATCTTCTCGTTGCATTTAGCTCAGCTGGTCCTTGGTAGAAAAACACAGCGGGGGAAAAAAAAAAAAAAACACAGAAAAATCAGGCCTAGACCCGAAGCTTCTCCAGCTCCAAAGTTTTACACTCCACTGGCACAGCCTTTGCGAAAGTGGAGCTGGCCACCTATGCCTCATTGTGGACAAAACTGGACATCACAGAATATATCACTGCAGTGGGCTGCAGTTTTTGTAACCTGGGATGTGGGAGTTGGGCTTCAGCACAAGGCTCTTCCCAATCTCTCCTATTTTGATCTGCATTTCAGATATCTACGTACATGTTTTATCTCCTGCTATGATAACAGTGTGCTTCAGATGATGAGGGACCATGGTTATCTCCCCCAGTGCCTGGTACAGTACATTATGTCTAGTCACTTTGTAATAAATGTTTTGAATAAAAAGCACAATGTACTATTCAGCAGATTAGATCTTTTCCAAGTCCCCAAGTTTTCTTTTTCTCTTCTTCCAAAATGTATGGAACCCTTTTTTCAAGGATAGTTTGGAAGTTTATTAGATGTTTATATATGTGTATGTATATGTGAAAAGATGTATGTATGTGTGTGTATATATACATGCACACATATATTTGTGATACACACACATATTTGATGGGAACATAAATTAAATGATATGAACTTTCCTAGCTAAAACTTTTTTTTAACATTTTTATTTAAAGTTTTGAGTTTCAAATTCTAACCCTCCGTCCCCTTCCCCCCTCCCTGAGCCAGTAAGCAATCATCTTAGCTAAAATTTACAGAGCCCTCATTTTGTTTTCTGCACAACAACCCTATGAGAAAGCAACCTGAGGCTAAGAGAACTTGGGGCGTATACAGCACTTATCATGCACCAGTACTAAGCGCTTTACAAACAGTTTCTCATTTGGAAGTCACAACTCCAGGAGGCAGGAGTTCTTGCCCCTTTAACAACTGAGGAAATTGGGCCAAGCAGAAGTTAATGACCAGTCCTAGGTCACACAGCTATTAGGTACCTACGGCTAGATTTGAACTCAATCTTTCTGACTCCAGACCCAGCTCTCTAATTCACCGTGTGGCTGCCTCAGAAGCAGGGACTATTTTAATCTTTGTAACCCTAATACAGTGTTCAGCACTTAGCAGGTGTTTAATAAATGTTTATTGATCAAGTAACTTGTTTGTGACCACATAGCTTATGTCTGAAGCAGTATTTGAATCCAGAACTCCCAATTCTACCCATTACGCCATGCTGACTCTAGAATCAGAATAATATATTTTAAGAAGCCCAGCACTGGACTAGGTGGCAGGAAACCTGAGAGCAAGTCCCTACTCTGCCATTACTAACTAGTTAAATAACTTTGGGCAAGTCACCTTCTCTGAGTTTTCTATCTGACAATGAATCAAGAGTTGGAGAGGGAGGAGGAGGTTAGACTAGATGATTTCCAATGTCCCTCCCAGGTCTAACATCTATGGGTCTCTTATGCACAATTTAAGAGAACTGATTCCTAGTTCAAAAGCAACATCCCAGCTCTTCTAACACAAGAGTCCCATGTGAGTGGGGCTCATTACTATTGGAAGTACAAACTCAAGGGTCTCTTCCTGCCAATTGGGAAGGAGGGGGGTTATTAAGTGGGCTCAAGGGCTTGTTGGTGGGGGAGGAAAGGGAGGAAAAAGAGTCCTGTGAAGCTCTTTTCACAGCAGATCACCAAAAGCTCCTAGAAAGCAATCTGAGGAATATTCTAATCTAGAAGAACAAACTGGAATTTGAAGCTTGGTCTTAAGGAAGATGGTGGTAAGCAAATTTCAAATGTAAATCTTCAAAAAATTAGAATCTTGGACATTGCAGAAAGCAGAATTAAAAGAATGATATACACACTTGGTGCAGTGGGTAGAGCCCTGGGCTTGGAATCAGAAACTCAGCTTCATGAGTTGAAATCTGGTCTCAGACAGTAGCTGTGTGACCCTGGGCAAGTCATTTAACCCTGTTTGCCTCAGTTCCCTCATCTGTAAAATGAGCTAAAGAAGGAAATGGCAAACCACTCCAGTGTCTTTGCCAAGAAAACCCCAAAAAGGGGTCCCCGAGTCAGACACGATCAAAATGACTAACAGCAACAACAAACAACCATAGAAATAAAAATATTAAATAGCAACCAAAATCAGTTAAAATACATGGACAACATGGACACTAACTTTTAAAGGTGAAGCACATGACCCACCTTTTAAAAATAAACGGTAATTTCAAAAGCAAAAGGTTGCACGTGTCAGGTCCAAAACTATTTTGCTGAACTGTTTTCTGGGAATCTACTTCGCTGGTAGTTGGTGTGGTTGTGGGTCAGCAACATCAAAATTAAAATGTATTAATGCAATATAAAAAATGTAACTTAAGGAAAACATACAGAGCTTTATTCCCAGCAGGTATCCAAAAATGTTTGTCAAATGGATAAATACACTACTTACAGTAATCTAGAAAAAGATACTGTACTTTCAAGAGTTTCCTTATAAAATTCCAGCAAGATGCTTATCTACTCTTTTCTTTGATTTCACCAGAGATGAAAAATCTCAGTTTCTTTTTGGAAGAATCTGTGTGGGTTTTTATAGCCAAAAGCTTTCCCTAACATCTATCCCAAATCCTACCTCCTGTGTCCCCTCATCTCACCAGCTGTGGACAGATAGAACAGCTGCTCACCCACATGAATACAACAAGTCTTCAGTGCCATATTTAAAAACTGTTAGGAATGACCACTTCCCCACTCTTGTCCTATTCATTGTGGACAAAGGACAGCTGTTTAATAATCCAGTTCAATAATTTAATGTATAAAACACCATCCTATGATGTGAGGGAGTCATGAAGTTTAGAAAACACAAACACTGCACTTGGGGAGTAGTTTAGTGAGGGAAAGGGGGTAGGATCCATCCTCAGATGACGGTAAAAAACATTAACAATGCATAAAATCAAGTGTTACAAGAGGCTCCAGGAGGAAGATCATTACCAACTTAATTGGATCAGGGAAGGCTTCAAGAAGGAGGTGGCATTTGAATTAGGCAGCAGCTGGAGGAGAAGCTAACATAGTCTGGAAAGCACACAGACCTTGACTTTGCAGTTTTAGGGAATAAACAATAGTTCAATAGGTGGAGGGCAAAGAAAGGCACTTCAAGGTACTTGGAACAGTGTGAGCAAAGGCATGAAGATGGGAAAACATCTAAGAAAGATGGGAATGTGGCATATGGTCCCAGAGGGGAGACTTATTGTTTGTGGTCTGTTTTTTGAAAAGCACCAATAACATCACAGTGTAGTCCTAACTCAGGTGAGTTGGGTTTAAGTGAGTCAGAGGTGCACAAAGTTGTCAGCCTCACTCTCTCTTCTAGTCATCGGTGTCCCAGTGGCAAGACAAGAGTCACCATACTGTCAATGACCTAGGATGCAGAGGATGACCTTGGTATCTTCAATGCTTGACTGAGCTCTAAGCTCTCCATAGCACCTGCTTCAGCCGCCTTCATGGCCCCTGGAACAAATTGTTCTCATCCACCCACTCCACCTGGGGATAAGTCTTCACATGCTTAACATAGACACCCCCTCCCCCAACTCACCACAGGTGAGAGATGAGTGCCAGGTGGACACCAAAAGTGGATGAGCAGCTCTGAAAAGGGTTCAGCAAACCCTCACACCAGGGGTGCTAGGCTTCCTAAACACCCCCACCTGCAGCCTCGAGGCCACGTGTGGCCGGGGTCCTCTAGATTGTCAAGTGTGGCCCTCTGGTTGAATCCAAACTTCACAGAAGAACAAATGTTCTGTTCTGTGAAGTTGGGATTCAGCCAGAGGGCTCAACTTGAGGACCTAGAGGGCCATATGTGGCCTCAAGGCTGAAGGCTCCTCACCCCTACCCCAGAGGGTAGAATACACTAAAAGGGAATGGTACAGAATAAGGCTTGGAAAGATAGGGGGGCACTGGATTGTAGAGGAGTACAGACTTTACTTGATATTTATACTTAAACATATATATGTATATATATTTGGATAGGTAGATATACAAATATGAGACACATATTGAAAAGCATGGTCTATGAAACATAGTAGGTGCTTAATAAATAAATGTGTAGGTGGGTGTGGATGTATACCTATTAAGCACCTACTATGTTCCAGGAACTCTGCTGAGCAATTTACAAATATCTCATTCGAACGTTACAAACTTCAGTGTTTTGAGCAAAGGAATAGCATGACCACGTGTGTATGTATATACGTATGTACACACATATGTATAGGTGAGAAGTTTGCTAGGTGTAAGAAGGATGATTTGGAGTAGAGAGAGGAGTGAAGGCCTATTAAGAAGTCATTGTAATAATACAGACAGATGAATGCCTGAACCAGGGGAGAAGCAATGGGAAGAGAAAGGAGAGAACAGATAGATACAAGAGACACAGTGGTAACAAAATCTATAGGCCTAGATTAATTAACTGGACATGAGAGATGAGGGAGAAGGAAATTCCAAACTGACGCCGAGGCTTGTAACACAAGAGACAGGGCAAGGTAGTATAGCCAACAGAAATAGCAAAGTCAAGAGGAGATTTGGGGCTTGGGAGAAAGATCA